>NC_056730.1:550504692-550817922 GCF_019279795.1 Protopterus annectens | reverse complement strand
ATTTAAATGGAATTTTTTCCCTTTGGGGAAAACAAGGTTTCTTTAAGGAGACTGTTTTTCTGTAAAGAGGGCAGTGCTGAAGATCACGTTTAGCAAAATTTTGAGAGACGTTTTATGTTTCATTAGTAAATGGCCATAACGTATTTCTGCATAAAAGGAGTAGGACGAAGTAGATTTAATGACTACTGTGTTTTCATTGTTTCCACATACCTTTTTACCTACAGCTGTATGCTTATGTCATTTGGTTGCAGTGTGGGTCATGTCTACAACCGCGAAAAGAAAGGTGTTAAGGAATATAGTTGGCTTGGGAAGACCCCAGAAATGTTGGCATAAATGGTTATAGTCACTATTTAGCAATATCATTTTATATATATATATATATATATATATATATATATATATATATATATCGATATATATATATATATATATATATATATATCGATATATATTTATATATATATAGATCGATATATATATATATATATATATATATATATATATATAATTTATTTTCCTTTCTAAGAAAAGCAGTGCGGTAAATTTTGTTTTGTTTTCTAGGTTGATACCGTGTTCGCGACTGTCGTACCCGAACTGGATGAAGTACAGTTACAGAAGGCAGTACACCCTATTGTACAGGAATATTTTGAACATGGAGACACACATGAAGTTATTGTAAGTAAAACCTGTGGTGCTCTACTAACATAACATATGTTTATTCTAGGCAGTCTGCTGTTCTGATTAATATTCTTTCCATTAATGAGTTGTGAAATTGTTTAAAATATAATTAGAAGGGAAAGAAGAAAAAATGAGATGCAGAATATAATATTAACTTGACTGTATACAGATAAGTAATGAAGTGTTGTACATTGGACATGCCATGTGACAAAGTAATTTGTGCCTTGGGCACTGCCACCCCCCCTATTTGAAGTTGAAGACCAGCAACAGTCTTGTGTACATGTTAGTACAGCTCTTTGCAGTAAGACTGTCTTTGCTGTAGTGACACACACGCACGCACACACGCTCTCTGACTTACCCATTTAAGCAGCTTGAAACAAATGCCAGTATTGTTTGCAGGGACGCGTTGGTATTTCAGCGGTGCCAGTCACTTCTTAACAGCTTGCATCCAGGACAGTTGCCTGCCACCTTTACCCCTCCCTTGTAGAGCAGTAAGACAGGCATTGGCTTATGGAAAAGAAATATATACATAGCTGAATTGTAAATTTTATTTGGTAATGCCCCTTAAATTTGTTTGGGTTGAACACAGTAAAAGAGATGATGCCAAACATTTAGTTGTTAAATGTGGCAAAGTGAAGTTCAAAGACTCGATCATAGCTGAGTATAAGGGTGTTTCAATAAACCTTTGTTAAGCATCCATAAGCACTGCTGTTATTGAGTATCATTCTGGAGAAGTGCTTAACATCATTCTAGGAAAGCCCTCAAACATGTTTGTCTTGCTCCCAATATCTAAGCATAATCTTGCTGCTCAATGTGCTACATGAATTGTAAGGGATATTTCATGTCCTGTGATGTTTCATGCATTGACAGTAAGTTGTATAATTTATTTCCTGTTGATGTACATGTTCTGCATCACTATACAAGTAAAGTATTCCTTTAAAATGCATCCATATATCTCTCGTTACCACATGAATGTTAAGGGATATTCCACATCCTATAACTTGTTTTAGTTGTTAACAGTAAGTTTATCTTATCTCCTGCTGATACTCAATAATTTTAACTACAAGCCACATTACTTGTACTCCAATACTTCTATAGCATTCCTTTAAAAACTTCTCTGTAATGAATGCTGGATGTAATTTGATGGAGCAGCTGTGTATTAGAATTGCAGTAAAAGATGAACATTTTGACTTTGCCACCAAAGGGTAAACAAGACAAAGTTGTAGTCAAAGTAAGTTTGAAAAACATTTCTGTCACTGGGTAAAACAAAGTTGGCTTTTATACTAATGATCACTGCCTGACTTGTGGATACATTTAAGAAAGAAAGTGTAAATCACAGGCAGTGTCAGTGGAACCACAGGTGGTGCACTCTTATGTCGTACTGGAAGACCAGAAGGCTATGCCTTTTGTTCCTACGTTACAGTTTACATGCGCTACACTGCAGTGTTAGGGAGATGCTGCACTCTGTGCGTCATCGTAAAGATGAGACTTTAAACTGTGGTCCCATCTGTTTGAGGTGGTGATTGCTCAGGTGGATGTAAAAGATCCCATGGCAGTTATTGAAAAGAGAAGGGGAAGTTCCCAGATATCCTGGTCAAATTTCCCCTAGTACTGTAAATACCACCTCTGTTGTCCCCTGAATAGAGGCTACTAGCCTAGTAGGACTGACCCGGAGGCTATTAGTGTAGTAGGACTGACCCAGTCAACAAAGGATAAATAAAGCAAGTAAAATCTTGCTTCACAGACGGGCAAAAATCGTGTACTGGAGTTATTTTAGAAATTTTTTTACCTTTATTAAATTCCATTGTGTGCATAAATGCCCTTATTTCCCAAAGTGGATGTATCTGTTCAGGCCAGGAAGCAGAGACATCCTGTCTACATAATGAACATTTTTGCAAGTGCACACTCGCAGTTAAGGATTGCATTTGTAGCTGATTGTATTGTGGCTTTAACCATTTGTAGCTGCATTTTTCTCTGTTTGCTGTGTAATGGAGTCTGTTTTCAGCCTGTGCCTAGAGGCATTCCTTTTAACTTGATATGATTTCAGACTTTTACCTACTTCTTAATGGTTGCAAGTTCATATTGTTTCAGCTGCTTAATGAATATATCTTTTTGGGGGTAATCCTAGATCTGATGTTGCCATTTTCATTTATTCCTCAACAGTTGAGTTTGGATCTGACTCTGCCACTTCATCCAGATCGTGGAACAGTGAAACTCTCGGGCTCCTCCATTTACCTATAATACTGCGGTCATCTAACATACCTCAGATCTCATTTGCCACCTTAACATATGGACATGGTCACTGATGACTTTTGAGCGCGCATTATTTTATTAGTGAGTTAGAATTATTTATGTTGTATACTTTGTTGCTCTTCCTCCCTCTCTTTTTTATAGTACTTGTATCTTTAAAGATAAAATCTTTTGTCCTTTTTTTTTTTTTTTTTGTGTGTGTTTCTTAAATACTATCGGTGGTATTTTTTTCATACTTCGCAGTACCCCTGTTACCATTGTTGGTATTTTTCTTTTTCCTGATTTTTCCCTGCTGAACTTTAACTTTGTCTGAGAAACACCCTGATTTCAACAAGTGCATGACCTGCAGCCATAAAATTCTAAATTCATATGCAAACTCTTAAGTGCGTTTATTGCTTAGGCCCATTCTCATCTTGATTCTGACTGTGACACATGTAACACCTTTAATTCATTGGGCTTGATACATAGGAAAAATAAGTTGATCCTTGGAGGTTTTATACCCTCCAAACCTGCTTCTGGAACTCAAACCCCCAAAACTATTGATAGAAAGAGAGATTCTGTCTCTAAAGAATCAAGAAAAAGATTTCCAGACCTGTCTACCTGTATGGCACTAATATCTGAGCCCCTGGTCAAAATAGCAAAAACATTGGATCAGACCACATAGGATCCAAGACTTGGATCAGAAAAGTCACCTCGGATGTCCTTCTATTCCTGTGTTGCAGTATTCTTAGTGTGGGATTCCTTGCCTCAGGTGACCCGAACATCTACTCCTATACAAAAGCTTAAGCCTGGTTGCTGTAGGTACGTGGGACGTCACATGTAGGGCCACAAGTCGGGAACCGTAAATGTGACATCTGCATGCACAAACCTTAGAACTTTTCAGCTGCAGTCGACTGTCATATTGATCGCTTCGCTTCTTTACTTTGAAGGCATCTGAAGCCAAGTACCCCATTGGGGATTTTGTTTTAAATTGTTGCTTGAGCTTGGTTTGCTGTACCCAACCGTTAGCCAATGTGGCTCCAGATTCTGCATAAGGATATGCACGACTGTTACGTTTTCTGCCTAGGCCGAGAACACGACCATGCATCTTGCTCTGTCATTCCTTTGTATCCAAGACACTCCGAAGCTGGTTGGCTGCCCTAAATCTGTATTTAAAAAAACAGAGGCTCAAATAGCTAGATTTCAGGATGGAGCCTTAGTCGGCCGCCCTGGCGGAACCACCATGGAAAAAGGCCAAGGATTTAAGGCCTAGTACTTATGCCTCGCTGCCATTGGACGTCACACCAGCTTCCAGTTTAGGAGTTGAAAAGGAAGCAGAAAACTAAACACCTACCTCCACACCCAGAGGGAGTTTCAGACTGGCAATCTTTCACCATCTCCTTGATGCAGGCCTTCATGGCCCTTAGGCCCACGCCCCCCCCCCCCAACCGCTCTTGTTCTCAGTCCTAGGCCTGCCTCAGCTGCTTCTCTCCTCCTCCCCACTTCCCGTGAAGGGGAAGATGAACAGGAGGCTTACTACTCCTCTTCGGATGAATCCATTACTTATTCATCTCAAATTGCTTCTCCATTGTAATATTATTCCCCTGATGAAGAATCCATAGAAGGCAATTCTAAACCAGAGGGTATCACCTTTGGGGAGACCATCACAAAGGTGAAAGAATACTTCAAATGGGACACTTCCCAAATCACTGAAACTCAATATTTACTTAGTTACTTCAAGTGGAATCTCCCTCCCCTTCAGCCATCCCACCAGTCATTCCTGCCTACCTTGATGCATTCTCTTCAGCATCTAAAAACCCAGACTCGCAACTTCCTGCCCCTCAGAGGCTTATTTCTATAAAGTCAGAGTTATGTCCGTTTCTATAAATTACCAGATGAACAAAAATTCCTGGTATAACCACCCCTGGCAGATCCAGCAGTGATTGCTGTATCCCATGACAAGCAGTCAAGACTGATTCCTTCATAGTCTCTTTTGCCTACTGCCAAAGATAGAAAAACATGGACAGGATAGGCAAGAAGGTTTATACCTCCTCCACCCTAGCCTTCAGAGCCGTCAACTACCAAACCCATATGATATAATATCCTTTGGTCCTTATATCCCAAGCTTTCTACCCTCTTGTCATCCATGCCTGATTGCCCTAGCAAGACAGAGGTGGCATCAAAACTGTGCCTGGCTTCTCAAGTGGCCAGACATTCTATTAAATGCAGTTATGATGCAGCAGAGGCCTCTGTAAGGTCCACTGCTTCTGCATCAGTACTATGCAGATTCTCATGGCTACGCCTTCAACCCCTGCCAGAGGATTTAAAGTCTTAAAATTCTAGATGCCCCCTCCAGACCACAACCTGCTGTTTGGTAAACAGTCTACAGACCTCTTTAAAAACCTTCAGGAGAAAAGCAAAGAGCTTCAAGACATCAAGCACCTGCTGGTGTCTCCCATTCCTAAATATTACAGAAATTACCCTGCTAAGACTACCTTTGTCAGGAGGACATCCTCCTCTGCTACTCCATCCTCTTCCAGCCATATAAAAGGAACCAGGAGGCAGACTACCTCCAGACCAGCAACCTCACAGCCTATTCAGAGACGGCCCTTTTATGACAAAAATGGCTCCAACAATGCGTAACTGCCTTGCCCACCTCCCCTTGTCAACCCGCCTCTCCAACTGCCTACCCCTTTGGAGATCCATCACCTCAAACCGCTGGGTGCTGGCAGTAGTACAAGAGGGATGTTTCTTGTCTTGAAGGGAAAAGTCCTTTCCAAGGGGCATTCCATCCCCCAAAAAAAATAAACTACACAGTATTCATCAGGTTGTACAGGACCTTTTGAACCCCCAAACTATAGAACCTGTCCCTCCAGGACAAGAAGGAAAAAGCTTTTACTCAAGATGATTTCTAGTCCCCAAAAAAGATGGCCCTTGGGAGGCCAATACAGGATCTGCCCTTTCTGAATTTATTCCTAAAGGTTCCATCATTCACAGTGTTATCCCTACAAACCTTTCTTCCACTATTGCCAGCCCAGGCCTTTATGGCCACATTCGATCTGAGGGAGGCCTACCTCCATATCTCCATAAAACCCTTCCACAGAAAATACTTGCATTTCACTGAGCCCTGTTCACACTTTCAATTTACAGCCTTGCCCTTTGGTTTATCTATTTTACCTAGTGTATTCACAAAATGCTTAGCTCCAGCTATAGCCTTTTGCAGAACCAAAGGTGTTTAAATTTACCCCTACCTAGGTGACATCCTCATTCTAGCAGAAAGAGAAGGCACCCTACAAAACCATCTGCAGTTCACCATTTCCCTGTTTCAAGGCCTGGGGTTCACCCTGAGCATCTCAAAATCATCCCCAACCCTTCAGCAGGAGAAAATCTTTCTGGGCCACTGGATCAAAACAGACCCGATGCAGGCATTCCTCCCTCAGGACAAAGTTCTCTCCCTCTCTACCCTCTTCCAAGACCTAATACAGGTTCAACAGATGTCTGCAAGACCATTCTTACGGGTCCTCTGGCTAATGGCAGTCACCATCCCTATGCTGCCTTTGGCCAGAATGAATATGCAAAAACTGCAGTAGTACTTGAACAATGCGTGGTCCCAAGACGAACACCCTCTAGAGTTTGAGTGCACTCTTGCCCTGCCTCAAAGCAGAACTAAGGTGGTGGATTCGGCAAATACAAATGAACGCAGGCCTTCCCACCCCAACCCACTACATGCATACAGATGCATCCGACCTGGGGTGGGGGGCTACCATGAAGGGCTTCGTGGTACAGGAGACCTGGCATCCTACCCTCCAAAAGAAACATATCAGTGTGAGGGAAATGTCAGCAGTCTTTTTGGCCCTGAAAGCCTTTCTCCCAATCCTGCAACCAGGCCCCTTTCAGGTCTTCACAAACAATACCACAGTCATGTTGGTGCCTCAACAAACAAGGAGGGACCAAGTCCTACCTCATTTGCCAGCTAACAATCCAAATTTGAGAAGTTGCTTCCAGAAACAACTTATCCCTGCAGGCAACATACATCCCTTCCCAGGACAACCAACAAGTGGATGTTCTCAGCAATCCTTTCTACAGCACGAGTGGATGCTAAACAGGGACATTTTTCTAGACATTGTCTACTGGTGGGGCACACCTCAGGTAGATTGTTTTCCTCCCCCAGAACAGACAGTTGAAATTCTCCACCAGCGATCACTCTCCACTTGCCTGGAGGGTAGACGCCTTCAGCGTTCCATGGAAGGGATGGTTTCTGTGTGCATTTCCACCCTTTCCTCTCATTCAAAAGGTCCTCCTGAAAATCGGGAAAGACCAACCAAAAATCTTGCTGGTGACTCCCTATTGGCCAAGGCAGCACTGGTTCCTCACTACTGTCACTAGCCAAGGGCAATCACCAGAAGTTACTCCACAAGGTGGACCTACTCACAACAGAAGGGATCTCTCATTCACCCTCACCTAGAGATGTTAGGTCTAACACTCTGGGTGATAAATTTTTAATTCCCTTCAGATGCCACTACTCTGAGGATGTGCTTTCAGTCCTGAGGGAGGCCAGGGAACCTACAACAAGGCGATCCTACATGTCAAAATGGGAACAATTCTCCAAGTGGTGTGTCCATAGGCACAGGGATCTCTTTCAAGCAGATACCCCTGTAGTCCTTACTTATGTGTGTGAACTTACCAAGGTCGGGCTTTCATACTCCTCAGTGAAGTCCAATCAGCGATCTCTGCCTGTTTACCACTAGAACCCCCTCTACTAGCCAGGCTAGATGTTAAATTCTTCCTGAAAGGGGTCTTGCACATCGGACCACCAAGAAAACCCTTCCCACCTCCTTAGGACCTAAACTTCATCCTGGAAAAGCTGACACTGCCTCCATTCGAGCCAGCCAGTGCTGCAACACTCCAAATGTGCTAATGGAAGACTGTACTGCTTGTGCCCCTCTTCTGTGCTAGAAGAGTGTCAGAGTTGCAAGCTGTCATGGCCTGCTCACCCTACACCATCTTCCACAAGGATATGGTGACCCTACGCACTAACTCTTACTTCATGCCAAAGGTGGTCAACGAACTGTCCTTAAACCAATCCATTTACCTCCCCACCTTTTTTCCCTCTCCCACTAATGACAGTGAGAGTATACTCCATTCCCTGGATGTGCACAGGCAACTAAGGTTTTATTTAGACAAAATTAAGTCCATCAGAAAATCCAACCAAATCTTTGTATCCTTCCACCCCAGGGCCCTGGGCAAGGCAGTCTTCAAACAAACCATTTCCTGTTTAATCAGAAAAACTATCTGCTTCTGCTACTCCCACCATGACAAGGCCCTACTTCAGGGAGTAAGAGCTCATTCTACCTGGGCCGTAACATCCTCCAAAGCCTTCCTCAAAGGCCTGGACACAGCCTCCATTCTGGAGGTAGCCACCTTGTCCACCATACACAGTTTTACCAGACACTACAAATTGGACCATGTCTCCAGAGCCAGGGCAGGATTTGCTAGGGCAATCCTGCAAGGCTTTTTGGAATCGGCTACCTCTTCTTCCACCCTTCCTTCCTAAGCTGTGGCACTCTCCCACACTAAGAATACTGCAACATAGGAATAGAAGGACATAGAATAGTTGTGTAAAATCTTATCGTAATCACAGATGTCCTTCTCTTCCCTGTTGCAGTATCCCCCTCTCCCTCTTCTTTCCTATTGACCTATCTAAAGGGGCACCCTGGGCCACCACCTAGACTATGGTCAGACTAGCCAGCAAATGGCACTTTGCATCTCTTGTTGACATCATTTGGCTCTCTCTACTGGACTGTCCGACTGGGCAATTACAATTATTCTATCTGGTCACCTCAACTCCTGCTGGATCCATTCTCTTCTCAGCACTCCTCTCCCTTTTTGGAGCAATCGCTGAGATACCATTCAAGACAGTCTTCCACAGCCTCATCCATTCTGTCTTCCAAGAGTCTGACAGAAGCTGATATGGACAGGATGATGAGGAACTTCCTCAAGATGCAGATTCAAATGTGAGTTCTTCCATCTCCAACGCTGTCTGGTCCAAAGACCCTAGTCAATACCACTCCTCCATTGCTGGCTCCTTGTCTAATCTGACCTTTGATTTCAGAGCCATCAGATCCGAAAACTTTGGAGCTGTCCACCTCTGATCCAAAGATGTTGGTATCTTTGACTCCGATCCGGCGCCAAGCACTTTGGAGCCAGACGACTCTGAGTCATAATATTGGCACTTGCTCCAAGGTGTTGGGAGTCTACTCTGAAACTGTCAGAGCCATCTCTGCCCCTCGTAATTTTGGTGCCAGATAACTTGGCTGAGACTCCCTACTCAAGTAGTTTGGCTTCGTGGAGGAGGGAAAAAGTCCATAAGCATGCCTTATCAGATCTGCCAGTGACGTTTTCTCCAAGGTATTCTGCATTTCAGTAAGAGGAGAGAGCTTTTTCTGTTCCGAGAGTTCATATTTCTCTTCCCTTTTCAGCTCCGGGTACCCAGTTCCACTCAACTTTGCATCCAGATCCTCAGTCAGCTGTGCCACTGGGGAGCCAGCCCAAACCAGTCTCCAGACCCCACCCAGCAGGGTATAGTAATCTCTTCTAACATTTCTCCGGAGCATCCCACTTGGGAAGTTCCTAGGAAGAGGAAGTGTAAAAGGATGCACTTAGACTCTCTACAAGAGTCTGTCACAGAGAATACTGACTCTGATGAATGGGAAGGATCCCCTAGATCACCACCCAGCAACATCTTATTTGGAGACATTTTAGAAATCCTAAAACAAGGGGGGTGGCTGGTCCCCCGATGAATCTTCCCAAGAGGAAGAGTTGTTTTGGGAGGCCTTTGTTATCAGCTGATCTACCTCCTGGGTGACTGGCCGCTGATAAGCTCATCGGTTTGCTCTCTCGACTGGCATGGAAGGAGCCTGACACAATTGAGCCTATCCCTAAGAGACCAGATAGGATCCTGGCAGTACCTAAGGATAGAAAATATTGGAGTAAGGGAATACCAGTTGATTCTCTTGATGCTCCACCCAATAAGAGGGAAGCAGCAGCACTTGAAATGAACAAGCTGCTAGAAAAGTTATCCAACAAGTCCCCCCAGATGAGAAAGAGTCCAGAACTCACTCATGATTCTTTTTAGTGCCAAAGAAAACTGGATTTGTGACTAATCTTGGATCTCTGCAAACTAAATTGGATCAGTTCAGTGTACAAAGTTCTAGATGGTCACAGTTCAATCTGTTCTGTCTTTTCTGCCCAAGGATGACTGGGTGTGCACTGTAGGTCTTCAGGATGCATGCTCTCATATAAAAAATGGACAGTCCAGGAGATATCTACGCTTCCAGCTGGGAGCCAGTCATTACCAATTCAGAGCACTGCCCTTTGGTCTCACGACAACCTCCAGGGTGTTTACCAAGTGTATGGCAGTAGTTGCAGCTCACTTGTGACTGAAGGAATTCTGTGTGTTTCAGTATTTAGAGTGATTCATAACCACTCTGACCAGACATTATGTAATTCAAGTTTGGGATTACTTACTCCAGTTATGCTCTCATCTAGGGATCTGTCAACTGTAGCTCTCAACTCGATCCAACTCTGATATTGGACTCCGTAGGTGCTGTGTTCAGTACAACCACCCAGATAGCTTCTCTTCCTCTGTCCCAGATCCAAACAATTCATTTCCAGGTCAAAAATATCCTTCAAAGCTTTTCTTTTTCATCTCATCTGATACTTCAGGCATAGAAATCCATGTCAGCGGCAAACACTCTTGTACCCCTAACAAGGTACCATATGAGTATATGCCAATGGGCACTAGCGGCTCAGTGATCTGTCCTCCATCAGTCTTTTTCCAGTCAAATCGAAATAACGCAAGCTTGCAGAAATTACCTTCTGTTGTGTATCCATTCCAATCAAATGCAAGAAGGCTCTCCCTTTGTTCTCCCTCAACCCAAGGCCACAGTGACCAGGGACACCTCTCAGATTGGGTGGGAGGGCACTTTTTGGGAAGGACTGTCCAAGGCACATGGTCCCCTGAAGAGACCAACACACCAACAGTGTCCTGGAGATGAGAGCTGTCCTAGCATTGCAGGCCTTCCAAGAGAGACTTCCAGCCGGGACTAATGAGATTCAAACATGTGTCAGTAGTCTGGTACATCGGGAAGCAAGAGGAAACCCATATCTTACCCTCTTTGTGAAGAAGCAATGAAGAGTGTGGCAGTGGGCAGTTTTATCATCCAGTCGTTTTCTAATAGCAGTGCACATCCCAGAGAAATCCATTGTAATTGTAGACAAGTTAAGCAGGTCTAGTCTAATGCCTTTGTTCTCTCAACATGAAGGTAGCAGAATGTATTTTCCATCGATGGGGCTTACTGTGCTGCGATCTCTTTGCATCTCCCCTCTACAACAAATGCAACAGGTTCTTTACCCTGACCCCCCCCCCCCCCCCCCAAGTCGGAGAGTCTCTGAGAGACGCTGTACTAACTTTACATTTGGCCTTCCAGTCTCCTTTACGCTTACCTCCCATTACCCCTCATTCCCAAATTTCTTCAGAAAGCATCTCAGTTGAAGAGCACAGTTATCCTCATTGCCCCTTACTTGCCTTATCCGATCTGGTTTCCCTTCCTTTGGTCTCATCTTCTACGTCCATCCTGGATCTAAATTCAGGCCTACTGTCTCACCTGACTGCAGTGACTCATCTGGACATTTCAGGCTTCAAGATGACCACATGGTTTCTCCAGATTTGTTGATTGCTAGACACCCCAGGCCGTCCTCCCCTGTCAGTCACATTCTGTTATCCCACAGCTTCCACTAGAAAAGTTTACCAAAGTAAATAGAAAAGATTTGTTTTTTGGGCACATAAAAGGAATTTAGATTCTCTTTCAGTACTAATTTCTAAGGTTCTTGACTGTTTAGCTACAGTTTTTAATGAAGGGGCTAGCTCCTCGACTGTGAGTGCAATTAACAGCCATTTCTAATGTTCAAATGGGAATAAATAATTCAACTTTACCATCTACCGTTATTCAACTTTACCATCTACCGACATTTGCAAAGCCTTTCTCAGAGGAACATATCTACTTAGACCTCCAGTAAAGGACCATGCTCTCCCTTGGAATTTAAATATTGTTTTGCAGACTTTAACCCAACCACCTTTTGAACCATCAGCTCAGTGTGAACTAAAATGTTTGACCTAGAAAACTGTTGAGTTGCTATTACTTCTGCCAGAAGGGTGTCAGAACTCCTGGTTCTGTCTAAACCTCCTTATTTGATTTTTCACAAGGATAGAGTATCCTTAAGGATCAGTCCTTTCTTTCTACCTAAGGTGGTGTCATAATCCAATATTAATCAGGTTATCAACCTTCCAGTTTTCTCAAAGGAAGAATATACATTGCACCTATTGGATGTCCACAGACCAATTCACTTCTGTCTTCACAGAACCAGAAATTTGAGAAAATCCAAACAATTATTTTGTTTCATTTTCTGAATCTAAATTAAGCAATCCAGTTTCTAAAGTGACTTTAGCCATATGGTTGACTGACTGTATTACTTTTGTATTAGCCTTTACCAAAACCACCAAAAGCCCATTCCACCAGGTCTATGGCACCTTATTCGGCCTTTTTGTTTAGAACTTCCTTGGCTGATGTTATGTGCAGCTGGAACTTGGGCTTATCCTCATGCATTTATTGCTTATTGCAAACTGGATCTGGTCTCTAGGGAAAGAGCAGCCTTTGGCTCAGCTATGCTCAGGAATATCCATTGTTAGAGTCCGCCTGGGATTTAGATAGCTTGTGGCTCTGTCCCAGCAGTTGAGGAATGAATGAAAATTATGTCAGATAAAGTTATGTACTCATTATAACTTTACATCTGTGTTGTCCATTTTCATTCTTCAACTCCTGTCCCACCAACCCCCCTCCTTGCTCTACTCTTGGAAAGATCGAAAGATGCTGCAAGAACCTTTTGTTCCTTTGTATGACTCTGAGGCTGTGTTACATCATAATTCATTAAAACTTTGCAGGTCTGTGGGCAGCAAACACGATCTGAGGTATGTTAGATGACTGGGGCATTATGGACAAAGTGAAGAGCTCGAGAGTTTGTGTTCCATGAGCTGGAAGAAGTGGTCGAGTTGGATCCGAGGTTTGGATCTGAACCCAACAGTTGAAGAACGAAAATGGATAACACAGAACGTTATGGTGAGTGCATAACATTTTTTGCACTGCTAAGTAGCCTACATTTAGTCAGTCAAATAGCCATATTTTAAGAGACGTTTTAGAAGGGTTAATTAATTGTAATGGATCAAAAGTCCCTTGTTTCTGTACCAGTATTAGTTGCAGAAAAAATACTGGATCTGTCATCCTTTATCACGGATGGGTGTAGGATCTGACATCGGATCTGAGCCGGCAACTAGGAAGACAGCTTCCTCGCCTTTCCAAGATCCCTTGCTACCCACAACCCTCAGCTCTCATTTGCTGCAATTTCATTCAAGACGTGCTCCCTGTAGCTCAAGCAAAGAGTTTTCAGTTAAGTATACTTTTTTCTTTCTATTTAGGTTTTTCTGTTTGTCTCCTATGTTTTTCTCTATCTCCAGTTTCCTGCCCTCCCGATAGTGTCTTAATGTAGTTTTAACGTAATTTTAAGCCCCTTTCATAGATGTTCTTTGTGTTTCACTGTTGCAGTCATCACATTTGGGTTATCTGCCTGCAGGTAGACCTCAGCCGGCCTGAATACCAGAGTCTTCCGATTTCTGAGTCGGATGCTGTCTCTTCCATGACGTCAGGTTGTCAGGGGAATAAAACATGCAGCCGACGCCATTACATCTGCCTTTCTTGCCATGCGGTGCCCGAAGCAGAAGCAGTTCGCAAGTGCCAGTCGGCAGTCTCCCGAAATTTTCGTTTTCGAGTTTCAGACCCAAAGTCTTCAAAAAAGAGAAGTACCCCGTTGGTGATCCTTTTTCTTGCTCTAACCGATGTCAGTAAAAGTTAACAATTGTCTTACCTGTGGAAAGCAAATACCTCATAGAGATTTTCATTCATACTGCATCCCCTGTTTAGGCCCAGACCACTACGTACCTCGCTGTCTGTTTTGTGCATTGTTCAACTCCCTAACTATTCGTTGTCTGGCTATTTTTGCAGCAAATTACTTTTGTACTCTGTGTACTCTGAAATGGCTTTAAGCCATCTGACTACCGATCTTCCAAAAAAAAGTAAGGATAAAGACAGATCGCATAGGTCCAAAACTGCCGACGACGCTTCCGTTAAGCTAGTTGCCAGTCCACCGGTACTCAATGAGGCGCTTTCGCAGCCCCTGATACCCGCTACTTCAGATTCGCAGGCCTTTACTGAGACCCATTCAGAGTCCGGTATGCCGCGAGATGCTTCTTCGACCGACGCCATCGATTTCATCCAGGCCAAAAACTAGCACTACACCTAGAAAACTAATGAGCAAACCGCAGGCTCAGGCCCATATGCCTCAAAAACAAATGCTTAGAATGGCTGAAGACCTTATTACCTAAATTAGGGGAAGCCAGCCTTCCCCCTCTGAGACCTAGAACTAATTTTGTTTCTAATTCTTCTGATCAGGAATCTGATATCTCTGCTCCTTCTGATTACCAGGATTTGCCTTCATCTACTTATGAGGATTCTGATGCAGAGGATTCCATTCCCCCTGCTTCCCCTCCAGAAGATCTTTCTTTCAGTGAAACTTTGCATACTCTTAGGGAGCATTTCTGCTGGGAAAGCCAGGATTACTCAAGAGTCCAAAAAGAGACTTTGGGAATTCTTTCTCCTGCCTCAACACAGGCCTTTAGCTATCCCTTCTGTTCTGGTATTGCATATGATGCTTTCTTGGAATCTAGCCCTACCCCAGACACTTTACCTCCAGCTCCCAGAAAACCTGACAGGTATTACAGAGTGCCTGACGCTCACAAGTTCCTCTTCCTTCTGCAGATCGAGTCCATTTCCCAAGGATCAAAAGTCATTAAAGCTACTGCTGCCAAAAATCCTACCCCTTCTGATAAGAGATTCTAGAGCCTTAGACAGATGGGGTAAGAAGGTATACACTTCTGCTACTTTTTGGCAATTAGGGCTTTAAATTGCCAGTTTCATATGTTAAAGAACCAGCAGCATATTATGGCACTACTTAAACAGAAAATGATGTTGATTCCTGACTGTGCTGAACATAAAGAATTGCAAGATTTAATGCATTCTGCAGAACAAGTTGGTAAACATACTTTGCAATGTGGTTTTGACGCTTTAGAAGCATCTTGCAGGGCTGCTGTCACTGGGTCTGTACTTAGAAGGCATGCCTGGCTTAAGGAACAAAACATGCCAGATCATGTTAAAGCTAAATTACTGGATGCTCCCTTAAACCAAGACCACCTTTTTGGCAACAAAACAGAAGAAGTCCTCAAAAGGATGGAGGAAAAAGCTAAATCTATGCAAACTGTTAAATGTTTCCTACAAGTACAGCCTCCCAGATTCAGTAGGCATTGGCCTTCAAAGAACTGGTCCTTTCCAGTCCCTTCCAGGCCTTCTCGGTCCAAACCCAGGAACAGCAGACCACCTAGGCTACAGTGTCAGGCTACACACAGACCTAAGCAGTGGTCGGCTCCCACTTCCAAAGCAGGGAGTAGTAAGCCACCCCCCTATGGAAAAATGGCACAATGACTTAACCTTAACCTTAACCCTTCCAAGCCCTGCTCAACTACCTTAGGAGGAAAGCTCGCCCTGCATGCAAAAAACTGGGAATTCATTACCCAGGACAAATGGGTTTTGAACGTAGTCTCCCAAGGATACAGATTCCACTTCCACACACTACCAACCCCAAATGGTTGGCCAGACCTACCCCCAAATCAATGCGTGGAGGCCCAATAGCAGGTTCTCTCTCTTCTTGGTAGCAGGGCTATTCAGCCTGTCCCAGCAGAGCAAAGGGGACAAGGTTTTTATTAAAGACTTTTCTGGTACCCAGAAAAGACAACAACTGGCTACCTATCTTGGACCTCACTATTCTCAACACCTTTCTGGTGGTTAAAAAATTCAAAATGCTAACTCTCAACAGCTTCTTCCTATGTTAGCCAAGGATGCCTGGCAACCCTAGACTTAAAGGAAGTTTACCTGCACATCCCAATAAGGGAACTTGCAGGAAATACCTACACTTCAGGGCAGGCTGTATGCACTGTCAGTTCTCTGCACTTCCCTTTGGCTTATGTACTGCGCCCAGGGTATTCACAAAGTGTCTAGCTCTAGCCATTGCATTTTGCAGGCAGAGAAATATTTAAATTTACCAATACTTGGACGATTGTCTGATTCAGCCAGAAAGCCAGGACTTGCTATTCCAACACCTGGCATTCGTAAAGAAACTTTTAACCACACTGGAGTACACCATCAACGAAGAGAAATCTCACCTAGTACCCTGCCAACAGATTTGTATTCCTGGGAGCAAGCTTGAACACAACTTCCCAGATGGCATTCCTCACTCCGGAGAAACAACTTATTTGACAACCTACTTCAAACTATTGGCCACAAAACAAACCCCAGCTACCTGCAAGGAAAATACTGCAAGCCGTGGAGTTCATGGCCTCTTGCATTCTGCTAATTCCATATGCAAGACTGCATATGAGGAAACTCCAATGGTATCTAAAAAGCCTATGGTGTCAACATTCTCAGGACCTGGAAACAATGATTTCTATCATTCCTTGTCTGAAGACAGAGTTCCTTTGGTGGGCAGAGGCCTTCTACCACAACAAGGGACTCCCTTTCACCCTACCCCCTGCCGCCCAAACCCTAACGATAGACTCATCAGACTATGCATAGGGGGCTCACATGGCAGCGCAGTGCATTCAGGGCAAATGGAACCCGACACAGATGCACCTGCATATCAATCAAAAAGAAATGTTAGCTGTACGGAATGCTTTGACAGCCTTCAAAGACCGTATTCTTCCAGGACAGCTATTGGTAAAGACAGACAACACCACAGTTACGTGGTACATAAACAAGCAGGGGTGAACCCACTCGTACCCTCTCTGCAGATTAGCCATGGCTCTGTGGAACACAGCCTTGAGCTACCAAGTACATCTACAAGCTCAGTTCCTGCCAGGCAGACTAAACTCACTGGCAGACGACTTAAGAAGAAATCTCATGGACCCACACGAATGGAAACTAGAACCCAAAATATTCAACCTGTTGAACAAATGGGGTACGTCAGAGGTAGACCCGTTTGCCTTCCCTCAGAACTACCAATTGTACAAATTCTGCACAAGTACTCCCCACAGTCAAGCTTGGAAAGTGGATGCCCTGTCCTTTACCTGGGAAAGCCTCTCTGTTTATGCCTTTCCACCTCTGCCTCTCCTCTCGAAGGTTCTACTAAAGATCAAACAGGACAAGTCAAGGACAATACTGATTGCACCAGACTGGCCACGCCAGCACTGGTACCCCCTCTTACGCAGTGTAACACTTCTGCAACCATGGCACCTACCTCAGACCCCTTCCGTGCTGTCCCAGCAGGTGGGCCATATTCTGCACCCTCAGCTTCAAATCCTGAACCTTGCAGCCTGGCTAATTCCTTGAGCTCTCCTCTAGCATCCCTCAGTAAGCAGGTGCTGGATGTCATTCTGGAGGCTGAGGCCTAGCACTAGAAAATCCTATGCTGAAAAGTGGAAAAGATACTGTTCCTAGAGCCAGGCTCAAGGGATGGGCACAACGGTGCCCAGCTTACCTCATATTCTACAGTACTCAACAGAAATGCTCCACAAGGGCCTATCCTTCTTGTCAATTAAAATTCATGTTTCTGCCATTTCAGCACATTATAATACTGAGCCACCCTCTTCTCTCACCCCTTGCTAAAACAATTCCTTAGAGGGGGCCAAAAATTTTAGACCCCCCCCCCCAGGAGAGCTCCCACTCCAGCCTGGTACCTTAACTTTGTATATTGGAAAATCCTCCCCCCCCCCCCCCCTTGAGCCAGCTACAACAGCAGAGTTGAAATTCCTTTGTTGGAAAACAGCCTTCCTTCTAGCCATCACTTCAGCAAGAAGAGTGTCTGAATTACAGGACCTCATGGCAGTGGAACCCTTCATTATCTTCCATGTGGACAGGGTTTCCCTCAGAACTAATCCTTCCTTTATGCCCAAGGTGGTGTCTAGTGTGGCCCTAAATCAGGCTATTCATTTGACTACTTTTTTCCCTAATCCACAAAACAAAGGGGAATGAATACTGCACTCTCTGGACGTACACAGACAACATAGATTTTTATTTGGACAGGACTAAGCCTCTCAGAAAATCTGAACAGCTGTTAGTTGGCTTTGCTGCAGGGGCAGAGGGGGAAGGCTATTTCAAAGCAAACCATTTAGAAATGGATAGCACATTGCATTCATCAAGCATTACCACGTCTGTCTTTTCTAAATCCAGGGCTGGATTTGCCCCTGCAGTCTTGCAGGGCTTAATAGCTGGTCCTAATGCTCTAACTTCCTCCTCCCTCCCTTAGCTTTGGGAATCAACCCAAATGTGATGACTGCAACAGTGAGACACGAAGAACATAGTACAGTTGTGTACACTTACCATAAATGTAGATGTTAGAGTGTATTCACTGTTGCAGTCCTGGTTACCCTTCCTCCAGCCCCCAGACCTCTCTTGGCTCTGCCTTTCCTTCTTGTTTGGTATGTTTATTTTTTCTGGTGTATTTGCTTTTTGATGGGGGTGTACCATACCATTTAATTGCTTCCTATTGTGGGGGCACCTGACATCTGGGGCAAGAAAAACTGATGTAATGGCGTTGGCTGCATGTTTTATACCCCTGACGACCTGACGTCATGGAAGAAGAGACGGCGTCCGACGCAGAAATCCGAAGACTCTGGTATTCAGGCTGGCTGAGGGCTACCTGCAGGCAGATAACCCAGATGTGATGACTGCAACAGTGAATACACTCTGACATCTACATTTATGGCAAGTGTACACAACTATACTTTTCCCACCCTCGTTCTTCCCAGGTCTGTCTGTAGCATTTTTTCTATTCACTTCTGTTTTTCTACCTTGTTCCCCCGGCCCTTCTTTATTGTTGTGCTGTGTGCGGTTGGTGGTTGAGTGGTATGTGAGTGTGTGTGGGATGTCCTGAAAAGCCCACTGGTTTTAAAAGGCGCTCCTCGTGCTGTCAGAAAATGTCCCATTCCAACACGCACAAAGAGTGTGTTTACTGTCGGAGAGCCACATCTGCAGGTTGAATGCAACATTTGTGCTGGATTCAACTCCAGGGCTCTCCTGGATCTCCGGAACAAGCTCCTGCTGAAAGTGCTGGCCAAAGCGGGTCCCTTGGTTTCAGGTTTCTCTTCTAAGCCTCCTCCTGATCCCAAGGGGAAGTGTTCTTCCTCTAGGGATTCTCCTGCCAAAATGCCGAGGCACTTGGATCACAGCTCCCTGGATCCAAGCCCATCCTCCTTGGCTTCAGGTCTGGGCTGTTCTGCTCTGAGAGCCCCAGCTCCCTCTGTTGGATCCGAGACCTTGGAAACTCTGAGGTCCTCTGATCTGATCCGACCCACCTGTCAGATCTAACCACGACACCTTTTACATCCTCCGATCCGAACAGACCCTTGGATCTGACACTTTTGTCGGATCTTATTGTTATTGAAGACTCCCCTCCAGACTTAGGAGATCAGATCAGTGACTTTCAAGCAGGCCTCGTCTCCTTCTCGAGACCATAGGTCCTCAGCTAGGTTGGACCATTTCTCACTTTCTTCCTGATCCACCAGGAGTCTGCTCCCTTCAGATATGGATAGGATGATGAGGAGCTTTCTCAAAGCCCAAATCGAGTTGGGCTTATTGCCATTCCCTGCTCACTTACCTAGGGGATCTTTGCCATCTACGGAACTCCTCTCTCCTCGACTGAACCATCTGGGTTTGGTCCCTCAGGATCAGGGCATCCCTGGGGAGAGGCTGACTGTGGTGGGCATTTCTTCCCTTCCCACAATTTCAGTGTCTCTGATTGGTTCAGCTCTGTTGCCCTTGGAGCTGGTGTCTCCACGACCCCGTAAGGTTGGTGGGGAGTTGTCGTGGAGTGGAGTCCGACCCGGAGATTTTTTTTCTGGGGGCCTCCATGTTAGACTACTTGGGTCCAATATCTTCTGGAGACATCTGTGTTGTGTCATGGTCACCCCTTCTGTCCCAGTAGGCCGTGGCCGGTGGGGAGGGGGGGGAGCTTTTTCCAACCCATCGGCTTTCCTGGTGATAGAGAGGACCGTCTCCAGCTGGGCAGCTGCCTCTACCTAGACTTTGGATCTTTCCCAGCCTTGCTCAATGTTGGGTGGCGAGACCTCATCATTTTTCCAGGGTCAGCTCTCCCGTGAGCGCCTTCAAATGGCCATTACCCTCATCGGGGTCCCTACCTCTTCAGAGTCCTTCCCAGAGCTCACCATGGAGGAGCCTCCTCAGAAGAGGACATGCGAAAGGAAACACTTGGACTCCCTTCAGGAGTCGCTCACTGAAGAGACAGATTTCAAGGAAGGAGACAGGTCGCTCAGTCTTCGATCTGAGGGAGGTGTACTTTGGGGATGTCCAAAAGTTCTGTAAACATAGAGGCGGTTGGTCTTCCCCCACCCTCTCTTCAGAGGAATCCCTGTTTTTGAAGACCTTCGGGACATGCCCATTTTCTACCTGGGTGTCTCCCCCTGCAGATGAGAGCTCATCCAGCTTGTGTCCGACAGAGCATGGAAGGAGCTGGACACGGTGGAACCAGCTCTCAAGAGAGCCGATAAGTTCCTAAGTCCTACCAAGGACAAGGCTATTTGGAGTAAGGGCATTCCTGTTGATGCTGTTGTGGTGTCCGCAGCTACAAAAAAAGAAGCTCACCGAACAGCACTCCACATGGTCCATCCCCTAAACAAGGAGTCCCGGGTGAATGACCATTTTGGGAAGCACACGTTTGTCTCTGTTATGTTCAGACTGAGAGCAACCAACTACATAGCACACTTTACCCAGCTGCAAAGGGGCTTGGTATCAGAGCTTTCCACCTTCCTTTCTGAGTTGCCTACGGAGAGTCTCAAATTGGTCTCTACGAAGTAGTCTTCTCTGACTTCTCTAGCTAATGCCTTAATGTGGTTGATCTCCAGTGCTGTAGAGGTCACCTCTCGAGCGCCGGGCACCAGGATGCTCCACAATAATCCCCTTCCTCTGGCCAAGGAAGGGGGTTTGACAGCAGCCGCAGCCCCAGAGAGGAGGCCTGGGGCTGTGGCCCCAGAGAGGAGGTCTGCAGAACCCTTCTCTGAAAAACCCCCTCAGCACTCCTGAAGCGCTGCCTGGCTGTCCTACCCTGCAGCCAGTTGGAGGTCATCTCTCCCTCCACCCACTAGCCTAGACAGCTATTAGATCAGTGGTTGTTAAACATTGTCCAGGGGTTACTTCGTACCCTTTTTTCAGCCCTCTCAGGCTCAAAAATCTCTCCTGGATGTTCCACCCTGCCAAAGGCAGTTGGCCCTTCTAGAAGTTCAAGATCACCTTCAAAAAAGAGCCATCCAGGAGGTCCCAACAGGAGAACAAGGGCCCGGAACTTATTCTCGTTCTTTTTGGTGCCAAAAATAAAACTGGGATCTACGTGCTATTTTGGACCTCCGTGTTTTAAATTTGTCTGTCAAGAAGTCGAAGATCTGGATAGTCACTGTTCAGTCCATTCTTCTGCACAATGACGATTGGATGTGCTCCATGGATCTCGGTGATGCGTACTATCGCATCAAGATCGACAGACGCTCCAGGAAATACCTGCACTTCCGGCTGGAGGCCATACTATCAGTTCAGAGCCCTGACCTTTGGACTCGCCACAGCCCTCTAGGTGTTCAAATGCATGGCAGGGGTGGCAGCTCATCTCTGGCTGCAAGGTTTCCAGGTCTTCCTGTACCTGGATGATTGGCTCCTCGTGGCCCCCACAGGGCATCAACTCACAGTGGCCACAGATTATATACTCAGTCTCTCTCAGGATTTAGGCATCACAGTCAACCTGCCCAAATCCCGCCTTGCCCCTGTCAGAGCCTGGAATTTATCGGGGTCCTTCTGGACACTGTGTCCGAGACTGCAACACTTCCCCTATGCAGAGTTGAGAGGATTTGGAACCAGGTCTTTCTTTTGCTTGATCTGGAATGAACCACAGTCAACTTAATCTTTGCAAGCGCTCAACTCATTGGCAGCGGCATTCCAGTTAGTCCTTCTTGCCAGATGTCATATGAGAGTTCCGCAGTGGAACCTAGAGGTGCAATGATCAGCTCACCTTCACCTTGTGTCCATGATCGTCGAGATTTCTCAAGTCTGCAGATGTCACCTTGCTTGGTGGCTGCAAGCTGAAGATCTTCTAGGCAGGCCCTTCTGTCTTCCCCCAACCCCAAGCCACTGTGACCACGGACATCTCCCTGTGGGGGTGGGGCATTATCAGGGAAGGACTTTTCAAGGTACGTGGTCCCCCATAGAGACAAAATTGCATATAAATGTCCTGGCGGTGAGAGCAGTCCTTCTAACCTTGCAAGCCTTCCAGGACCGTCTTCCTCTCAGGACCATTGCAGTTCAGTTAGACAACATGGCAGTGGTCTGGTACATCAACAAGCAGGAGGGAACACTATCTTATCCCCTGTGCAGAGAGGCCATGAAAGTGTGGGAATGGACGATGTCTTCAGGAGTTTTCTTCTTGCAATGCACATTCCCGGCAGTTCCAAAGTATTAGCCAACAAACTCAGCAGGTCTATCCTAAGTCCTCACGAGTGGTCCCTGAACTAGTCAGTGGCGTGTTGGATATTTGAAAGTTGGGGTCTCCCTTGCTGCGATCTTTTTGCCTCTCCAGACAATCACAAATGCAGCAGCTAATTTGCCCTGATTCCCCTAATGGTGGAGTCACCCAGGGACACTCTGGTGCATGACTGGCCATTGGGACTTCTATATGCCTATCACCCAACTCCCCTCATTCCCAGCGTCTTAGAGAAAGCTCATCGCCTGAAGACTCCTCTCATCCTCATTGCCCTTTCTGGCCTCATCAGGCCTGGTTTTCCCTTCTTTGGTCTCATTGGAGATGTCCGCCTTGGATATTAGATTCCATTACGGATCTCATTTCCCATCCTTGTGGGCTTCCTTTTCCCAACACTCAGTCTCTTTGTCTGACTTGGTACCTCCAATTCCAGTGATCCTTTCCCATTCCAGACTTCCTTCCTCAGAAGCTGTCTACCAAGAAGATTTATTCCAGCAAATGGAAGAAATTTTCTATTTGGGCAAAGCAACAAAGTCTAGATCCCTTTTCAGCTTCTATCCCAACATTTTGTTGTTCCTGGCCTCTCTTTTACAGCAAGGGGCTAGTTTCTCTACGATTAGCCTCCAATTGGTGGCGGTCTCCCCCTCCATTTGAACTAGTCTCACCTTTTCTTCTAGCCTGTCAAGGCCTTCCTCAAAGGGACCTTTCTACTCAGACCTCCAGTAAAGGATTCCTCCCTCCATGGGATCTCACTCTTGTGTTGCAGTCTTTCATGTAGAAACCCTTTGAGCCTGTTGTGACCTGTGATATCAAATTCCTGTCCTGGAAGATGGCCTTTTTGGTGATGGTTGTTTCAGCCAGCAGTGTCTTTGAATTGCGGGCTTTGTGCATTAAGCTTCCCTTCATGGTATTCCATAAGGATAGGGTGTCTGTCAGGACCAGTCCTTCCTTTGTCCCTAAGGTAGACTCAGAGGTGAATCTTAAACAATTGATTCGTCTTCCTGTGTTCTTTCCTAATCATTGCAGTAAAGGGGTATATCATTTGCATTGTCTGGATGTACATAGGCTGGTACTTTTTTACTTCAAGAAAACTGAAAATTTTCAAAAGTCCGATCAGCTCTTTGTTGCCTTTTCTCAGGCTAGGAGAGGTCAAACGGTTTCCAAGATATCTGGTTCCCATTGGATCGCCAGCTGTATTTCTTATATTTATGAAAGTTGACACCTGGAGATTTCTGACCAATCAAAGCTCACTCTACTAGGTCGGTAGACGCATCTTCTGGCTTCTTGGCTAAGCTACTTGGTCTAATCCCCATATCTTTGTTGCACATTATAAGTTGTCTAGGAACAGAGCTTCCTTTTGTTGTTCTGTGCTCTGGCATGTCCGTCCATGAGACCTCCCAAGGTTATTAGTAGCTGGGGACTCTGACCCATCCATGATCAATAATGACACTGATGGCGTCAGACAGGGTTATGTACTTATAACTTGGAATCTGTGCTATCCAGTGTCATTATTCATCACGTTCCCACCCTCTTTACTCCTCCTCCTGGTGATTGGAGAGTTGTGGATGGATGTATCCCTTAGTACTCTCATCTTTTTAGACAGTCTCACTGCCTCCTTTTACTATCCAGCAAACTCGATCTGAGGGTTGTGGGTAGCAAGGGATCTTGGGAAGGGGAGGAGCTTGAGCTCAGGAGCTGTCTTCCTAGTTGCCAGCTTGGATCCGATGTCTGATCCTGCACCCATCTGTGATGAATAATGACACTGGATAGCACATTCCAAGTTATGGTAAGTACATAATTCTTTTTATGAAGAAGACCTTTATCTTTCATGGTAATTATATACTAAGACCGAATGACAGTGCTGAATACATAAGATGTCTGTAAAATCTTAACTCCTGAGTAAAGTTTCCTTGCTAAGGAATGTACAAATTTCCTGAGAAGGGATAAGTAAGGAGTTGGATAAAACAAAGATGAAACTTAAAAATGAGAGAAATTAGAAAGAAAAAGATGTGGGAAAGAAGTAATAGGGGTTGTTTAGAAGGTTTATCAAATATTGAAGTATTGCAGATGAAGGGGAAACCTTACTGAACAAGAGGAGGAGCAGTTGTTGAGTGCTAAAGGAAAGATGTGTAAGTATGTTCAGAAAGGTCACTGTTAAGCAGGTACTTTTGATGGCAGTCATAGAGCACAAAAAACTTAGTACGATGACTTTGGCAACAGAAAATAGAAAGGGGTGTTGCCAAACTAAATGAGCCCATGACTAGAAAATATCTAGAAACCCTATAGTAGAGGTATTAGAGATATTTCAAAAATTGTGAAAAATCTGTACAGAGCAGAGGAATGGGGAACCAAGAAAAGATGCACATAGATGCGTTTATGGAAGACTTGAATAAACTGAAGTTAGAGGAACATGAGGCTCAATAGTTAATAGCCATGACTAGAGAGGAAGAGGTGAAAGTAGTGATGTATAATCAACATGGAAGTCTCCAGGAATAGATGTTATTTCTGAGGAAGTTTGAAATTTAGGAGGGAGGAAGTGAAATTTAGGAGGGAGGAAGTGAAAAAGAATCTTGAAGGTTTTGTTTACTATTTTAAAAGAAAGGGAGAGTACCATCATCTTGGAAGAAAACTGTGAGAGCTGCACTACTCAGAGGGCAAATACCTGTTAAAAACAACTTATTGCCGACTGTTTTCCAGTTTTTAACCATGATTATAAAGCATTCATGTCTATACTAGCTGAAAGAATGGCTAAGGTGTTCCCAAAACTGACCGATACGGATCAGACTTTATTTATTTTTGTGAATGTCTGTTGTCACTGTCAAGGGGATAAAAATTTGACAACATTAAGAGAATGATGGTGATCCAAAGGAAAGCAGACTGCAAGATGACACCATTATTATTGATTCTTGTTGCAGCAAAGGCATTTATCTGTGATTTTGAGTAGGGCAAGGCAGCCTTTGCATTTTCTAATAGAATACTGGGGTTAATAGGAAGATATGTGAAGAATCAGCTTCATGAATCTGGGTGGAAGGGCATCTCTGTGACAAGTTGGCTTTGAGTAGCTAGACCAAGCTGGGATGCCATCTTTCTCCTTGAGTCATTGGCAAGGAAAATAAGGAGCTCGCAAATTCAAAGAAGTATCTGGTATGGCACTCAAAACAATAAACTTATTTACAGGTATTATTTTGTATATAATAAATCCAGAAAAGGGTATTTCTGTGTTGTGGAGTATCTTGAGACAATTTGATTTGGATTAATAAGGATTCTGTTATGGCAGTTAGGGAAATGTGGGAAGAGACTAAATAAAAGATGATAAAATCTGAAAAGTGTGAAGCTCTTTAAAATGGATAGTAAGGTCCAGGCAATGAAAATGTTTCTAGTCCCCTTCGTGTTCTGTACAGGTTGGGCATATTTTTATCAACCAGAGTAGAACCTATGGATCATAAATAATTGGAGGAGTTTATTTGGGAAGGAAAGGGGATAAGATTTAAGTGAGACAAGTTTTCTCCCACAGAACTAGGGGGGGGGGTTAAGATTACCAGATCGGAAGGGATACTTTAGAGCTACATAGTTAAGGCTCATATACTTACATAACACTGTTAGTCAAGCAGAAGATTACAAATCCAAATGGAGAGAAATGATGTTGAAACACCAGGGTCGGGCTGTCGCAGAATAAGGAGAAAGTAGGATTTTATGGAGAACAGTAATGGCCATACAAAATATTATATGTACAGAGTAGCAGAAAATATTTTGAGAGCTAAGCCAATATGGGAATAGAGATTTTTATCAATAGGGATGACTGTAGGCAGGGTACAGAAAATAGATAAGGGAGTTGGAAATTATTGGAGAAAATTAGCAAAGGAGCCAAAATGTTGGGTGCAAATAACTAAGTACGTAATGGTCATAGAGTGGGATGAGACGAAACAGAAGTTTGGACAGTGGGTTAGAGACTGCCTTCCCTACCAGGGATTGATAAGAGTATAGGCATACAGAAAAGGATGGGAGATTGTTTTAATGAAAGGACCAGCTCTTTGAGTTTATAGTTGTGACTAGGAGAAACTGCAGTAAAAGGTATGACAAATTAAAATGATAACTATAAGGGTCAGACAGAAGAGGTTAGACAAAACTGGGAAATGAGGATGGAAAGGCAATATATAAAGAAACATTGGGAGGATGTTTGTATGGCTCCCAAGTATGCAACAAAGTTTAGAAGGTTTAGGATTTTTGCATGACATTATTTGTATAGGTATTTTAATATCCCAAGCAGACTTCAGAGAATTTTTCTACAAGGAGACATCAGTTGCTGGAGGTATGATTTGAAATAGAAGGGGTACCTGGAAATGTTTTGTTTTTTGAGAATGTAACAAGTTGATAGATTTTTAGAAATTGCCTACAGGGTAACTTTGTTAGAAATGTTGAGGGAGCAAATTATTTTAATTAATTAAACCATTCTTTTGAAGTGCAATATAGAGACTGAATCGCCTGGACAAAGTAAGGCTGTACTAAGTTTAGTGCTGTTGGCTGACCAAGAAAGTAGTTACTAGGAAATTGAAAAGGAAAACAAAACCAACTGTAACAGAATTGTTGAATGTTGTAAAGGAGATAAAAGAACTGGATGTGGGATCTTTAGGAAAGGAATAAACTATGTAGAAATGCATGGACTCTGTAAGAACAGTGCGAACAATGCACACAGAGAGACCGTTATATTTGTGTAATGTGTCCAAATTAAACAAAATTGTAATAGTGTTTTCTCTTGTATAAATGAATGTGTACTCATGTTACACTGCTATGTGGGGTGCTAATAAAGATGTTAAAGTAGTTTATTTTTGTACAAGTAATCCTAGTACATGAAGGTAGAGTTATCCTATTGTAAAACTCTGATATGCATTCCTCTTGGAGAGACTAACATCCATTTTGAAGTAAATAAATATATATCAATTGCACACACAAACCAGTTTAACTCGTGTTTAGCCTGCATTTTCTTTGTTAAAAAAATGTTGGAGTTCTATTTTGATATATTTTAAGAAATATGTAAATCTCTGTTGTACCTTAATTGTTGGTCTCTTAATAAAGACCAATAATTGTGCTTATTGTAAATGGTTGGGGTAGTGCAGGTTTACCTGTGGCTACCTTTAGTGACAAAAGACGCGCCAGCCTTTGTATTTTCCAGTCGCTGTTGTATGGCTTTTTGCTTTTTTGCTAGGACATAGCAGAGAGAGAAATATTGCTTAAAGATCTGTACACAAGTCCAAATGTATGCGACTTCTTCTTACGAACTTTACAAAGTGTTAAACCAGTCTCTACAAGTGTTATTTTTGAGTGCGTGTTTTTGCCAGTCCACTAATAAGGGTAAGAAGGAATTAATATATTTTTTTCTTTTCATGAATGTTCATTGAATGTAGTCTTATTAATTTTCTGATAGTACAATTGTAAAGATGCTTACAGCACTAGTAGATGCTTACAGCACTAGTAGATTTTCAAGGAGTAGTCAAGGTCATTGTAACAGTAAAGCTTCTCTCCCTTCTTTTCTCTTCTTAGGAAGCCCAGTTTCTTGTTACAGTTTTTCTTTACTGCTTATACAGTATACAGAGTAAATTAATGCTACACAGTATGGCTCCTGCCTACTAAAACCTTGGTATTACTGATATAATTGCCATATACTTTGTGCAGCATTTCCTTATGTTTGGACAGTTGCATGTGTATCACTGATACCTACTGTACGCCTATTTTCACAAAGTCAAAACATTTGTAGGATTCATTCTGCATTACAAGTCATACTTACTGTTGGATTTTGTTTACCTTAAGCATACTTCCTTTGCAAGGTTCCAAGCTGAATGAACTCAAGAAAATTAGAAACTACACTGAATGTATAAGACAATGTCATGCCGTCTACATCCATACCTAGCTTGGCTTGGCACAAGGCAGATTTTAGTTCTTTGCTTGGAAGATGGCCACTTGGAAAAAAAAATCCGTCTGAGGAAATAGGACTCAGAAAGTGGATATAAAACATAATGTTACTGTGACCTTTTCTTCAAGAGATACTTCACACAACTGTAGATGTTCTTCATCTCACATTGCTGCAGTCATAACCTGTGGGTAGTCCGCTGTCCTCGGTCGGCCCGAATACCAAAGTGTTAGGCTGGCGTCGGTCATGGTCGCTCAGATCTGACGTCAGTACGCCATGGTATTAAAGCGCATGACCGACGTCATATCCTCAGTCTTTCTTGCCGCATGGTCCGAAGCAGAAGCAGCGTTTGCAAGTGCCATTCGGCGTTCTGGAATTTTCGTATTCTGAGTTTCAGACCGAAAACCAAGTTGGGCTAAGTACCCCGTTGGGGAATATTTTTGTTTTTTCTTGCCTCAGTTAATTCCGGATGTCAGAAAAAGTGAATAATTGTATTTCTTGTGGGAAACAGATACCGCATAGGGATTACCACTCTCTCTCTCTATTCCTTGTTTGGGGCCTGAGCACGAAGTAGTCGGGTGTCGCTTTTGTGCTAGATTTAATAAGCGCACCATTAAACGTAGGTTAGATTGCGCTAGGCTTGTCTTCGGTAAGCGGTGTAATTACAATATGCCGTCGGATCCTCCGACGCCCGCTACCGCTAAGAAGCGCAAGGAAAAATCGTTAAAAGTCCAAGCAGGATGAGTCGTCCGTTCCGGACGCCGGTTCTTTAGAAACTACGGTGGAATCTGTGGATCCAGCCGAGGTTTCAGCTGAGTCTCAGGGGGAGCCGTTAATTTTGCAAGATGTGGCCTCTCAGGAGTCTGGTCAAGCTGAGGGGGCCTCTCAGGTTGCTGTACTCCCTTCTTTGCATAAGGTGGTTAGGCCTTCCCCTTCTGTCTCTAAGGTACCCTCCAAGGTCAGGCCTGGTTTGTCTTCCTCTGGTGTCAGTCCTAGTTCTGCAGGTTCTGTACCTAAAAAACATGCTAAAAATGGCAGAAGATTTGATTTCCTTAATCAGGGTTCTATGCCCCTCCAGATAAGAGGCCTAGGGTGGAGCCAGAGGTGGAAGGTTTGGAACATTTTCAGATTACTCAGAGTCTTCGGCTGAAGACATTCAGGATTTTCCTCCTTATTCTGATTCAGGCAGAGGATTCCAGTCCTTCTGCTTCTCCTCCAGAGGATTTTTCTTTTCAGAAACCCTGCATTCTATGAGGGAGCATTTTAAATGGGAAGGTCAGGATTTCTCAGATTCCCGAAAGAGACTTAGGGAATTTTTGTTTTTACCACAACATCGGCCCTTGGCTATACCTCCTGTTTTGGATGTTGTTCAGGATGTTTTCTCTGAGGCTTCCCTTAATCCAGACTCTTTGCCTCCTGCGCCAGTTAAACCAGATAGGTATTACAGAGTGCCTGAGGCTCATAAATATCTGTATAAGAGCCCAAGGGCTGACCCAGAAACTATTAGCCAGGGACCTAAGGGTGTCAGGGCTTCTGTTGTAAAGAATCAAGTTCCTATGGATAAAGATTCTAGAGCTTTGGATAGGTGGGGTAAAAAAGTGTATACCTCTTCCACTCTAGCTATGAGGGCTTTGAATTGCCAGTTTCATATGTTGAAGTACCAGAATTTTCTCCTTACTCAGTTAAAATCTAAGGTAGATGCTTTGGCAGAGGGCATAGAGTGTAAGGAATTACAGGATTTGGTTCATGCCTCTGATCAGGTGGGTAAGCATTCTTTGCAGTGTGGTTTCGATGCTTTACAGGCTTCTTCCAGGGTGGCTGCCACTGGATCAGTTATTCATAGGCACGCCTGGCTTAAGGATCAGAACTTGTCAGAGCATGTTAAAGCTCGAATTTTGGATGCTCCTCTGCAGTCTGAAGTTTTGTTTGGTTCTCCTGTGGAGTCAGTCTTAAAGAAAATGGAAGACAAAGCTAAGTCTATGCAGACTGTTAAGGAATTTTTGCAGGTGCAGCCCCCTAAGTTTAGCAGAAATTGGCCTACTAAGGGATGGGCTTACCCTTCTTCTGATTTACAGTCTAGGGGCAGATCTAGATGTGGTAGGGGCAAAGCTCAGGGTTCTTTCAGGCCTAGAACGTGGAGTTCCCCTGCACAATCTACAGGTGAGGGCAGGGGCCAGTCCTTCGTAAACAGACCCAATGACCTGCATCTTCAGCTGCCAGATCCTTCCTGTCTGGCAGCTCCTCTGGGAGGAAAGTTGGCACTCTTCAAGCAAAACTGACTTTTAGTCACCCAGGACAAATGGGTGTTGGACATTATAGACCGAGGCTACAAGTTTTATTTCCACACATTGCCTCCTTTCAAAGGCATGCCAGACGTTCCTCCTCAGCAAAGGGTGGAGGCTCACAAACAGATTTCTTTACTTCTTCAAATGGGGGCTATACAGCAGGTCCCTCTGTCAGAAGTGGGCCTAGGATTTTATTCTCGCCTGTTTCTTGTACCAAAGAAAGGTAACACTTGGAGGCCAATTTTGGATTTATCTATCCTCAACACATACCTGGACATTCCAAAATTCAAAATGTTGACTTTGCAACAACTTCTGCCTCTGTTGGGCAAAGATCACTGGATGGTAACTCTGGATCTCAAAGAGGCTTATCTTCATATTCCTATCAGGCCCAGTTGCAGGAGATTCCTGCGTTTGGCTGGGACTTTACATTATCAGTTCTCTGCATTGCCCTTTGGCTTATCTACTGCCAGGGTGTTCACAAAGGTTCTGGCTCCGGTGATAGCCTTCTTAAGCTTAAGAGGAATACAAATTTATCCTTATTTGGACGACTGCCTGATTCTTGCTCAAGACAAAAACAAGCTACTTCACCATCTACAGTATGTTATGGCAGTGTTAAGGTGCCTAGGGTATTCTGTGAACGAAACAAAGTCCAGTCTAGTACCCTCTCAGGAAATGTGCTTTCTGGGTGTGAGACTGAATACAGCCTCCCAGATGACTTTTTTGACCCCGGACAAGCAAAGAAATCTTACACTTTACTTCCAACAATTGTCTCTACGGTCCAGGCTGACTGCAAGGACAGTCCTTCAAGCCTTGGGGTTCATGGCATCTTGTATTCTTTGGCTTCCCAATGCCAAACTGCATATGAGGAAGCTACAATGGTATCTCAAAAGTGTATGGACGCAACACTGCCACGATCTGGACACTGTCATTCAAATAATACCTTGCATTCAAAAGGAATTTTTGTGGTGGGCTCAGGAATGTCACCTAAACAAGGGACTCTCTGTGACCCGACCAGAGGCGAGTCAGATCTTAACGACAGATGCCTCAGACAAGGCTTGGGGAGCACACCTCCGTGGAAAATGGGTTCAAGACACGTGGCCTGCCAGACTTCAACATTTACATATCAACTTGAAGGAGATGTTAGCAGTCCAATTTGCATTGATGGCTTTCAAGGATCTACTTCACCCAGGACAAGTGTTGATTCAAACAGACAACACAACTGTCATGTGGTACATCAACAAGCAAGGGGGAACCCATTCGTACCCTCTTTGCAGGCAAGCTATGATTTTGTGGGAGACTGCTCTCAGTTTGCACCTCACTCTTCAGGCAAGGTTTCTGCCAGGAGCACAGAACTCCTTAGCAGATGTTTTGAGCAGACAGATGGTGGATCCCCACGTATTTCGACAGATGACAGTGATATGGGGGACTCCAGACATAGATCTGTTCGCTTCTCCACTAAATTTCCAGTTGCCAAAGTTTTGCACAAAGATGTTTCATCCAAAAGCTTGGAAAGTGGATGCTCTCTCATTCAGTTGGAACAATCTTCACGTCTATGCCTTTCCTCCTCTGCCTCTCCTTCCCAAGGTGCTCTTGAAGGTCAGACAGGACAAGCCCTCCATGATTCTAATAGCTCCAGATTGGCCACGGCAGCACTGGTACCCTCTGCTGAGGAGTTTAGTATGGGAGCCTCCTTGGCCTTTGCCATCAATTCCACACCTTTTGTCTCAGGCAGGCAATCATTTCCTCAATGTCAGGATACAGTCCCTGCATCTGACAGCCTGGCATATTCTGTTCTAGACCCTGGAGGGTCGCAGCTTCCTCAACAAGTTTAGAATGTCATTTTGGAGGCCAGAAGGCCTAGTACAAGGAAAGTTTATGCTGATAAATGGAGGAGATTTTTTATTTGAAGCAAAGCAAAGAGCTTTGATGTTTCCAGGCCTAATTTGAGTGTTTCACTTCAATATCTTACAGAATTATTAGACAAGGGTTTGTCTTTCTCCTCTGTAAAAGGTCATGCTGCAGCCATTTCTGCTCACTATGACTGTGACCCACCATTATTCTCTCATCCTTTGTTTAAGCAATTCCTTAGAGGGGCAAAGAACACAAGACCCCCGCGTAGAGCTCCTACTCCTTCCTGGGATCTCAATTTTGTGTTGGAAAAACTTACTTTACCTCCTTTTGAACCTGCAGCTACATCTGAGTTGAAGTTTTTGTCTTGGAAGACTGCTTTTTTGTTGGCCATTACGTCTGCTAGAAGGGAATCTGAATTACAGGCTCTAATGGCAGTTGAACCCTTCCTGATTTTTCATAAGGATAGGGTATCTCTGCATACTAACCCTACTTTTATGCCTAAAGTGGTTTCAAATGTGGCCTTGAACCAATCTATTCATTTGCCTACTTTTTATGCTGATCCCCAAAATAAAGGGGAGAAAATTTTGCACACTTTGGATATTCACAGGCAGTTGCGTTATTATTTGAGCAGGACTAAAGGGTTCAGACAGTCTCAACAGTTATTTGTTTCTTTTGCTTTGGGCTCTCAGGGAAACCTGTTTCAAAACAAACTATTTCTAAGTGGATTGGCCATTGTATTGCTTTTTGTTATTCTCATCATGGTAAGGAGATTCCGGCTGGAATCAGACCTCATTCCACTAGGGCTACTGCCACTTCTACTGCTTTTGTAAGGGGTGTAGCTACTAAAGATATTTTGGAAGCAGCTACTTGGAGTTCAGTGCACACTTTTTCTAAACATTACCATCTCCTCTTTATTCCAAATCTAGGGCTGGGTTTGCCACTGCAGTCTTACAGGGCATGTTAGCAGCCCCCAATGCTTTATGATTTTGCCAACCTCCCTTTACCTTTGCTTTGGGATTCTACCCACAGGTTATGACTGCAGCAATGTGAGATGAAGAACATAGTACAGTTTTGTACCTACCATAAATGTAGATGTTCGAAGATCCACATTGCTGCAGTCCAATTTACCCTCCCTCCTTCCCCTCTGTAGTTTGGAGTGGTTGTATGGTTTGGGTTGTAAATATTGTTTGTACATGGGTTTTGGGGGGTTTTCTGTTTTTGGCTATGGCCTTTCTTTTTAGGGCCTTCTGACATCTGGGGCAAGAAAGACTGAGGATATGACGTCGGTCATGCGCTTTAATACCATGGCGTACTGACGTCAGATCTGAGCGACCATGACCGACGCCAGCCTAACACTTTGGTATTCGGGCCGACCGAGGACAGCGGACTACCCACAGGTTATGACTGCAGCAATGTGGATCTTCGAACATCTACATTTATGGTAGGTACAAAACTGTACTTTTTATGACCTGTTTTCTGTGCGGTAGTATTAAATAAACATTCTAATACAGTCCTAGTATTGCATTTCCCTAGGCACCATTGTCCAAGCTGTACATAGGTAAGCAGTTGTGCTTCATTTAAGTATCAGTCAACACTACAAAGATTTAACACCATAAGACCATACACTCCTTGCCAGTTCCATCTCTCAGGTAGCACCTCATTTCTCCATGAGGGCCATACTGGTCATTCTTGGGTTAAATTTGTGGATGCCTATTCAGTCATCTAGTTTGTTTAAAAGAAGGTAATGAATTACATTGCTTAATATACAGGGGAAGATTATCCCAGAGGTTTGGGAGGTGCTGGGCTATAAGCCTCTCTCTGCACTGTGTTTTATTTATCTTGTGGTGGACATTAGGGCCCTGGTTCTAGTACTGGTGGCATGTCTCTCAACTGTCAAAATATTTGCAGAATGTCCAGATTTCTGGTTCATATTTCTGGTCTATTCCTCATAAAATTTGTGGTTTTCAGGAAAATCACTGAGGATTAAAGTCACTAAATGATGTATGATTGGGTTTTGGACTTCATATCCCTCCGAAACTGCATGCTAAATCAAATCCTGTTATTACAGCAACTTTCTACATTTATAAGAGCAATATTTAAAAGCTGTCCCTATTTTTGGACCTTTGCCCCCCCCCCCCCCCACCATTATTTTAGGTTTTGTCCAGATTTCTTGCACTTACAGGTTGAAGAGGTATGACTGGTGGAGGTATTGAACTTTAACAGAAACAGGAGATCCAGGATAATGTGGTCTCTGTCACTGTAGTTGACAGAGATCCCCACTCAAAAACATGTAAGACACTGAATAAAGGTGTACAACTTCCAGCTGGTCTTGGTAGCTGAGAGATTTTAGGCCTGTGATCTTTCTGGTTAGGAACCTTTGGGGTCTTGCTAATTGGTTGATATGTTAGATATATCCCAAAGGGGGCATTTTACTAGATAATTGGCGCGATCAATGCCAAGTGTAAGTGAGTGATTACCCCTTTAGACTTTGATATTCCTTAGCAGAGCTGAAATAAAGGACTTCCTGACGGCCATTGTTACATGGTCAAAGGAAAAGAATCCATCAACCCAAGTACCTAGGTCCATAAATACATTTTTGTTTTGTAAAGGTGTGTTTAGACAGTAAGATGAGAGCGAGGGTCATTTACCAAAAGTAATGTATACTGCACTTTTTGGCATTTAGTTGGATCCCACATTTAGTATACCAAGAGTTTACTAGGGAGAGTTCATTCTGGAGGGTTTGGGTGTCAGAGGGTGACTTAACAGCAACCCCCCCAATTTGCAATTGTTTGCAAACTTTATTGGCTAGAAGTCTTGACTGTCTGCTTGGAGATCTGAGAAGTAAATACCAGAAAGGAGAGATCCCAGTGCCAAACCATGAGGGACATCTCTAGTCGCTTTCATACATTTTAATGAGTTACCTGAAACCCCCATTGTATGGCTTCATACCTTTCAATTGTCCAGATTTTTGGCTTGTATGTTTGGTCCCATCCTCATAAAATGTGCAGTTTTCTGGCAAATCACTGGGCATTGAAGTTATTAAATAATGACGAGTTTCAGACTTCATGTCCTTCAGATAATACTTGCTAATGGAAACCCTGTTCTAGAACTTTCCAAGTTTGTAAGAGCAATATGTATACTCTGTCCTTATTTTTAGTCATTTCTCCTTCGTTAATTTGTGGCTGTGTCCAGATTTCTTGTGCCGTAAGTTTGAGAGGTGTGTATCGGTTCTGTCTTCAGCAGTGCTATACATCTCATCACGTGGGTCTATTTTTAAAGCATTTAGTGTGTGTGATGTGAGCATGGGAAATGTTGCCAGGTCATGATATGCCACATGCATTACATGGCCACCATCTACATCCTCCATAATCCTTTTTGAAGTACCAGATTAGACGGGATCTACCTTTTGCAAAACCAAACTGATATTGTAGTTTGAGGTCAGTTTTAATACATGCCATAGCTTTGCAGATGAGGCTCGTAAAGCTGCTAGATCTGTAATTATCCAGGGTGGCTGTAAGGCTGCCCTTATGGATGGACATCAGCACTGCTGTGTGCCATTCATCAAAGACAAAACCAGTAGCTAAACTTGGAACAGTTTGTGTGCGTCTGCAAGGGCATGTTTATCGGGTTGCTTAATTAATAGTGTTATATTGTCACCTCTTGTCTATGAAGTATTTTTGTTCCTTACTGTCCTTGTGGATCATTTTAATTTAGCCAAAGTCAAACAGTACTTGTCTGTGAGGTAAACACCTTAACCATTATACCATCCTCCAACCCATTCTTGTGGAGGAAGTTGGCAGAATGTTTGCCAGCAGCACTGAGCGTCTTATTTGAATTTTAGATGTTCAGGGAGTATGTTTGTTTTTAACTGTACAGTGTACCTGTTTTGCCATTGAAGTTATCGGGTTTTGCTCTGATTTGTCTCCCGACTGATCTTCCTCTGAACTGACTGTAAATTTGAGCACTGAAGAGTCTCTGAAGATGAATTAAGCTTTTAAGAAACGTGTTCATGGGTGAGAACTGATTTTTTTTCCCCCAGTGTGAATGGGGTATTGACTTGCATCTTAGCAAAAGATCACTGGCTACCCTACTCTGGAGCCAGATCTATTTCCATTTTCCTGTATAAATGTCCTGTAAATATATACCTGTATATTTTCTGTGTACCACTTTGCAATGCTTACTGTTTGCTTTCTAGCTTACTGCCTATCCCTGCATTATGTTTTAACACACTATTCTGCTAACTTACTTTGAATATATTACATTAAGAGTTCTTAAAATACAGTGTACTAATGTTTAGCAAGTTACTTGTTTCTCCTTTCTGTATTGTACATAAGACATGTTTAAATTCACTACTTTGAAATACTCCTAACTTTATTTTTGTCCCAGTCCACTGTAAACATTTGTCATCTTGAAGCAAAATCTTTTTCCCTTTAACTGATTACCCCTAATCCATAACTGTAGTGCATTACCTCCCCCAGTGTCACTCTTCTAGCTTACTGATACATGCATTCATGTATTTCTTGCAGCAAACATAATCCATACCAAATGGCAGAGCTAGTATTTTCCTGAAGGACTTTTTATTTATGCACAATACATTAGACTGACTTGGCCGTTTATGGATTGGCGGGCTTGTTTGACACTTGGCTGAAAATCGAAGGTACAGACAGAATAGACATCTATATAGCTCAGAACATCCCTCCAGTTGCATTAGGTAGACTTGACATTTATTTGCTTGTTTGCTAACCAAATACGTTTTCTAGAAAAGCATACCTTCTCAACCATGACTTATGCTAAAGTGTATCGCTTGAGAATTTTGACAACATCATTTTGGTAGCTTTGTTGGTAGTAATAAATATGTACAGATGTAATATATTCAAAGTAAGTTAGCAGAATATAGTGTGTTAAAACATAATGCAGGGATAAGCAGTAAGCTAGAAAGCAAACAGTAAGCATTGCAAAGTGGTACACAGAAAATATACAGGTATATATTTACAGGACATTTATACAGGAAAATGGAAATAGATCTGGCTCCAGAGTAGGGTAGCCAGTGATCTTTTGCTTGCTAAAGTAAAAAGTCTTGATGTCAAATTAATCAATAGGAGCAGTAGAAGAAATTATACCTGCAACTAGTTAATTATTCATCTTTTTGGTGCCCCCCCACCTCACACACGCTTGTGTGTAAATTATTCAAAGTGTACTCTCTTTGCAGTTATGCACTATTGTCCTATAAATAATAATGTCATTTTGGGAAGCTTCAACTTAAACTGATAAGGCAGGCAATCAAGTGACTAGACCAGGCCCTATTTCTCCACAGTCATTCCATTCCAGCCAGAGCAGGCCTGCTGAATGGATATTACTCAGCAAAGTTGCCCTCAAAACTTGAGATGAGCGCTGGGAATAAATCCTAAATCCTGGAACGTGTGGAGGGCCAAGTAAAAGTCAGGAATATTAGCAGTACTTTCTTACCCTCCACAGACTGTGTAATTTAAAGTAATACTGCCAACTTAGGCTTTAAAAAAAGCCTTTCATGGCTTCCCAATCCAAGCTGTTTTAGGAGACCATTAAAGAATTATATGATCTTTAAATCTGCAGCAAAGAATTCCAAAAACATTTTGGTGTCCTGTCAGACTTTTTACTCTCAAACCTACCTGTAGTCTTGGAAGTCATGTCTATTAACACAGTAAGCAAACTCCTTCATTAATTACATAAGATCTATAATGCAGGTCTTTAACTTTATACCCTTTCTTTCTCAAAATCGCAGTACCAACAATTTCATTCCAAGCACTGTCCTAGTTCTGCTCCCTTAACAAAATATATGCAAAAATAATTCCAAACCGCTACTATATTGTGGTAAATATGTTCTCCCATCTCAAAGTTCACCACTGGTTCTGCAGTGGACATGGAATCCTTACTGCAGTTTGTTCCATAAGTGATGCAATTGATACAGGCATGAAAAGCAAATGGTTAATGGAGAACTATTATTCACCTTGGAAAAAAATAACCTTACTGTTCTGTTATCAGGACTTAAATACTTTGGTATTTGGTTCAAAGACTGTTAGCGTGTAGAAATTTTGTGCCCTTATAAGGTAATAGCCTTTCATCTTGACACTTCTAGGCTGGAGTGATATGTGGCACAGTATCGAGCCAATTCTTTTTTCCTTATTTCTTAACCCTTCTATTTATTTCCTATTGTCATCCTAACTTTATATGCAGATAATGTGCTGAATCAGAGTTGGCATCACTAGATAGGCCTTCAAAATTGACTACACGCAGACTGCAGCTACATTTAGCAGTGGATGTAAGTTAATAACCTGTCTGCTAATACATCAGAATTGCATGTATGATGTTTATGTATCCTAACCTTTTAATGTAATGTTAACAGTAGAGTAGATAAAAGATGATAAAGTATTATTCCAGCGTAAGGCTTGTTATACAACCTTGACTGCTGAGGTTTCAATCAAACATAAACCACACAAACCAAAAAGTTAAAAACACGCAACGCGGGTACAGATAAACATTGTCTTTATTTAGCACTTTCATCTCAAATGATTACAAGACTTCTACAGAATTTATGGCAGTAAAATCACAAAGCAATTTAAAACTTTATCATCATATGACACATTCTGGCCAGTTAAAACTTCCTACCCTATAGTCATAGAAACAATCAGATCTCTGAAAATCCCTCATAAAATCAATTTAAAAGTAAGTTAAGCAAAATACATGATTTTAGTAAATAATACATAACCTCACATGCTTGTAACATTTCATGCTCACCCCCACAATGGTAATATATAAATATTAAAAAAGAAATCACATAGATTAAGTTTTAAAACACAATTAATAGATAACATTGCATTTAAACTGGTAGCTTCCATTGCATTAGTTTATAACTGCCAACATAGCTCTTAGTATTCCAACCATAAATCAAAGGCGCTCCCTCTAGGAGTTGTAACTAATTTATCAGTGCCAAAACATTAAAAAAAATTATGACCTAGAAATTCACAAACATGCTTCGCTAAAGAATTATTAGTATTGGAACTGGTAATGCAATAAATGTGCTTGTATACTCTGTCCTTAAAGCATCTGGATGTCTTCCCTGTGTTAATACCTTGGCAGTTTTGTCATACAACAGCATACACAATCCCTTTTGTTTTACAGTTGCATCTAAATTTAGGTTGAATTAAGATGTTCCTAATCTGGACACAGTTCCTTTCCAGTGTATGCTTGCAGTAAATACAGCTCCCACACTTGAATGGGCACCACTTATCAGAATGCCCTTTCTTATTAGATCAGCCTGTTCAACCATGGTTTTCAAGCACATACCCTTGTTAACCTCAAACTTCAGTAGCTGTCCCAAATCATTAGACATCTCAAAATGATTAAAAATAGCCCAATTTGTTGTGATTCATTTTTTAATTTCCCCATACTCCACACTAAATATTGCTAAAAGGTAAAACCATATTAGAGACACAATGTCCAACTTTATTCACACTGTTATCGCCTGGTAGTTCAGCCCCTAAAAAGGCTAAATAGAAACTAGTTCTTTTCAAAATCACCTCATTAGTTATGACGTCTAAGTGCTCTGGGTAACCTTTCTTCATAAGCATAGTCTTCAGATTGTTGCATTCCTTCAAAAAATCTTCAAAATCTGAAACCATCGTAGCTGCTGTCACCAGCTGTCCCTTAACCACTGCTTTTTTCTGTGCAAATGGGCGACTGCTATTGAAATGCAAAAAAGAATTGGAGTAACTGGGTTTCTGAAAAATAAGCGAAATGAACCTTTGCTGATGGATATCTTTACTCAAGTTCAGCATCTAAGTAATGCAAAATGTCTTTCGAGATAGAAAATGTAAACTTGAGGAAAGAAGTGGTTTATTTTTACGAATATGGTAATAGCCACCTGGGAAAAAGAAGTTTGTGATTTATTCAGATTATGCTAATTCTCGGTTGTTAAATATTCTGTATTTGGCTGATATAATTAATAAATTCATTAATTTTCTTGTACCTAGTCTATAAAAAAAAAAATGCATGTATCATCCAAATACCTAATATTTAACAACCAAGAATTAGGGTAATCTGAATAATTCCCAAACTTCTTTTTCCCAGGTGGCTATTACCATATTCGCAGATATTGGTGTATAAACCCCCCCCCCATAGCTACACACTAATTTTGCTTCCAATATGAACTTTCAAAATGTATACTTATCCAAAACGAACTCCACTAAAGTCAGAATGGTATTGCTGTCCATTCCTATCAGTTCACTATTTTCAATAAGAATTTCTAAACGCCACTTCTCCATACCCAAATTATGTGGAATCACAGAAAAAAGATCTTCTGAAACCACTGTTATATGTTTTTCTTTAACAAATTTTGTTTTATCCTAGTCAAAAAAAATACCAGGAGTCATGGGCTAAGTAGTTCACCTGTTCCAAAACATCTTTCATGGTCATCAGTAAATTTTGCCAAGGGATAGGTTTTAGACGTTCAAGCATCAACTTTTGGCCTAAGTGAAGGGTCCATTAAATTCTTGTGCATCTTGGGAATTCCGTAAATAGTTGGTGTTAAGATTTTGCCCTACAACGTTTATATTCTTCAGACCCATTTTGTCCTTGCATCAGCATGTCATATAGCACATTATCAATTCTGTTATGTTCGTTTCAATTTTGGAAACTTCTTTGTATGTATCACATAATAATGCCAATATTTTGCAGATATAATCCGATATAGTCATAATTATAAGACCCCTGTCCTTATCCGGCTTCATCAGTCTAATCTTCTTATCTGGACAATTCACTGATAGCAGTCCTCTCTGGTCTTGATTTAAATTAGACCAGCCATAACTAGTTTTTAAAGAATGTCCCTAATATCACTTTCACATACAGTGCAGTGGAAAAGTATTTGCCCCCTTCCTGATTTGTTATTTTGCAAGTGTGTCACACTTCAATGTTTCAGATCATCAAACAAATATATATTTTAGACAAAGGTAACCCAAGGAAACACAAAATGCAGTTTTTAAGTGATGATTTTATTTAAGACAAAAAAAAAAGACTATCCAAGCCTATGTGGCCCTATGTGAAAAAGTAATTTCCCCCTAAACTTAATAACTGGTTGTGCGCAGCAACAACTGCTCTGAAATGCTGTGTTACTTTTACGCCAGATGTAACGGGAAGCACACTTCTCAAAAAGTTCAACTTTTATTTCGTTAGCCCACAGAATATTTTCTCAAAAGTCTTGGGATCATCAAGATGTTTTTTGGCAAAAGTGAGACGAGCCTTTGTTTGTGGTCAGCAGTGGTTTTCACCTTGGAACTCTGCCATGCATGCCATTTTTACCCCGTCTTTCATATGGTTGAGTCATGAACACTAACCTTAATTGAGTCAAGTGAGACCTGTAGTTCTGTAGATGTTGTTTTGGGTTCTTTTGTGACCTCTTGGATGAGATGTTGCTGCGCTTTTGGGGTAATATTTGTAGGCCAACCACTCCTGGGAAGGTTCACCACTGTTCCTTGTTTTCAGCATTTGTAGATAATGGTTCTCACTATGGTTTGCTGGAGTCCCAAAGCTTTAGAAATGGCTTTGTAACCTTTTCCAGACTGATGTATGTCAATTACTTTGTTTCTCATCTGTTCCTGAATTTCTTTAGATCGTGGCATGATGTCTTCCTTTTTGGGATCTTTTGGTCTACTTCACTTTGACATGTTCTATGCAAGTGATCTCTTGATTCAATAGGTCTGGCAGTGATCAGGCCCGGGTGTGGCTAGTGAAATTGAACTCCTGTTTCCCAAAAATGTGATTTAACCACAGTTACTTCATGATTTAACAAGGGGGGCAATTACTTTTTCACATAGGACCATGTAGGTTTAGATATTTTTTTCCTTAATAAATAAAATCATCACTTAAAAACTGCATTTAGTGTTTACTTGGGTTATCTTTGTCTAATTAAATTTGTTTGATCTGAAACATTTCTGTGTGACAAGCATGCAAAGAAATCAGGAAGGGGGCAAATATATATGTTCAAATACTTGTATCGCCAGATTTAAGAAGAGGATTAAAAGTACTTGGTTTCTTCAGACATGTCCCAGCATTAAGACAAACATCACCCTCATTAGAGAAATAAAATGTAATATTCAATTTTCTTACGAATAATTTTAAATCAATCAATACATCCTGCAGTCTTGTTCTACTAGTGGGAACAAAAGTGAAACCTTTTGAAAATGTGTTGGCAAACAGTTCATTAAGTCACATAGCTAAAATAGTAAATCTTAAAATGCCCACCTTTATTGTGGGGGTGGAGTTGGTTGTAGTTCACATCCTTTCCCTGAACATGTTTCCAATGAGTTCTATGACTTCCTCTCTTGCATTGAATGTGCCACTTGTTGAGAACAAATCCTTTCGGATCTCCTCTGTTGAAATGGCTGTTCTAAAAGGGTCAGTAGAATTCTGTAGGGACCTTGGCTCCTTTGTACCATCAATGCTAACAGTTTCATTATGTCGGTGTCAACCTTCCAGCATCCCCACCCAATGTCTGTGAACTCAGAGGATCAGGATAAGCTTTACTGTTACATAGTCATCGTTGTCCCTTGTCATTTTTTGAGCCTTTCTCTTCTGCAGTTTGAACATCATAGTCAGTGCTATGAAAAATGTCATACTGTCTACTTTTAATCTGGTCATAGGATTTATTAATGATAGACACATCTAGTTTCTTAATTTCTCCCACCAAAAGAGATTATGTATTATAATTGTGTTGGCTTAATTTATTTTTAAATTATTTTTTATGAGATCTTTTCAGAGAACTGATTGTTTCTGTAACTATAGGGCAGGGCTCCAGTTTCGTTTGGCTAGAATGTGTTACATGATGAGGAAAAGGATTTAAATTGCTTTGTGATTTTAATGCTGTTATTCTCAAGAAGTATTGTAATCATTTGTGACTTAAGTGCTAAATAAAGACAACTGTTCATCTGTACCTGCGTTGTTGCTTGTTTTTAACTTTTTGGTTTGTGTAGAAGAGGTTTAACAGTGAATGTAGTTATTCCTAAACTGGAACATATTTTCTGTGTAATAGCTTTAAATTCCAAGCACAACACACTTCAGATTGCTATAAACAAAATGTGCAGTTTAATTTCTCTTAATCACCACGGTCTTGCATCTAAAAAGCTAGGTATCATATGCATCTCCTACTGTCTTCCCTCATTTAAAATTCCACGGTATCCCTCTTTAGTACACAGATTATCAGCTTGTACTCTACAGCCAAGACACCCTCACATAAAGGATAAAGCTAGGTATTTTTTAATCTTAGCACTTGGTGAGAAGTTTTTGTTTTTTAAGACTCTAGCTAACTAGAAACTGTTTCTGCAGATTTACACAATGAACTAGCTACTGCAACCTTGCATCTAATTGCGAAGTAATGGGTGAGTTCAACTATTTTGCTGTAGGTAGAGTCTATTCTTGCTGAATTTTACCCGAGGTTAGCAATCCGTGGTGGTGCAGCGGTAGTGATGTTGACTCACAGCAAGAGGTTCTCCCGTTCGATTCTCTGCTGGAGTGCGGGGAGTGCCTTCTGTGTGGAGTCTGCATGTCTCCTGGGTTGTTTGATGGGCGGTTGAAGACATGCGTAAATGGGCTTGCCTTCGTTGAAGGTTGGACGTCGAGCTGGCACCTTGGCGTTCGTGAAAAATCTACTGTCAATCATTAGCAGACCGGAGTTCCGTTGTGGCGACCCCTAACTGGGAAAAGCTGAAAGACAAACCACAACCTGAGGTTAGCAGAAGTGCCCTGTGTTATTATTTGGAGTCTCAGTATTTAGAAATTATATATCTTGTACTCAAAGCCATATTTTTATGTCATTCTTGCATGTTGCAGTCTGGTTTGCATTTCTGCTTATTATTGTATTTTAGTCTGAAGGTTGAGCACAAAATGTATTTTCATTGTCTCTCCCATTGCCTTGTGTAAAGTGTTTACCTTAATGTGGGTTTAAGTTGTTTGCAACCTATACAAGTCAAATAATTCTGTATTGTTACTTGCTTGTAACATATTTGCGGGGTTCATGAAGCAGCATACCTTCCAGATGACAAACAATCTTGTTCTGTTGGCTTGGCTGTTATAGCCATGAGTTGGAGGCTGTTTTAAATCATAGGTTTTTAAAATGCAGATCACAATTGACCTCACTAAGTTTGACTGACTGATGCTTGATGTTTAGCACCACTCTTCAGTCTGTGTTATCTACAAGATGTAAAATGAAACCATAAACAAACATGCTGCCAACAGTAACATCTGCACTGATGCACTTTTTTTTTAATCCATTTTTTTCTTTTCAAGTTGAATTACAAAAATTAAATTTTTTCATTGATGAATTGCATTGGTATTATGACAAAGTATAATTATTTGTTGAAAGACATTTTAATGTTGTCCAACAAGGCTTAAATTCAACTTTAACAAAAGAAAAAGAACAATTTGAGAAAAAATACTTGTCAATTAATGGCAAATTGTAATTACTGTATAGTCATTTTTAAGTTGATCACTCCTGACAATCTCTCTAGATGTTAGAATTAATGTTTTCTTTTAATGTAACTGATATTAAGAATATTAAAATATTTATTGAAAGATGGGGAAATTGTCTTATTTCAGCTTGTAGTAATGGTTGAAGTATCTACAGTGACTTGACATAAGATGTACTTTGAACATTAAGTAGAGCTAAATGTGTAGTTAGTAAGCATATCCGACAAAAAAATTTGGACAAAAATTCTGTGTATATAACTAGACTATGTTCTTCATCTAACATTGCTGCAGTCCTAACAATTGGGTAGTCCGCTGTCCTCTGTCGGCCCGAATATCAAAGTATAAGGCTGACGTCGGTCAGGGCGCATTTGACTGACGTCAGTACGTCAGGGTACAAATGCGCATGACCGGCGTCATATCCTCAGTCTTTTTTGCCGCATGGTCCGATGCAGAAGCAGTATTGCAAGTGCCGGTTGGCGTTCTGAGATTTTTCAATTTAGAAGTTTCAGACCGGGTTCAAAGTTGGCTAAGTACCCCGTTGGGGAATATTTTAGTTTTTTCTTGCCTCAGTCATTTACCGGATGTCAGAAAAAGTTAATAATTGCATTTCTTGTGGGAAACAGATACCGCATAAAGATTATCATACTTTGTGTATTCCTTGCTTAGGGCCTGAGCACGACGTTGTTGGCTGTTGCTCTTGTGCTAGATTTAATAAACGCACTATAAAGAGGCGGTTGGATTGTGCGAGGTTAGTCTTTGGGAAGCGGTGTAACTATAAAATGCCGTCGGATGCTCCGACGCCCGCTTCTTCAAAGAAACGCAAGGACGAGGCAGTTAAGCCTAGGCTTGAAGAACCGTCTGTACCAAACGCCGGTTCTTTAGAGGTGTCGGTGGAGCCGGTGGCTCCACCAGAGGTTTCTTTGTGTTCACAGGGGGAGACCTTGTTATTGCAAGATGTGGCCTCTCAAGAGACTAGTCAGGCTGAGGGGGCTTCTCATGTTACTATACTCCCCTCCCTTCCTAAGGTGGCTAGGCCCTCTCCTTCTGTTTCCAAGGCTTCCCCCAGGGGCAGGCCAGGTTTAGCTTCAGTTAGTGTTACCCCTAGCTCTTCAGGTACTGTGCCTAAAAAGCATATGCTTAAAATGGCTGAAGATATGATTACTTTGATTAGGGGTTCTATGCCCCCTCCTCACAAGCGGCCTAGGGTGGAGCCTGAGCTGGGGGGTTTTGAGCAGGCTTCAGATGTTTCAGAGTCTTCGGCTGAAGACTTACAGGAGTACTCTCCTTATTCTGATTCTGATGTGGATGATTCTACTCCTTCTGCTACTCCCCCTGAGGATTTTTCTTTTTCAGAAACTCTTCATTCCATGAGGGAGCATTTTAAGTGGGACGGTCAGGACTTCTCTGATTCCAGAAAAAGGCTTAGGGAATTTCTGTTGTTACCCCAGCATAGGCCTCTGGCTATACCTCCTGCTTTGACTGTAGTGGAAGATGTTTTTATGGAAGCTTCTCTTAATCCTGATGCTTTGCCTCCTGCTCCTGTTAAGCCGGATAGGTATTACAGGGTGCCTGAAGCTCATAAGTATCTTTTTAAGAGTTCTAGGGCAGACCCTGAAACTGTTAGCCATGGGCCTAAAGGGGTTAAGGCTTCTGTTGTTAAGAATCCGGTTCCTGCAGACAAGGAGGCTAGGGCCTTGGATTGATGGGGCAAGAAAGTTTATACTTCTTCCACTCTTGCTATGAGGGCTCTGAATTGCCAGTTTCACATGTTGAAATACCAAAATTATCTCCTTTCACAATTGAAATCTAAGGTTGATGCTCTGGCAGTAGGTATTGATTGTAAGGAGTTGCAAGATTTAGTGCACGTTTCTGAACAGGTGGGTAAGCATTCTTTGCAATGTGGTTTTGATGCTGTACAGGCCTCATCTAGGGTGGCTGCCACTGGGTCAGTTCTTCGCCGGCACGCCTGGCTGAGGGATCAGAATTTGTCTGAACATGTTAAAACAAGGATTTTAGATGCTCCTTTACACTCTGACGTGTTGTTTGGTCCTCCTGTTGAGACAGTTTTAAAGAAAATGGAAGACAAGGCTAAGTCTATGCAGACTGTTAAAGATTTTTTGCAAGTCCAGCCTCCAAAGTTTAGTAGAAATTGGCCTACTAAGGGGTGGACGTATCCTTCTTATGATTCCCAGTCTAGGGGTAGATCTAGACGTGGTAAGGGCAGAGCTCAGGGCTCTTTCAGGCCTAGAACAGGAAGTTCTCCTGCACAGGCTTCAGGTGAGGGCAGGGGTCAGTCCTTTCGTAAGCAGACCCAATGACCTACCTTTTCAGCTGCCGGAGCCTGCTCGTCTGGCAGCACCTTTGGGGGGACGGTTGGCACTTTTCAAAGAAAATTGGAGTTTAATTACCCAGGACAGATGGGTATTGGATGTCATACACCACGGCTACAGGTTTTATTTCCATACCTTGCCTCCTTTCACAGGCATGCCAGACGTTCCTCCTCAACAAAGAATAGAGGCTCACAAGCAGGTTTCTCTGTTGCTCCAACTAGGGGCCATACAGCCGGTCCCTCTGCCAGAAGTGGGCCTAGGATTTTATTCTCGCCTGTTCCTAGTACCAAAGAAGGGGAACACGTGGAGACCAATTTTGGATTTATCTATCCTCAACACTTATCTGGACATTCCCAAGTTCAAAATGTTGACGTTGCAGCAGCTTTTACCTCTGCTTGGCAAAGATCATTGGATGGTAACTTTGGATCTCAAGGAGGCTTACCTTCATGTTCCTATGAGACTAAGTTGCAGAAAGTATCTGCGTTTTCGAGCTGGGACTTCTCACTATCAGTTCTCTGCATTGCCCTTTGGCTTATCTACTGCGCCCAGAGTGTTCACGAAAATTCTGGCTCCAGTGATAGCCTTCTTCAGACTAAAAGGAATACAGATCTATCCTTATTTGGACGACTGCCTAATTCTGGCTCAAGGAAGAGAAGAGCTCCTTCATCATTTGGAATATGTGATAGCAGTGCTAAGATGCCTAGGGTATTCTGTGAACGAAATAAAGTCCAGTCTAGTACCCTCTCACGACATGTGCTTTCTGGGTGTGAGACTGAATACAGCGTCCCAGATGGCCTTTTTAACCCCGGACAAACAAATGAGTCTATCACTTTACTTCCATCAACTATCTCATCAGTCCGGGCTGACTGCAAGGACAGTCCTTCAAGCCTTAGGGTTCATGGCATCTTGTATTCTGGTGCTTCCCAATGCCAAACTGCATATGAGGAAGCTACAATGGTATCTCAAAAATGTATGGACACAGCACTGCCAGGATCTGGACACTGTCATTCAAATAATACCTTGCATTCAAAAGGAATTTCTGTGGTGGGCTCAGGAATGTCACCTAAACAAGGGACTCTCTGTGACCCGGCCAGAGGCGAGTCAGATTTTAACGACAGATGCCTCAGACAAAGCTTGGGGAGCTCATCTCAATGGAAAGTGGATACAAAACAAGTGGCCTGTCAGACTACAACATCTACATATCAACATGAAGGAGATGTTAGCAGTCCAGTTTGCATTAATTGCTTTCAAGGGATTTCTTCTTCCAGGGCAGGTGTTGATTCTAACAGACAACACAACTGTCATGTGGTACATCTACAAGCAAGGGGAACGATTCTTATCCTCTATGCAGGCAAGCAATGATTTTGTGGGAGACTGCTCTCAGTTTACAGCTCAATCTTCAGGCAAGGTTTCTGCCAGGAGCACAGAACTCCTTAGCAGATGTGTTGAGCAGACGAATTATGGATCCCCACGAGTGGAAATTGGATCCTCATGTATTTCAGAAATTGACAGTGTCATGGGGAACTCCAGACATAGATCTGTTCGCTTCTCCACTAAACCATCAGCTGCCAAAGTTTTGCACAAAAAGGTTTCATCCCACAGCTTGGAGAGTGGATGCTCTTTCTTTCAATTGGAGCAATCTTCATGTGTATGCCTTTCCACCTCTGCCTCTCCTCCCAAAGGTACTTCTGAAAGTCAGACAGGACAAGCCAAGGATGATCTTAATAGCTCCAGATTGGCCTCGACAACACTGGTACCCATTACTGAGAAGTCTGGTATGGAAGCCTCCATGGCCTTTGCCTTCGATTCCACACCTATTGTCGCAGGAGGACAGCCATTTGCTAAACGTCAAGCTTCACTCTCTGCACCTAACAGCCTGGCATATTCTGTTTTGAACCATAGTGGACCTCCACTTCCTCAGCAAGTTTTGAATGTTATCTTGGAAGCTAGGAGGCCTAGTACAAGGAAAGTGTACGCAGACAAATGGAAGAGATTTTTGTTTTGGAGTGCAGCGAAAGATTTTGATGTTTCTGAGCCTAATTTGTGTGTGGCTCTTCAATATCTTACTGAGTTACTAGACAAAGGTTTGTCTTTCTCTTCTATTAAAGTTCATGCTGCAGCAATTTCAGCTCACTATGATTGCAACCCACCATTGTTTTCTCATCCTTTGTTCAAGCAATTTCTTAGAGGGGCAAAGAATATAAGACCCCCAAGAGCTCCTACTCCTGCTTGGGATCTCAATTTTGTGTTGGAGAAACTCACTCTACAACCTTTTGAGCCTGCAGCTACTGCTGAGTTGAAGTATTTATCATGGAAGACTGCTTTTTTGTTGGCCATTACCTCTGCAAGACGGGTTTCTGAATTACAGGCCCTTATGGCAGTTGAGCCTTTCTTGATTTTCCATAAGGATAGGGTATCATTACGTACTAATCCTTCCTTTATGCCTAAGGTGGTTTCTGGTGTGGCTTTGAACCAAACTATTCATTTGCCTACGTTTTATGCAAATCCCCAAACTAAAGGGGAAAAGATTTTGCACACTTTAGATGTCCACAGGCAGTTGCGTTATTATTTGGACAGAACTAAAGGTTTCAGGCAGTCTCAGCAGTTGTTTGTTTCTTTTGCTTTGAGTTCTCGGGGCAAGCCTGTAATCAAAACAAACTATTTCTAAGTGGATTGGGTTTTGCATTGCTTTCTGTTATTCCCATCATGGCAAGGAGATTCCAGCTGGAATTAGGCCTCATTCCACTAGGGCTACTGCCACTTCAACAGCTTTTTTGAGGGGAGTGGCAACCAAGGATATTTTGGAGGCAGCTACTTGGAGTTCTGTACATACTTTCTCTAAGCATTATCACCTACCACTTTACTCTAAGTCTAGGGCTGGTTTTGCCACTGCTGTTTTGCAGGGCATTTTGGCAGCTCCTGCTTCCTTCTAGTTAGCCATCCTCCCTTATCTCTGCTTTGGGATTCTACCCAATTGTTAGGACTGCAGCAATGTGAGATGAAGAACATAGTACAGTTTTGTACCTACCATAAATGTAGATGTTCGAAGAAGCACATTGCTGCAGTCCAATTTACCCTCCCTCCTTCCCCTCTGTTGTTAGCGGTGGTTGTGTGGGTTGGGTTGTACATTTTGTGTATATTGTATATATTGTACTATAGTTAGTGCAAGGGTGGTTGGTTGGTTGTTTGTTGTCTTTTGGTTTTGACCTTTCTTTTTGGGGTCTTCTGACGTCTGGGGCAAGAAAAGACTGAGGATATGACGCCGGTCATGCGCATTTGTACCCTGACGTACTGACGTCAGTCAAATGCGCCCTGACCGACGTCAGCCTTATACTTTGATATTCGGGCCGACCGAGGACAGCGGACTACCCAATTGTTAGGACTGCAGCAATGTGGATCTTCGAACATCTACATTTATGGTAGGTACAAAACTGTACTTTATTCAGTAGTGGGCATTCAGAAAATGTAATGTTCTCAGTCAGCGTTTTACTACTATTTTTTTTTCTGTCCAGCATACTGCTTTTTTACTGTAGAACTTGCTGTTTGGAGTACATCTCTGTATAACTAACATCTAAAATGAAGATGTCTATTTATCTGTTACAGTATTCTTACAAGAGTCTGTCAGTATATCAGCCTTTTACTACCTTAGGGTGCACGGTACGTCTGATGTGGGCCACTATCAGATGGCCGTAAAAGAGGCATATGCACGCACCATCCTCACTACTTTTTGCCGCTAGTAGGATCACCAGTCCCAGACGTCGCTCTACTGCTGGAATCACTTTCTTCTGTAAAGGTAAGTGTCCCGTTGAGGAAACTTTTTTTTGTCTTTTACTGCTGCCTTATTTTTGATTGAGGTTAGTGTCATCCAGAAAAGGGAGGTGTGACTGTGGAAGACCGATTCCACACAAGAATAGTCATTCCCAATGCTTCTTCTGTCTAGGGCCCCAGCACAATAAAATTGCTCACTCTGTCAGTCTTTTGTGCTTAAGACCATCTGAAGTTGGTTATTGTCCCTTGCTATTTATTTAGAAAATCAGTGACTTAAGCTTTTAGCTAAAAGCCCAATGGAAAGTTCCTTGGACCAGATGACAGGACCTGTCAAGCGTAAGGCCAAAAAAACCTAGGACCGAAGCTGCACCTCTTGATGTGGACATCTCTCCCAAATCAAATGTGAGCTCAGAGACACGCTCAGTCACAGAACTGGTTCCACAAGTAGAGTCCACCTTTGCAGGCTGCGTTGGTACCATACGTATGCACATCCAAAGAGGCAACATGGGCATCAACTCCTGATGTCCAGAGGGAACCCAGGCTTATCGTGTCATAAGGCTCCAGAGGAATTACCCAGACGATAGTGGCTCACAAGAACGTTGACTCAGACTTGGTCGAATGTAGGCCTACCTCTAGCCCTCCTTTTTTGCATCGCATGAATATCCCTGCAAAGAAGAACAAGCAAAAAATTAAGCATGTCTTTCCAGCTCCAGACCCACAGAAGGAATGGCAGACTATCACTCAAGGCCTTTTCAAGACCTTCATGGCAATTAGGCCTCCCTCAGGTTGGCCAGCTTCCTCTCCTGCGTGGCCTACCTCCCATCAGAAGAGACCTAGGCCTTCCGCTACCTCAGAGGAAGACTCCACCCGAAGAACAGTGATTCTTAGGATTTTTCATCCCAAATCCCCTCATCCTTGGACTACACTTCCCCTGAGGAAGATTCGAATGGAACAGAATCCCCTATGGAGGAAATTTCCTTTGGGGAGAGTATTACTAGGATGCAAGTCCATTTTAAGTGGAACAGTACAGAGATGTCTAAGGTCCAAAAAAAGTTGTGTCTTAACATAACGTTTAATCTGTGTTTATCTTCGTTCATCCATTACTGATGGGTTCTCTGTTCCGTCCTCTTAACTGAGCTGGCCAAATATAAAGCTCACATCAGCCAAAAACTCTCGAGCCAAGGTCCTACCCAGAATGCTCTGCTGTGTTACCTCAGATCGATTTTGCAAGTTGATAGACAAAACTAGAGGCTACCTCTGGTCATAACAGACCTACAATAAAGGAGTATATGAGATCAACCAGGAACCTCCGGAGAAAGACAGAGGGTGGGAAGCAATGAATGAACAAAGATCAACAACACAGATGGAACGTTATGGTAAAACATAACTTTATCTGTTGTTAATCTTCGTTCATTCCTTACTGATGGGGCAGAGTCCCCAGCTACCTGTATTCCTGGGTGGCCCTCATGGAAGGACATTCCTGAGCATCATTGAGCCAAAAGAAGCTCTACCTCTGGAGGCCAAGTCTTATTTGTAATGAAGAGTGAAAGTATGAGGTTTGGCCCAAGTTGCAGCTGAGCAAATATCATTGAGGGAAGCCTTAGCATGGAAAGCTGCTGAAGTTGCCATAGACCTTGTAGAATGTGCTTTCACTCTGTGAGGCAAGTTGACATTGTTTTTGTTGTAGATAAAGGTAATACAATTTCTCAACCATGAAACCAATGTAACTTTTGAGACTGGAAGACCTCGTGTAGATCCAGAAAAAGCAAGAAGCAGTTGGTCTGATTACGGGTAGATTTTAATTCTGTCCAGATAAAATTGTATTTGCCTATGAACAACCAAGGAGTGCAGGCAATACTCTCCCTTGTTAGGGTGAGTAGTAAAGAACACTGGAAGGTCAGTAGATTGGTTGATAGACCACTCTTGACGCCACTTTTGGTAAAAAGGAAGAATTAGTTCTCAGTGATACCCTATCGTTATGGAAGATAAGATAGGGAGGTTTAATGCATAAGGCTTGAAGTTCCAACAAGCGTCTGGACAATGTGATTGCAATCAAAAAAACGTTTTCCAAGAGAGAGATTTTACATCACATGAAGGCACAGGTTCAAAGGGGGGAGCTGTGAGAACCAATGCCAAATCCCAAAGTTGTACTGGCTCTCTAAAGGGAGGTTTTAAGTGGATAATCCCTTTCAAAAAAGTTTGAGAGTCTGTGACATAAGTGAAGAATCTTGAAAACCAATGTGGAAATTTGAAATGGCAGCTAAATACACACGAATAGTAGAAGCAGACACCCCAGAGTGGAAAAGATGTGATAAGTAGTCCAAAACCACCGAAACTGGGGTTGACAAGGGGTGTAATTGTTTATTCGCTGCCCATAGAGAAAACATTTTCAATTTATTGAGATAGACTAGTCTGGTGGACGATTTTTGAGATGCAATAAGAATGTTGCGCACAGGGGACAAGAGGTTTTCCTGCATGGCAATCATTGGAAGTGGAGAAACCAAGATGTCAGTTTCAGGGTTGTTAGATTGGGGTGAGTCTCAGACCCTGCGGATGGGAGATCAACGTTTGGGATGGATTGAGGATCCACGGTTGATCTAGCAGGTGAGGCCAGAGGAAGGGGAACCATACTTGTCAAGGCCAATATGGAGCAATGAGGATCACTTTGCTTTGCAGTTGTCATGCTTTCTTCAGAAATTGGGAGATAAGGGGAAGAGGAGGATAAGCATAAAGTAGACCCGAGGGCCAAGCGTGGACTAGAGCGTCTCTCTGTGACTGTCCCCGAGGGGGGGAGATCAGGGCAAAATAGTTGCTGCACTTGTAGTTGATTGGAGAGTTGAATAGGTCACAGCAAGGGTGGCCCAAGCGGTTGAAGATTCTTGCCGTTATCAAAGGGTTGAGGGACCACTCGTGAGGTTGTAGATTGCACCTGCTCAATTTGTCTGCTATCACGTTGAAGCTCCCGGGAATGTGCTTGGCAATTAGAAAGTGGTTGGAAGCTATCGTCCATTGCCACATTCTCAAGGCCTCTCAGCATAATGGGTAACATCTGGTGCCCCCTTGCTTGTTGATGTACCAGACCACTGACATGTCTGATTGGATCGCAATAGTCCCCGACGGAAGGATGGAATAAAATGCTTGCAACGCTAGTAGCACCGCCCTCAGTTCCAGGACATTGATATGCAAAAGGGCCTGTGTCTCTGACCAGGTGCCTTGGACCGAGTTTCCCTGATATAGCCCCCCACCCCATCAGGGAGGCGTCTGTGGTCACTGTGGCTTTCAGTGATGGGGGCTGAAGGGGTGAGACCATTGTTAGGGATTTCAAGATGTCCAACAGAGTAAGTCTTGCTTGCATCTCCGAGTTACACTTATCTGAAAAGACAAGGATATTGTAGAGGGTACCACTGAGTGAGAAGTAACCAGTGAAGGAGCCTCGTGTGCAATCTGGCTAGAGGAACAATGGTGATCCGAGGCTGCCATTGACCCCAGGAGTTTGAGTATAGATTGAGCAGGAGATTTGTGATAGAGCAGCAGTTGAATCTGTTGCCTTATTCTTTGAAGCCTGTGGTCTGGAAGAGATGCTGTGCAATTTTTCATGTTCAACAGTACCCCTATGCATTCCAAAGACTGAGCTGGGGTCGTGTTGGACTTCTCCCAGTTTATAGTGATTCCCAGGCGTTGTGCTGTGAGGAGAGTGTCGTGCAGGTCTTCTTCCAGTAGATGCTTGGTGGGGCAGTGATGAGCCAGTCGTCTAGATATGGAAACGCCTGGAATCCTTTGTCGCAAGTGAGCGATAACCACTGCCATGCATTTTGGTTAACACTCTGGGGGCTGTAGAGAGACCGAAGGGCAGAGCTCGAAATTGGTAGTGACTGGCTCCTATGCAGAAGCAGATGTATCTTGAGCGTTTGTCCATTCTTATGTGGTACTATGCATCTTGAAGATCCACAGAGCACATCCAATAGTCTTCTTCCAGGAGAGGAAGGATAGACTGAAGTGTGTCCATCCGGAATTTATTTTTACAAATTTGTTCAGTGTGCTGAGATCCAGAATTCTTTTGGATTTCGTGTGCTGCTGCTTCCCTTTGACTGGGTGGAACATCGGGTAATACTCTGAATGAGATTGAGCAAAGATGGAGGGGGATACGATAGGCTCTGGATATTATCTGTTGTACCCAAGAGTCGGTGGTTATATTTTGTCAGGCAGTGGGGTACAAAGAAAAATGACCCCCGACCATTTCCAGAAGTGAGCAGTCGTGCAATGCTTCAGGAGCGCTGATAGGGTTGGTCAGAGAAAGAATCTCTGGAACCCCTGTTTCGTCCCGAAAGGGGCACTTTCCATTGGAGTTTCCCCCTCTGCCTGTAGGGTAGAACTCGGCACATGCGTCAAGGAAAGAGCCCTGTGATTTCCTGTGCAACATCTTCCCGCTCCTCTGATTTCTAGAGTAGAATCGTTGAGGAGTGGAGTGTCTGACACCAATGGCAGATAGGGGCTTGCCATCTTGTCTGCACCTTGCCAGCGTATCTTTCACTTTAGGGCCAGACAAAGAGGTGGCCTCGATGGGGGGAGTTCATGAAGAAAGCCTTAAAGGAGTCTGCAAAGGCGCATCCAGACAATGTCTGGTGACTATACCCGTGCCTGCTGCTGTAGCCACTCCTTCTGTTGCGTGAGAAATAAGATGAATGGAAGAATTGGAAATTGACTCTAGGATGGCTATCTGAGAAGCCACGTTGTCACGGACCTAGTCAGAATCACCTCCTGCCAAGGTTTCAGAGAGTTGGTTGATAAGATCCCTCTGAAGCCTGGTAAAGTGTGCCAAATAGTACGGCAAACGTCGATGATGCAAACACACGCTTCCCTAGTCTATCACCTGGGACTCCTTGTTGGGCGGATGGACAGTTTGGCTCTCTTCTGCCAAATCCTTCTTAGTTGTAGCTGCCACCACCATGGCATCTACTGGAAGACCCTTGTGACCGATGTGGATGCTCAGTTGGGGGTGGTAAGATTTTATCAGTCTTCCATGGTATCGCTTCCAGGGTGTTAGGAGCCTTCCATGTGCACTGGATGATGAGCTGGATGTGCTTATCGGCCGGTGGTGTAACCCAGGAGGTAGGGGGCCGGGCACGAAAGGCCTGCAGGATAAGGATTCCTCAGAGGAAGGATTAGGACTTCAGTCACCCCCACTGTCTTGGATCTTGAGGATGTCCCCAAAGGATACATCATCAGAGGGTGACCATGGGGACCCTTCCCAGTCATCAACGTCCGTGTCTTCAGTCAGAGACTCCTCAGTGGAGTTCATGTGCTTCCTCTTGCACGATGCTTTGGGAGGGTACGTCCTCAGTGGGCGGTTCTGGGGAAGACTGCAAAGAGGGGGTCTCCCTAGGAGGAGAAACCTCTGAGGCCCTTGTGCCCATTGTCTGGCGGTTGTGGCTTTGTGAAAGTTGCGGCACAGAGGGGGAGAGGACTCAGACATGTTGGGTTTGCCAGCAGAGGCAAGTGCCTTCTCCATGGCCTGGATGGCCAACCCGCCCAGTGAGGGATGAGAACCCGGAACAGAGCACGACATCCTCTGAACCGGGGTCACACCCCGCCCCGAAGAGCCGACCCCCAGACCAGGAGTCTCAAGAGGACTGTGAAGTGTGAGAGACGGAGGATTCCTGGAGGGTGCCATAGAAAAAATTGCCATGAAACCAAGAATGCCCTCCCCCACGGCACAGCCACTGGCCTGAGAAGAGCCCGATCCCCAGTGCACCGAGGGGCACAAGGGCGATTCCTGTTCCAAAGTGAGATCCACTATTGGAGTCGGAGGAAGGGAAGCTGCTGTCGGAGTAATGGGCTTTGATGGTGGAAGTCGAAGGAGGAGTGCACGTTGGAGTTTGAGGAGATATACGTTCACCTGAGGAAAGGAACATGGACTTCAGGTGAGAGAGACCTGTGGCCACAAGCAACTGATCAACAAGCCGCAACACATCTTGCTCAGAGAGGCTCCTGATCGAACTCCAAGAGAGACCTGAAGGCAATTCTGGCCTTTCTAGAAAAGGACTATATTGGCTACCAAGGAATGGATCCAAGGAAGGGAGAGTACTTGGTCCTTGCTAATTCGAGAGGTGCAGAGCCCGGAACTGTGGACGTCTGCACTGAAGAAAATCGTGTGGAAGTAGTCTGTGCCACCAATGTCAGCGCCATAGAAATTGTAGGTGTCTGCACAATAAAAGCAAGTGTCTGTACCAATGGGTATGGTGCTGTCAAGGAAAGTGTCTGCACCGGTAACAAAGATGGTGCCGAAAAGTACTGCACCGAAGAACTTGTTTGTGCTGAAATTGTCTGCACCGTCGAGGATAGTAATGCCATACTCATAGCCAAGTGGATTGTACCAATGGTGCCGAAGGGGACTACCTGCATGGATGGTGCCGGTAAGGGCCGCGACGGAACTGTCTTTACCAAGAACTCGAGCCTGGAGCCGACAGGATCAGAGGTGGCAGCGCAGAAGTAGTAGTCAGTTTCACCTTCTTATAAGTCGAGACTCTACTATCTCTAGAGAAAGATGAAGGGAGCAACCTCGATGAGGAAGAATGCCTTTTACGGGGTTTAGCAGGAGGGGGTGAGCCTTCCGACCCCAAAATAGCCTCACAGATAGGAGATTTTTAGAAGACCTTTCAAGACTGATCTGTTCTTTCTCTCGTTAAGAGTCCTGGTCGAAAAATTTCTTCAAATCCCACATGGGAGATCCACAGTAAGGTGGGAGACATTCAGACAGTAGATACAAGTCATGGCCATCAGAAACCTACGGCCGCAATCCTTACACTGCTTAAAACCAACACTACTTTTCTTGTCCGACGTAATGTGGAGAAGAACAGTACCAAAAAGAAAAGGAAAGGCTACCCAAAAGGGTCAGAAGAGAAAAGGAAGAAGGATTACCAACTATGCTAATAAAGAATTACCTCAAAGGTAAGAAGGGTAATGAGAAATAGACTAAAGGAACAGAGTCTTAAGGAATACAATAGGGTAGGAGAATAATACCAGAAACTGAAAAACTTTAAAGTAGAAACGATATATAAAACTTTCAAAAAAATTAGACACTTACCTGAAGAGAGTCTCTTGACATGGCTGTACATCAACGCGGCAAACGAGATCTGAGGTAACAGGGAGCAGAGCATTCTGGGTAGGAACTTTGCTCGAGAATTTTTGGCTAACGCAAGCTTGATACTTGGCTGGCTTGGTTCCAAGGACGAAACCGATAACCCATCAGTAAGAAATGAACGAAGATTAACAACATCAGATATGTTTTTATGACAACATCCAAGTACAGTCCTCTACTCTTTCTGCCATTCCTCCTGTCATTCCAGCCTTTTTAAATACTTTTGCATTCACTTTCACTCAGCCTCCAGCTCCAAAACAGCCAGACAGGTACTACAAAGTATCTAAGAACTGCAATTTCCTTTTCAAGGCTTCTGTGGTGGATCCCACTGTGATATCGGTAGCCCCTGATAAGACCTTTTGGTCCCTACCTTTTACTTCCCTCGGACAAGGATAGTAGAAAGTTGGAGAGGATGCCAAGAAAATTTATACTTCAGCCACCCTAGCTTTCAGGACACTAAACTACCAGACCCATATGACGAAGTATAATTTGGAACTTCTGTCTCGAATCTCAAAGCTAGTGTCAGATATGCCAGACTCTGAGAACAAAACCTTGGCATCTTCTCTTCTTGCCACTTCTTCTCAGGTAGCCAAGCATTCAATTAAATGCAGCTGCAATGCTGTAGAGGCCAACCTCATGAGCTGCAGCATCTTCCTTTGCTCTAAGATTTGTCTGGCTAAGGCTGCAGCTCCTCCCTGAGGACATTAAAGCAAAACTAATGGATGCCCCCTTGGATAATGCTGCCCTTTTCTGCAAATCCTCAGCAGAATTATTTAAATCCTAGCAAGAAAAAAGCAAGGAGTTAAGACCTGAAACACATTTTGGTCTCCCTTGTGCCCAAATTCCACAGGAATTGCCCTGCAAAACAGGTCTTTATTCGCAGATAGTCCAGACCCCACCACACAAAGCCCCAAAAAGGGTCAAAGTAAACTCAACAGTTCTCTTCCACCTCCCAGCCAGACCTCTCAACCAATTGGGGACAAATTTCAACAGAATCGGGGACAAGTCAAGAAAAAATCAAGGACACTTTTAAAATGTCAGTGCTATTAACTTGAAACATTGACAGAATCAGAGCATATGAATTAATACATATTTTCTGAAGTAAAAGAAGTTTATAACTCTTAATTATTGTCATTATTCATCAAGTGTAATTCACCACCTTTCCTCCAAAAGTCACTAGTTTTAGGAGGGATTAAGAGGGACAGAATTAAAATTTGAGCTATAATCAGGGACGTCCCTGAAAATCAGGGACAGTTTAGAGGTATGCTCCCAGCTCACCAAGCAGGTGGTAGGATTGGACAAGCTCATCATCATGACTCTTCAAGCAGTCTGGGGACCCCCCCCCCCTTTACCCTTTCCTCCCATCCTGGAAACTCATCATTCAAGACTCCTGGGTACTAAACATTAAAAAAAAGATACTTCATGACCTCTTGGCACACTGCCCCCCCCCCCCCCTTCAGTGGTATCCCCCAACCACTAAAAGGACAGTTATCTCTTTTCCTCCTAGTTCCAAGGAAGGAAGACCCTTGGAGACCCATCATAAACCTCTCCTATCGCAATGCTTTTCTGACCGTTCCCTCCTTCAAAATGTTTACCCTCCAAACTCCCTTCCCCCTCATCCTTCCATCAGGCATTCGTAGCGTCCATAGACATCAAGGATGCTTACCTACATGTCCCAGTACACGCCATGTACAGGAAATTCCTACACATCTCTGTGGGATCCTTGCATTTTCAGTTCTCCACTTTGCCTTTTGGACTTCCCACTGCACAGAGTGTCTTTACAAAATTCCTTGCACCAATGGTTGCCTTTTGCAGACTACAAGGCATCAAAATCTTCTCCTAGCTAGATGACTTTCTGACTCGAGCCAAAACACAGGAAATATTAACCAGGGACCTCCAATCAACAATAGCCATCTTACAAAGCCTGAAATTCACTATAAATTAAAAAAAAAGTCTTCTGTCTCCCCATCCCAAGACCATGTCATGCAGGTTTCAAACCAAGAAAATGGTGGTGTTTCTTCCGCCCACCAAAGCACAGGAGATTTTTTGCCCTTTTCTCAGAAATTCTCCTTTATAGTCTCCTGTCTGCAAGACTGTTTCTTTGAATCTTGGGATTGATGGCTTCTACTATCCCTGTGTTTCCTCTTGTGAGGCTATATACGAGGAAATTCCAATGGTTTCTGAAGTCAGCATGGTCTTAGCATACCCATCCTTTGGAATTCCAAATACCACTTCTACCCTGCTTCAAAAAGGAGCTCCAGTGGTGGATAACACATCTGTCCATAATCCCAGGTCTCCCCATTCACCCTATGTCCCCAACACAAGTACTGTATACAGATGCATCGGATACAGGCTGGGGAGCAGCTCTGGGCCATCACACATTCCAGGGCCAGTGGACATCCTCTCAGAGGAGAGACCACATAAATGTAAGGGAGATGGTTTAATTTTGCCCCTACAGTGCTTTCAAGCTCTTCTGAGACCAGGAAGGCTTCGCACACAGATCATGACTGTCCTGTGGTATATCAACAAACAGGGGGACAAGGTCCTACCTTCTTTGAAAATTATCCTTACAGGCCTGGGGTCTAGCCCGCCAACTACAAATATCTCTTCAGGTGATTTACATCCCTTCCAATCAGAATACTGTGGCAGACACTGAGCCGATCCAGAACAAAGGCCCATGAGTGGATGCTTCACAGGGATGTGTTCCTGGACATTGCCCACCAGTGGGGTATTCCACAAATAGATCTGTTTTCCTTCCCCATGAACAAACAATTTCCAAAGTTCTTTGCCAGTGAACCTTATCCTTAGGCATGGAAAGTAGGCGCCCTATCGATCTCTTGGAAGGGGAAATTCCTTTATACATTGCCCCCCTCATCCGCTCATTCTGAAAGTCCTGCTGAAAGTTCAACAGGACCAGCCAAAAATATTGCTTGTGACTCCTTGCTGGCCAAGACAGCATTGGTTCCCCTTTTCTTCTTCATCTAGACAAGGGCAGTCACCACAAGTTGGCTCAAAGTGGCTCTACTCGCACAGAACTAGGGCACACACATCCTCCTCCAGTTGGAGACCCTCCATCTGACCCTTTGGGTGATAGAGCCATGATTCCTTGCAGACACCTATACTCTGAGGACATGCTAGGAGTCCTGCAGGAAGCCATGAAACCTAATACTAGAAAATTTTACCTCCAAATGGAAAAGATTCTCACTGTTTGTATCAAGGGTGTTTCAGCTGCTAACAGCTCAACAGTTTTAGCAAGCTTCAGTTTAAACTGCTGTTTCTAACAGCTCAACAGTTCTTGTAAGAGCTACTAAGCTTCCACCTAAAAAGTGATTTTGTGCTAAGAGTGTTTCAGTTATTTAAATATTTGAGAAGAGGTAGCACATTCATTCTTTTTTCTTAAAGATTCTCACTGTGGTGTCTCACCAGAAACCACAACCCGTTTACAGTGGACCTCCATATGGTTCTGTCTTATCTGTATGAATTGCTCAATGTAGGCTTAGCTTATTCCTCCATAAAAGCACATCTGTCCGTTATCTCTGCTTGTCTGCTTCTTTCACCACCTTTAACTTCTAGATTCGAGGCCAAGCCATTCCTTAAAGGTGCCCTTCACATCAGACCTCCCAGGAGACATCTCGCTCCACTCTGGGCTCTGAACTTTGTACTAGAGAAACTGATTCAGGAAGCTTTTGAGCTAGCCTCCTCTAGCTCCCACGAATATTGTACTTTGAAAACTGTCCTGCTTGTGGCTATTGCCTCTGCCATGTGGATATCAGAATTACAAGCCCTTATGGCTTCTCCTCCTTTCCTTTCCCAAGGACATTGTTTCCCTGTGTACCAGCCCCTCCTTCATGCCTAAGGTAGTTAATGAAGTGTCTTTAAATCAGGCTGTTCATCTGCCCACTTTTTTTCCTCTCCACAGAAAAGTAGTGAAAGGCTCCTACACACTCATGATGTGTACAGACAACTGAAGTTTTACCTACACAAGACCCAATCCTTTAGAAAGTCAGACCAACTGTGTCATTTCACTCCAGGGCTGTGAGATTGCCTGTGTCCAAACAAACCATCTGCAACTGGATATTTAAAGCCTTTTGCTGTACCAACCATGGTAAAACTATTCCCAGCCTCAGTCAAAGCTCACTCTACAAGGACAGTTTCTTCCTCCGGGGCTTTCCTCAAAGAGCTAAACGCCAACTCTATCTTAGAAGGAGCTATGTGGACATTTGTCCATGCCTTCATTACACTAAACACTATAAGCTGGATTCTGTCTCCAGATCCAGGGCTGGGTTTGCCAGGGTCATTCTCCATGGCTTCCTGGAAAGCTCCTCTGCCACTTCCTCCTCCCTTTCTACATGAACTCTTGCATTCTCCCTCTTTTGTAAAAATACTGAAATGAATAGAAGGACGTAGATTAGTTGTGCAAGAACTTACCATTAACGATAGATGTCCTTCTCTTCTCTTTTGCAGTATTCCGTCCCTCCCTCCTTCCCCCACTTCCTGGCTTTCTTGGATGCACTGAACCTCTTTCCCTTAGACTCTCTCTCCACCTAGGGCTTCAGTTCTGAGGATGGTGCATGCATACACCTCTTTTATGGCCGTTTGATAGTGGCCTACGTCAGACGTACCATGCACCCTAAGGTATTAAAAGACTTTGATATACTGGCCGACATTGGGTTGTCACCTTGGCAGGCAGCTCCCTCTTGTAAGACTACTGAAACAGAGAAGAAAAGGACATCTATTGTTATGGCAAGTTCTTAAACAACTAATTTTTCTACCAAAGAGACTTCAATTGATTATTTTTTTTTTTTTTTTTGCCAACAAACATCTTTATTAAGTTTTCACATATGACATAGGCAGTGTGTGTGTAAATATAAATGTATGTATGTATAATTGGTCCTGTATTAGAAGTAATGATTACACCAATATATTTTAATTCATTATATGATCAACTTATTTGTTTAAATTAGAACTAACTAACCAAAATGTTCACATTAGTGTTGTATTTTAAATTAGAAATATAGCCAACATACATTAGTAAGCTGTCATACATGAAGTAATTAACATTTGAAACTGGTAAATCATCTGAGAATAGAAAGACATAGATTTTAATCCCAAGCTTTACTGCTGCTTGAAAGTGAAAGTTATAAATGCTCCTCTAATAGGCTTTCACAGATGCTGTATACCAGAGGGCCTGATCCCATCAGCAAACACTAGTGATATTTTAAAGAATGTGTTCGTGGGAAGGGTGAATTCATTTTTTTCTACAATCCCTTCATCTTTCTCTCCTTTGCTTTCTCAATGAAAACGTGATCTTTTTAGCATGACCACCTAGGGACTATTAAAAGCCATCTTGACTTCAGATATTTTTTTAATGTTTCTTGGTGTACTGCTACTTTTTATTTCTAAATAATTGTTTTAAATACTTCTTGTTAACCATCAATATTTTTGTGCTTTCTCTCAGCGTTTTGAAATATATTTTTGTATTACTTAAAGTAAACGGTGTGAATGTTTTTACCTTGCTGTAGTCCAGATGTAACCAAAATTGCTTTAGCTACTTGCGATACACCTGGGCTGAGCCTAAAATGTGTCCATCTGGATTAGTAATAGTAATGTCTTTAGGCTTTTTCCTGGTTAGGGGTCGCCACAGCGGAACTCCGGTCTGCTAATGTATCATGTAGTATAATTTTGTAGTTTGTAGTTTGCTGTTTGTAATGGTATTGGCAAATAACCATTACCCTAGCAGAAAAAAAGATGAAAGACGACGTTATTTAGTTGCTTTAGTAATTTGGATTCCACAAGTTAAGAATGACCAGTTTCAGTGTAAACATAAGAATTATTGTGAGTGGTTTAACCATTCCAGTAAAACCAGGTAGAATATATGCATCTTCACTATTTTCAGAGATCACTCTAAGCTAAAGAAGCACAAGAGATTTTGTATCCACGCATTTCTGAACTGTTAAAGTTAACCTCTTTGTAATGCTACCCTTGACTTGCCTTTTAATTATAGCCCTTTATTTGAGTGTCATTTGCTGTATGTTGTTCCGAAATGCATAATTTATTCTTATGAAAATTACTGCCTCCATTTTTTAATTATCCCAGCTCTGTATCTTTTATTTCCTTTGTAGTATTTAGTACTTCATTTGCAACTGGTTTAATCTTGGATGTCCACTTTTGTGTAATTTCCTTTGTGGTTTCTAATAACATTAAATCTAAGGCCGTACTGTGTCTTGAGAATGCTAAACCTGTACACTAACTCAAATTGCCATATCTCCTTGTATCAGGACATTCTGTAGGCAATCCTTAAATGCTTACATTTGCACACATTTCCAGAAAACTTGTTAAAAAATTCCTTTTTCATTCACTTCATGTCACCAGTATCTGCTGTCTACTTTTGGGAATATCTTTTAGAGTCTGCTAGTATAGAAGTACCTGTGTAAAAATTTCAATGCAGGTATTCTAAATCTTCTGGACTTCATAGGATATGTTGGGCCTTCCAAATTTCATCCTGCGTTCTTATAATTTATCATTCTAAGCATCCCTCCCAGTCTTTTTAATCTCCTCTGATTGTATTTTTTCATATATAATTGTATTTGTATGTCTTGCTAATTATCACTTTCTTAATGGTATCTTTTATAGGTTCGTTAAATGTGTACTAGACTTGCAACCACAAGGGTCTTTAAGTCTAGTCATTCATCCCAAATCTCTGACAAGTTCTGGTACCCTTGATAAGTATAAGCAGGGGCCTGAAAGGTGAACCTTTTACAGGCTGCTAGAGACATAGGTGCCAAATCAGGGATGAATTTCCTGTTCCCCATACAATTGTCCAAGTTGCATTTGAATTGGGTTAAGGAGGAAGTCTGCTTCATGTGGATGGGGAGCTTCTTCCAGAGAAAGGGGTAGTCTCTGGGGTACATAACTCTCTCTCCAGCAGGTCATGTTTCTATAACGAGCAAGGTTTAAGTCTTTAGAACAGGTATTTCTGGTGCTGTTTGTTGTTCTGGATATGCAAGAGGTCCATCAGGGCATGGCCTAACAATGCCATTTACGTCAGGCATAGATCTGCCCTCAACAGACTGTAGGAGACTGAATACAAGGATAGGACCTTGAAGCCGTCTGCAAAGGGCATGTTACTTACGCCCTGTGGAACACAGAGCACAAGTAACATGTCTTCTGTTCATGATTCCACTAAAACCCTACTAGAGCTAGTCTCACTCAACATTCCTCTCTGACTTTTCCCTTGTGTATAATCCAGTCAACACTTACTGATATTTAAGGCATTCTTTGATCTGCAGGTCTAACACTTGCTTCTCAGTTTATTGCTTTTCCTGTCCAAATTAACTTGCTTTCAGTTCTGAGACTTCTTACTACTTGCCATCTCTTGCCTGTTTTCTGTACCTTTAGATGTTCATCGTGTTACCCTGCTGCAGTCATCACACTTAGGTTATCCTGTCGTCAGGCGGTCCCGCAGTCGGCCGGATTTCCAAAGTCTTGGTCCGACGTCGGTGCGCCAGGGGTACATATATTGCAACTGACGCCATTTTCTTCAGTCTTTCTTTGCCGCGCGGTGCCCGAAGCAGAAGCAGTTCGCAAGTGCCGGTCGGCCGACTCCTGAGATTTTCGAATTCGAATTTCAGACCGAAGTCTTCTATAAAGCTAAATACCCCGTTGGGGAAACTTTTCTTGCCTCAGACCGATGTCAGAAAAAGTTAACAATTGTATTTCTTGTGGGAAGCAAATACCTCATAAGGATTTTCATTCTTATTGCATACCTTGCCTAGGCCCTGATCACGACGTCACTTCTTGTCGTTTTTGTGCTAGATTTAATAAACGTACTATTAAGACTATTTGATTTCGCACAACACTTTTTTGGTAGAAAATTTAACTATAACATGCTGTCGGAGCTGCCGACTACCGGAGTGCACAAAAAGTGCAGGGACAAGGACCAACAGCCCAGGCCTACGCCCGATTCCAAGGCCTCTGTTGATCCGGTCTCCGGTTCTCCGGTTATCAGTGAGGCTCCGACGCAGCCTCTGACTACCGCAGTTCTGGAACCTGAGACCACTACAGATATTTTGTCGGAATGTACTAGGCCGACGCAGCCTTTTACTTCAGGCCCTACTGACCATTTACCTTCCAAGGACGTCGGTACTTCTGAAACGCCATCGGTTTCTGAAGGCGTTTTCAGACCGACGACTCTTAGTCAAAACATTTTCCAAGTCGAAGACTCCTTCTAAATCGAAAAAGGCTTCACTTCAGTCTCATGTTCAAGGCCCTATGCCTAAGAAACAGAAGCTCAAAATGGCTGAAGATTTGATTTCTCTTATCAGGGGTTCACAGCCTCCTCCTGACAAAAGGCCTAGACAAGAGGAAGATTCTCCTTCCTCTGAACAACTGTCTATTTCTTCGGATTCCTTTGGAGACCAAGACTATTCCTTCTCTCCTTATGAAGATTCTGATGCTGAGGAATCTATTCCCTCAGCTTCCCTTCCAGAAGATTACTCTTTTGGGGAAACTTTACACACTATGAGGGAACATTTTCACTGGGAAGGTCAGGATTACTCTGATTCCAAGAAAAGGCTGAGAGTTTCTTTTACTCCCCCAACACAGACCTCTAGCCATCCCTCCTGTTTTGGACATTGTGGATGATGTCTACTTAGAATCCAGTTTCAACCCTGACTCTCTACCTCCTGCCTCGGCCAAGCCTGACAGATACTACAGAGTACCTGATTCCCACAAATCCCTTTACAAAAGCCCAGTAGCTGACCCAGAGACCATCTCCCAGGGTCCCAAGGGGGCTAAGGCTTCCATGGCTAAAAATCCAGTACCTTCTGAAAGGGATTCAAGAGCACTAGACAGATGGGGGGAAAAAGGCTTACACCTCAGCCACTTTAGCTATGAGAGCACTAAACTGTCAGTTTCATATGCTTAAGTATCAGCAATTTCTGATCTCTCAGTTAAAACAAAAGATGACCACCTTACCTCAACGATCCGAAATGAAAGAAGTACAGGATTTGTTGCACGCCACCGAGCAGGTGGGCAAACATACCTTACAATGTGGGTTTGATTCTTTAGAGGCCTCCTGCAGAGCAGCTGTCACTGGATCAGTTATACGTAGGCATGCCTGGTTAAAAGAACAAAGTCTGCCTGATCATGTTAAAGCAAAACTATTAGATGCCCCTTTACAGCAGGATGTTCTTTTTGGTGTTAAAGCAGAGGAAGTTATAAGGCGAAATCAATGCAGACAGTCAAAGATTTTCTACAAGTACAACCCCCTCGCTTCAGCAGAAACTGGCCAACAAAAAATTGGTCCTTTCCAGCCACTGACAGGCCTCAGAGGGGTAAATATAGGCGCCCAAGGGGCAGAGGACAACCACAAGCTCAGTATAAGCCTCGCCAATGGGGCACTCAAACCCAGAAGGGAGGAGAAGACAGGTCTCAACCCACCAGAAGGCAAACTCAATGACTTGCACCTCAGCTGGCCAAACAAAGCTCTTTTGTCAGCCCCCTTGGGGGGAAAACTAGCACTATTTGCAGACAACTGGCACATGGTCTCAAAGGACAAATGGGTCCTAGACATAATTTTACGAGGATACAGATTCCACTCTCACACCTTGCCAATAAAAAGAGGAATGCCAAACCTGCCACAAAATCAAAGGGCAGAGGCTCAAAAACAAATTACAGCTCTCATGGCCATGAGAGCCATTCAAAGGGTACCAACTCAAGAGCAAGGCCAAAGATTTTTCTCAAGACTCTTCCTAGTATCCAGGAAAGAAAATGCTTGTAGACCAATTCTGGACCTTTCAATTCTAAACGCTTACTTACAAGTTCCCAAATTCAAGATGCTAACACTACAGCAGCTACTTCCCATGTTGGGCAAGGAAGCATGGCTGGTAATGTTGGACCTCCAGGAGGCATACCTGCAGGTCCCTATCAGACAAAGTTGCAGAAGATACCTCAGTTTCATTGCAGGTTCAACCCATTATCAATTCTCTGCATTACCCTTTGGCTTATCTACTGTGCCCAGAGTATTCACAAAATGCCTGGCACCAGTAATTGCATACTGCAGACAGAGGAATTCAAATATATTCATATCTGGACGACTGCCTCATCCAAGCAGAAAGAAAAGACATTCTCTTACAACATCTGGCTTTTGTGAAGCATCTACTAAATTGTCTGGGGTACACAGTAAACAAAAAGTCAAAACTAGTACCCTCACAAAAAATGACATTCCTGGGTGCCAGCTTGGACACAACGGCCCAGAAGGCTTATCTTACACCAGACAAGCAATTACAACTGACTCAATATTTCAAGACAATGGCAACAAATACCTAATTAACTGCAAGAAAAATTCTGCAGGCTTTGGGCTTCATGGCATCTTGCATTCTGATAATACCATTTGCAAAACTGCATATGAGGAAATTACAGTGGTACCTAAAAAGCGTATGGTCTCAACACAGCCACAGCTTGGACACAGTGATATCTCTCATTCCCTGCCTTCAACAGGAATTTCTATGGTGGGCACAGACATGTCACCCCAACAAGGGTCAGCCTTTCATCTTGCCCCCACCCAGGCAAACTATCACAACAGATGCTTCAGACTATGCCTGGGGGCCACACATGGCAGGGCAATGCATTCAAGGCCTATGGACTGCAGAACAAAGAAAACTGCACATAAACCAAAAAGAGATGCTAGCTGTACAGAAAGCTCTGACAGCCTTCAAGGATCTACTACAGCCAGGACAACTGGCAATAAAGATGGACAACACCGCAGTAATGTGGTACATAAACAAGGGGGCACACATTCCTACCCTCTTTGCAGGCAAGCAATAATCTTATGGAACACAGCTCTGGCCTACCAAGTCCAGTTACAGGCTCAGTTCCTGCCAGGAGGACGACCTAAGCAGAAACATCAAAGATCCCCACGAGTGGAAGCTAGACCCACAAATATTTACAATGATAACTCAAAGATGGGGTCTACCAAATATAGACCTGTTTGCCAGTCCTCAAAACTACCAGCTGACAAAATTTTGTACAAGGACATTCCACCATCAAGCTTGGAAAGTGGACGCTCTCTCCTTCAGTTGGAAAAACCTGACAGCATATGCCTTTCCTCCATTACCTCTTCTCACAAAGGTTCTTTTGATGGTCAAAAAGGAGAAACCTCGGCTGATTCTCATAGCCCCAGACTGGCCACGCCAGCACTGGTACCCGCTATTGAAGAATATGGCTCACAGCCCACCATGGATATTGCCTCAAATTCCTCATTTACTCACGCAGCAAGACAAGCAGATTCTACACAACCAGATCAAAACCTTTAAACCTGGCTGCATGGCAAATCAGTTAAGCATCCCACCAGCCCCTCTTTCACAAGCAGTACTGGATGTTATTCTAGAGGCCAGGAGGCCAAGCACCAGGAAGGCTTACTCGGACAAATGGAAAAGGTTTTGTGCTTGGAACCAAGCTAAAGGCCGAGACACAACTCAGCCTCATTTGCCTCACATTCTGCAGTATTTAGCTAAGATGTTGCATAAAGGACTTTCCTTCTCCTCTGTTAAAGTCCATGCTTCAGCTATTTCAGCTCACTACGACACTAATCCACCTTTATTTTCAAATCCTGTTCTAAGGCAGTTCCTCAGAGGGGCAAAAAACATTAGACCACTTAGAACAGCCCCTACACCAACATGGGACCTCAACTTTGTTCTGGAAAAACTAACGCTACCTCCCTTTGAACCAGCTTTTTCTGCAGACCTTCAGTTCCTATCCTGGAAGACTGCCCTGCTCCTGGCAATAACTTCTACTAGGAGAGTCTCGGAATTACAGGCACTTATGGCAGTGGAACCTTTCCTCATTTTCCATAAAGACAGAGTTTCTCTATGAACTAATCCTTCCTTCATGCCTAAGGTGGTTTCCAGTGTAGCTTTAAATCAAACCGTCCACCTACCCACTTTCTTCCCCAATCCACAGAACAAAGGGGAGAGACTCCTGCATTCCTTGGACATTCACAGGCAACTTCGTTACTACTTGGATAAAACTAAGGCTTTCAGAAAAACTGACCAGCTCTTTGTTTCCTATGCTACAGCTTCTCAAGGGAGGACCATATCCAAGCAAACCATTTCAAAATGGATAGGCCATTGCATACGATTCTGCTATACCAATCATGGGAAAACCAGTTCCTCCTACCATTAGATCCCACTCTACCAGGGCAACAGCTACCTCTACTGCCTTTCTCAGGGGGGTTCCTACCAAGGAAATTTTAGAAGCTGCAAGGTACACATCTTCACCAAACACTATCACTTACCTCTTTATTCTAAGTCCAGGGCAGGCTTCGCCACTGCAGTTCTGCAGGGCCACATTGCTTCCACTAACCCTCTATGATGCCTCCACCCTACCTTAGCTTTGGGACTCAACCCGTGTGATGACTGCAGCAGGGTAACACGATGAACATAGTACAGTTTTGTACCTACCATAAATGTAGATGCTCGAGTGTTCACCCTGCTGCAGTCCAGGTTACCCTCCCTCCAACCCCTCTGATTTACTGGCTAAATCTTTGCTATGCCTTTCTGATGTATTTGCTTATAGCTGAAGGGATTTTGTGTTTGTACAGTGTTCACACCTTTTGGTACTAATTTGGATCACCTTTTTGGGGGCACCTGATGTCTGGGGCAAGAAAAACTGAAGAAAATGGCGTTGGTTGCAATATATGTACCCCTGGCGCACTGACGTCAGGGATGAGGCGACAGCAACCGATATCGGACCAAGAATTTGGAAATCCGGCCGACTGCGGGACCGCCTGACGACAGGATAACCCAAGTGTGATGACTGCAACTGGGTGAACACTCGAACATCTACATTTATGGTAGGTACAAAACTGTACTTTTTATGTATTCCTGCTGGGAAAATCTCCTTTCCATCACTGGTTTATTCTTTATAGTGTTATCTTCCATATATGTGGGATACATAACATACTGAATAGTAATATACTGAAAGTGAGTACTGAATGTGAAAAAGTGAGTACTGAATGTGAAATCCTGAAACCTCAAAATTATGGACTGTTTTCAGGTCAGAAGGCGCTGACAGTCTGGAAGCATGTCTTCTGTCCTCAGTCTTCTCCTTTCTCTCTGGGGCATTCTGCTTTTGAGGTAGTGGAGAGAGTCCTCTCTCTACTCGTAGAGGAAGAACAACCTCCTGCCCCATCTGTCTTTGTGCCTTGAGCCTCAAAATGTATTCCACAGGGATAGCCAGCCTAGACTGTCCTGGCTAACCCAGCAGGGTATACTCATGTCTTCCGATATCTCTATCAAACATCCTGCCAAAGAAGTCCTTAAGAAGAGGAAGTGCAAGAGGAGGCTCAAGAGTCTGTCACGGAAGATTCTGATTTTGATGAGGGGGAATGGTCCCAAAGATCACCACATGATGATGTCTCGTTTGGAGACATTCTGGAGATCCTCAAGCAGAGGGGTGGCTGGTCTACCAACAAGCCGTCCCAAGAGGAATTGCCTTTCCTGGAGGTCTTTGGGGCTGGCTCATCTACCTCCTGGGTGACTCGGCCCGCCGATCATCTCATTGATTTGATCTGTCTGCAGGCATGGAAGGAACCAGACTCTGTTGAGCCGTTCCCTAAGAGACCAGACAGGATTCCAGGACCACCCAAAGGTAAGGAATTTTGGAGTAAAGGTGTACCAGTAGATGCCATGGAGACCACCAGAAAGGAACTTGCAGAACAGAGTTCCTCTGTTCATTCCCCACCAAGGAGTCTGGGGCACTGGACAGATTTGGGAAGCATGCATATGCTTAAGTGACTTGCACTTATGTTGCTGAATTATTTGGCACACTTCACCAGACTTCAGAGGGATTTGATTAAAGAACTCTCCAAATCCCTCAGCGAGACCCTTACTTCTGAGTCAGAGACTTCTATTGGATCACAGTTGGCTAACCCTACAGTCCATTTTAAATTCATCCATGAGGCTCATTTCACATGCGGCTATAGGTACCTCAAGGGTGGCAGGTTCAGGCATTTCCATTAGGCGACGTGCCTGGATGCACCTGTGTGATTTTGCAGAGCCCTTCAAGTCCTCCATCAGTGCTCCCTTTGATAGAAGTTTTGTTTGGCCCCAAGGTTAAAGACACACTGTCCAGGTGTGAGCAGGATGGTAAGACCCTGAATGCAGTGAGCATACATTTTTTGACTCCCCAGAGAACCTTTTTCCCTAGGAATTGAAAAGGTGGTAGAAAAATGTGGTTCTGAAAGTCCCAGGGTCCTTAACATGATCCATGTGGATATGGAACTTCCCCAGTCTGCCACTGGGGGAACTAACGGAAGATACCACCCATGTTGCAGAGGAGGCCCACAGAATCAAGGCTCTAGGGACACTTTCTCTAATGGATCCTACCAATGCTCCTGAAAGGAGGCCTGATTGTTGACCTCTGGAGACAGGCAGGAGTCCTATTTCCCTGCAGCAGAGAGTCTTATTAGAGATTACAAAAGATACATGGGTGCGTGCAGAGGATTATTTCCAGAGGTTATATTATACTGCCTCCCTTTAACGATGAACAAAATTCCTGACGCTCCACCCAGTCAGAGGAAAGAAGCAGCACAAGAAAAAAAAACTGCTAGAAAGAGTCATCTAAGAGACCCCCCCTGACCAGAAAAGTCCAGAACTTACTCAATATAGTTCCCAAGAAAACGGGACTGGAGAACAATTTGGGATCTCAGCATTCTGAACAAATATGTTCATTACATGAAGTTCTGGGTGGTCACAGTTCAGTCCATTTTGCCTTTCCTGATAAAGAAAGGTAGCTACGCTTCCAGCTGGGATCCAGCCATTAGCAATTCAGAGCTCTGCACTTTGGCCTTACCATAGCCCCCAGGGTGTTCACCAAATACATGGCACTAGTTAGTAGCAGCCCACTTGAGACTGCAGAGATTGTGTGTTTCCTTATTTGGACAACTGACTCTCACAGCTGCTCCAACCAGGCATCTGCTGATAAAAAACATAAGATTCTGCACTCCAGCTGTGCACTCACCTGGGAATTACCATCAGTCACAAGAAATCCCAGCTACAACCATCTCATGTATTTAGAGTTCATAGGAGCGTTGTTCAATATGGTATCAGTGACAGCATCCCTTCCCTTATGAAGGGTACAGACTATTCGATTTTAAGTAAAAAAAAAAAAAAAGGTGATCCAGCATTCTTTACTATCAGCTCAATTGATTGTCAAAGCTTTAGGGTCAATTTATGCTGCAGTAGTTGGTTACATTAGGAAGATACCACATGAGACTTCTTCAGTGGGCCTTAACAACTCAGTGGTCTATTCTGCACCTTTTGTCCACCCAGATCAAAGTAACTCTGGCTTGCAAAACTTCTCTTGTGGTGGATTCAGTCAGATGAGATTTTAGAAGGCCACCCCTTCATCTTTCCTCAGCCCGAGTCCATAGAGACTACAGACCCTTCCCATATCGGGTGGAGGGGTGCAGTCTTCGGATTGACAGTGCAAGGCACATGGTTCCCTGAAGAGGCCAGCATACACATTAACGACCTAGAAAGGACAGCAATTCTCCTAGCGTTGCAGGCCTTCCAAGACTCTTCCTTCAGAAACGTATGAGATTTAGATGAACGATCTATCAGTGGTCTTGTACATCAGCAAATAAGGAGAAACCAGGTCTTACCCCTTGTATCAAGAAGCTCTGTGTGTGGCAGTGGGCAATCTCATCCAGTCGATTTCTGATCACACATATTCCGGGGAAATCCATCGTAATAGCAAACAAGTTGAGCAGGTCCATTTTAACATGAGAGCTGCAAAAAAAAAAAAAAAAAAAAACGCCTGCCAGTGGGGTCAACATTGCTGCAACCTTTTTGCATTGCCCCTCAACAATAGGTGCAGCAGGTTCTTTGCCCTGATCCCCCCACTGGGGGAATCATCAAGAGATCCTCTCCTCCACAGTTAACCTCCTTGGTCACCTCTTTACTTAGCCCCCAACCCCTCTAATCACCAAATTTCTTCAGAAAGCATCTCTGTTGAAGAGAGTAGTCATCCTCATTGTCCTTTATTGCCCATGTCAGATATGGTTCCCCTTTCTTTGGCCTCACCTAGTTCACCCTCCATGGATTCTGGATCCAGTTCCACACCTCCTATCTCACCTGATGGACATGATTTATCAGGACATTTTAGGCCTAAAGTTGACTGCATAGTTTGTCCACTTCTGGTAATAGCTAGAAAACCAAGACTTTCATTCCTTGTCTTTCACGTTCTTTTGTCTTCTCATAAAGCTTCCACTAGGAAGATTTACAGAAGTAAATGAAAAAGATATGTTTTTTGGGCACAAAAAATAGACGTTAACCCTTTTTCAGCACCAGTACGTAAAGTTCTTTAGTTTTTGGCTAGAATTTTTAATAAAGGGGCTAGCTCCTCAACAATTAATGTACAACTAGCTGCCATTTCTAATTTTCATATAGGAGTAACCAGTTCCACCTTAGCTTCTTCAAAACTTTAAGACCTTTTATAAAGAGAACCTTTCTTCTGAGACCCCCTTTTAAAGATCCAACCCCGCCATGGGATGCAAATTTAGATGTTAAGTTGTCTATCTCGCCTTCATTCTTGCTGGATGGGTTCGGAGCCGATCCTCTGCTTCGACTCGGCCACTCTAAAAGCTCGAGAGCTAGTTCCACCGGCTCGAGGCTCCCCTATATCCCACAATGCTAGGCGGTAACTCCTCAGATCTCGTTTGCCGCTACAGCGATCGAGGTGCGTTCTTACCGGCTCAGGTTAGTTTTTGAAAAGAAACTAGTTTTTTCTTAGCTTCTTTCCCCTTTTTAAGTTAGTTTTTCTAAATAGTTTTATACAGTGAGTAGTTCCATCCTATTCCCTGTAAATTTCCCCCTTTTTTCTAAAAAAAACTCACTAGAAATTTTCCCTTGGGCCTTAGGCCCAGTCCCTCCCGTCCTAGTAGTGAGTGACTGTGTTTATAGGGATTTATTTGTCTAACTTAATTTAATTTAGTTTAAATTATTTTCTAATAAGTGTAATCGGTGTGTGTGTTTGTGTGGTTACACTTCTTTTCTTAGACATGTCTAAGGACTCAAAGGTTTCAGGCTTTAAGAAGTGTGACTCGTGCTGTCAGAAGATGTCTCTGACAGACTGTCACACTTCTTGTGTGTACTGCCTGGGACCTTTGCACCTGCAGGACTCATGTGCTGTTTGCCATGGCTTCAACCCTAGAGTCCTGCAGGAGCGAAAAAATAAACTTATATTAAGGGGCTTATTGAAGCCTGAGGGTCCCTCGACTCAATCCTCGGGGAAACCCTCTAAGCCTTCCAGACCTTCGGCTCCGGTCTCTGAGCCGTCTTCTGGGGTCCTAAGGCTATTTGAACATCGGCTCCGGCGATCTCAAGAATGCTTATTACCATGTCAAAATGGACAAAGCATCCAGGAGTCACCTACGCTTCCGGCTGGGAGCCAGTCACTTCCATTTTCGAGCCCTGCCCTTTGGTCTCACCACAGCCCCCAGGGTGTTCACCAAATGTATGGCAGTGGTGACGGCTCACTTGAGACTTCACGGATTCCAGGTGTTTCCATACCTGGACGACTGGCTCCTTACCGCCCCCACCAGGCATCAACTAGTTCAGACCAGAGACGCTACCATCAGTATGTGTCACCAATTGGGCATAACGATAAACTGGGAAAAATCTGCCTTATTTGCCCTCACAGCGTGTCACCTTTATAGGAGCAGAGTTGGACACCATTCAAATGCGAGTATTCCTACCACAAGAAAGGATCATGGTATTGCAACGACAAATTCATATACTGATGCCCCTGAGACAAGCGAAGGCAAGACTTGTTCTACAACTCGTAGGGACCATGGCGGCGACCATCATGTTAGTTCCTCTTGCGAGATTACACATGAGACTTCTTCAGTGGCTCCTCTTTGTCCAATGGTCTTCTCAAAGTCTCCCACCATCTCATCCCATCTTAATCACAGGCCAGTGCAAGCAGGACCTCTGTTGGTGGCTGTGCACCAACAATTTGAACGGGGGAAAGCCCTTCGTTCCTCCCGTCCCTGTTGCCATGGTGACCACGGCCGCCTCCCAGATGGATTGGGGGGGGGGCATTATCTCGGCAGGACAGTCCAAAGCATGTGGCAAGAACACTAGATACATTTGCATATAAATGTCCTAGAGATGAGAGCAGTGCTTCTTGCGTTGCAGGCACTTCAGAAAGTTCTTCCTCTAGGGACTATTGCAATACACACGGACAACATGTCAGTAGTGTTGTATCTCAACAAGCAAGGGGGAACACTGTCTTACCCCCTATGCAGAGAGACTATGCAAGTGTGGAATTGGGCAATAGCTTCATAGGTTCATACTAGGCTATCTGCCCTAGGGCATTTATAAGCCTAGCCAGAGTGTGTGTGGCTTTCACCACCCCTTAGGATGAGAATACTATACCCATTAGTTTGCTGTGCCTCTGTCCAGCAGTGACACAGAGATGATTCCCGGGGTAAACCTACGATCTCCCATCCACTCGTCAAGATTTCTCTTGAACAGAGTCAGTGAGGGGCTGTGCCTCACATGGACTGGGATTCTGTTCCATAGTGTAGGGAGTCTCTGGGTGATGAATCTGTCCCTCCAGCACGCCCTATTTATATCCGTGTTGAGGTTTAAGTCTCTTGCTCTCGTGGCTCTGGTGGATTTGGATTTTTGAGGTGGAGCATGTCCATTAATTCTGGGTTGGACATGGCCTTGTATGTCAGGCACAGTTCACCTCTGAGCAGACGGTATGCGACTGAATAGAGCTGGAGTTTCTTCAGTCGGGCATCGTATGACATATGTTTGAGCCCCTTTATCCGTTTGGTGAGGAACTTTTGGGGTCTTTCCAACTGCTGCAGGTGTCGGGTAAGGTACATACCGAATGGGGCGTTGTACTCAATCATTGGTCTGATAAGTGAAGAGTACAGGGGTACAATGACCTCTCCTGATCTGGATGTGAATCCCTTCATGATCAGGTGGGCAATGTCGAAGGTCTTCCTAACCACTTTGGCAATGTGAGTGTCAAAAGAGAGGTTACTGTCAACTTGGGTCCCCAGGTCCCTGATACTTCTTCCGTGTTTAATGGATTACCATCTATGTGGTAATTAGGGGTTACCTTGTTTTTCCCAAAGGGTATGACTATACATTTTTTGGCATTTAGCTTAAGGCCATGGCTCTGGCACCAGTTATCCATTTCTATGAGACCTCTCTGGAGGATGTCTGTGTCTGATGGAGTGTCAGTTGTGGTGCCCAGTTTGCAGTCATCTGCAAATTTTGTCAGCCACAATCCCCCTATGTTTGCCTGCACTTCAGAAAAATAAATGCCGAACAAGAGGGGCCCCAGGACTGAGCCCTGTGGGACACCGCTCGTGACCGGCTTAGAGTCTGACATGGCACCAGCAACGCTAACCCTGTGTGTTCTGTCCTTGAGCCAGTTTGCAACCCATCTTGTGACATATGGGTTTACATCTAAGCTGGTGAGCTTTCCTATGATGCCCGAGTGGGGTATTGTGTCGAACGCTTTTGCTAGGTCAAGGTAGGCTGTGTGAACTGCCTTACCCTCATCAATGGCCTTAGTGACTGTTTTGAAAAAGTCGACCAAGTTCAAGAGGCAGGATCTGCCCTTGACAAAGCCAAATTGGGTAGGATCCAGTGTCTGTAGGTCCCCAATGTCTTTATTTATGAGTTCCATTATGATCCTCTCCATAGCTTTGCAGACATGGCTCGTCAAGCTTATGGGGCGGTAATTTCCAGGGTCTGTAGAAGCACCGACTTTGTGGAGTGGGACCACAGTTGCCGTACGCCATTCTTTGGGTACGTATCCTGTAGTAAGGCTAAGATTAAACAGCAGCCTTATGTGTGGGTTTAGTTCCTCATTGAGTTCGTGTAGCACACAGCCGGGGACACCGTCCGGTCCCATTGATGCTGTGTTTTTTGCTTTAGAGAGAGCAGCTGTCACCTGGGCATCAGATGTTTGGGAGGCTAGACTCTGGTGGGATAGATATTTCTCCTTTTGGGGGTGAGGGAGGGGAGAAATTTGCACTGAACCTGTCTGCCAGTATGTTGGCAATGTCTGTGGGTTCAGTGATTTTTTTTATCATTTTGGACTAATTCTGAGCATATCTGGGAGTTTCCACCCAGGTTTCTAACATAGCTAAAGAAGGCCTTATGATTGTCTTTCAGCAGTGTGGGTTGTGGTTTCCACTGGCTTGGGGGCCTTGAAGGATACCACTCCAGTCTTAAGAAGTGTGAAGTTTGCTTTTGAGAAGTTCTTCACTGTGGCTTTTTTGCTGGGGGGGGGGGCGGGATGTGGATCTCCAGTGAGATTAATTTATGGTCTGATCTCACCAATGAGGGATATACTTCCGGTGTGGAGCATTTTGTCCCCATGTTTGTGATGATCAGGTCTAGTATATTTTCTCCTCTTGTGGGAGTGGTGACTAGTTGTTCCATAGCATTTGAGTTTATGAACTCCAGGAACCTTTGGGCTAGGGTGTTGGGGCTTGAGTAATGTTCCCAGTCTGTTTGGGTAGTTGAAGTCACCCAATATGATGGTGTTTGGAGAGACATTCATACTCTCCAGTGTCTTCAGGAAGGCTGTGTGGGTTTCCTGAGTTTGAGAAGGTGGTCTGTAGCATGTTACAAACTGTAGGGCAGTTTTACCTATGGTTAATTGCACCTGGATGGTCTCTGATGCTTCGTGCGTTGCCACTAACCTGGAGGTGTGGGTATCCTTTATGAATATGGATACTCCCCTCCTTTTGTGGTTGGTCCGGATTTTGGGGCGGAATGCATGATATGAGGTATAACCTGATAGTGCTGGGGTGCTCTCAGGAGCCTTGAACCAGGTTTCAGTCACAGCACAGACATCGATGTTTTCCATACTGAGGAGGGCTTCGAGGCGTGCATCTTGAGGTTTAGACTTCTGGCATTGAGCAGTATTACCCTTAGTTTTTCTCCATTTTTGTTTTCTAGGGCGTAGGTTTATCATTTGAGCCTTGCCTAAAATGGCACTATGGGGTGGCAAGAGCCTTTGCCAATATCTGGAAGCCCAGGGTGACAGGTGCAAGCCGTCCCTTGAAGCAGCGTGGCTTGTCAAGCATGTCATCCCAGGCAGACAGACATTGGATCCCCTTAGAATGACACCAGTAATTAAGTCAATTATTAAAGCTGATCATTTTGTCTCTGTATTGTGGCATCATTCTTGGTGAGGGTAGGATACTGCTCAGGGTCAGGGTCATACTGGCCTGGGCTACATAATCTGAGAGCTCCTCTGTCTCTTTTCATGTAGTCCAGGGAGGTACGTCTCAGGTCGTTCACACCGGCATGGACAATGACTGAGTCATACTTGTACTTGCTGTGGAGTGACCTGAGTGCTTGTGTTATGTGGCGGATTCTAGCGCCTGACAGGCAGCTTACTGTGATCCTTTCCTTGTTCAGTCTGGTGAGTGGGACGTCAGTGTGTCTGACTATGGAGTCACGTATAACAAGCGTGTTTGGCATTGTGTTTGGCCTTAAGGGCTGAGACTGTTTAGCACACTGACTTTGAGAACTATGTGTTGCATGTCTTATGTCTTGAGGTGGCAGTTGCTTGGGTGTCTGCTTTGGAGAGGCCTCTGTAGTTTTGGTAGATTTTTGATCAGTGCCTCCGAGTATGTCTTTGTGTGTTTATGTGTTTGTTTTGCAGTTGTGATAGTTCTATGTGAAACTGGGTTTGTGGTGTGCGTGGTTTCCTTCTCCTCCTGTCTGGTCTTGCCAGTCCTGAGTTGAGAGAGCTCAGCCTCCAGTTTGGCTATATAGTTGCATCTCTCACATGTATTTGTGTTTTGTGGGAGAAGGAGTGGGTTGTCTGTGTATATGAGGCAATTGCAACATTGCCTCAAGATGCCCAGATTCACCAGCTGAACAGGAGAGAGGATGCTAGCAACTGACCCTTCGACATGCTAGAAAAAGTGAAAAAGTTTGCTGTGTAACTGAGTCAGAAGGGACCTATAGGGAAATGGGTACTCAAGGGGATTCTAGGCTAATGTAGTACTTTGTTTAGTATATAAGTACTATACCTATATAAAAATGCTTTAGGAGCAAGTGCTGAGCTTTTGAGATAGAGAATAGACTATTTAGATTGCAAGTAGAGAAGTTCTAAGGGAAAAATTGAACAGCAGACTTTACAGAGCCAGAAATAGTTTAACCTTGTTTAACCGGCGCTGCCCGATGGTGCTCTATGGGCAACTCCGCGCTAGATCACGCAAAAGCGCGCTAAAGCGGGCTTTATAGCAGGGGGTTGAAAAGAGCTAGGAACTGACCCAAAATGGCTAATAGACTACAAGTTTCTGGCTGGAACCACTGCTCTAGGGACAAATAGGCTGCTCAGTGCTCCCCACTCCCACTGGTGAACAAAGAAGCTTCCCTTTATCCAAATAAGGATATGGAATAGCACAGGAACCAAGCCAAAGCCCAGAGATCAGCAAACTCTGAAGACTGGACTATTCTAGTTCAGTAAGGCGGGAAAACAAGATTTTTTTTTTTTTTTTTTTTTGCAGAAAACAGAGGAAAAACAGACAGTAAATGCTATAAATGCTTTTAAACGGCTAGCGCACTTGAGTGTGTTAGCCTACAGGTAAAATTAAGCAACAAATAACTTTTAAAGTGCAAAACAGTTAATCAACACAAAAACAGTTTAAATAGAATGCAGAGCTGTATAAACAGGCGAAAATGCAGTCGCTAAGCAGTAAATAATCAAAAAGCCAGAAAAAAATACTTAAATCAGGAAAAAGTCACTCTTTTGCTCTCTGCTGCTTGTAGAACTCTGCAGACACCACGAGGAGCTGTGCTGAGTTGAATACAAGCGAAAAAGTGCGCTAAAGCGGGCTTTATTACAGGGGGCTGAAAAGAGCTTGGCATTGACCCAAAATGGCCAATAGACTACAAGTTTCTGGCTGGAACCACTCCTCTAGGGACAAATAGGCCGCTCAGTGCTCCCCACTCCCACTGGTGAACAAAGACGCTTCCTTTTATCCAAATAAGGATATGGAATAGCACAGGAACCAAGACAAAGCCCAGAGATCAGCAAACTCTGAAGACTGGACTATTCTAGTTCAGTAAGGCGGGAAAACAAGATTTTTTTTTTGTTTTGTTTTTTTCTTTTTTGCAGAAAACAGAGGAAAAACAGTAAATGCTATAAATGCTTTTTAAACGGCTAGCGCACTTGAGTGTGTTAGCCTACAGGTAAAATTAAGCAACAAATAACTTTTTAAAAGTGCAAAACAGTTCTGGTGGCAACGCACATTGCGGGGAAGTCCAACGTAATAGCGGACAGGCTAAGCAGAGCAGTACTTATGCCTTACGAGTGGTCCTTGAATTGCCTGGTTACAGAGCGAATCTTCAGCAGATTGGGTCAGCCTTGCTGCAACCTTTTTGCCAGCCCTCTGTGTGAAATGCAGCAACTACTGAATGCTGATCCCCCCACAGGGAGAATCACCCAGGGACGCTCTGGTTCACGATTGGCCCTCCGGACTGCTTTATGCTTTCCCTCCGTTTCCACTTCTCTCAAGGGTGATTCAGAAAGCGCTATCCTTGGGAAGCAGAATGATTCTGATTGCCCCACATTGGCCTCGTCAAGTATGGTTCCCCTTTCTCCAACCATACGTTGTGGACACTCCTTGGATTCTGGACCCCCTTCCAGATTTACTGACACATGTCGGGACAGTTCCACCCCTCTCTGAGGACAGTCCGGTTGACAGCCTGGCTACTCCACTTCCATCGCTAGTCAGACGTCATAATTTTTCACCGGAAGTGGTCCATATATTATCGTCCTCCCATAAGCCATCCACCAGAAAGATTTACTCTAGCAAATGGAAAAGGTTCTCCATCTGGGCTCATACTAGAGGTATCTATCCTTACACAGCTCCAATAGAATCAGTTCTGGAGTTCTTATCAATGCTTTTCAATCAGGGGTCCGCATCAGCCACCATCAAAGTTCAGCTGCCGGCGTTATCTAATTTCCACATAGTGAATTAACCTAGTCTTATGGCACACAGACTATGCAAAGCATTCCTTAAAGGTACCCTGTTGCTTCATCCCCCAGTGTCCGAACTCGTCATGCCCTGGGATCTCAATTTTGTTCTTCAAGCTCTTACTCTGCCACCATTTGAACCTGCAGCTACCTGCGAATTAAAATTCTTAACATGGAAAACAGCATTCTTAATAGCAATCACTTCAGCACGGTGTGTCTCGGAAATTCAAGCCGTTTCCATCAAACCCCCGCATTTAATCTTTCACAAAGATAGGATCTGTCTTAGACCAAACCCATTGTTTCTTCCTAAAGTGGCTTCCATGTCTAACATGAATCAGTCCATTGACCTGCCAGTGTTCCTTCCTCACTTCTCTAACAAGGCAGAATTTAGATTTCACCAATTGGATGTACATAGACAGTTATGCTTCTATCTACACCGGACAAAAGATATCCGGAAGTCTGACCAACTCTGTCTCCTTTTCGGAAAACCGATTGGGTTCTCCGGTATCCAAGGTTATGCTGTCTAGCTGGATACCAGTTGCATCTCTTTCATCGATCAGGCAGGAGATAAAAAAAATTGCCATTTCCAGTCAAGGCACACACTACGCGGGCTGTTTCCACATCCACAGCCTATCAAGCTAGATTGTCAATGGTTGATATATGTGCTGCAGCTACTTGGGCTTCTCCTCACACTTGATGTCCTTCAAGAATGCAACTGCAGTCATAACATGTGGGTTGTCCTGCCTCAGGCAGCCCTCTGTCGGCCGGATTCCAAAGTCTGGGTCCGACGTCGGCTGATGTCGCATTTCTCTCCGACGTCAGAGCAGCTGGAGTACATAAGCATCAGCCGGCGCCATTTTCTCCAGTCTTTCTTGCCACGCGGTGCCCGAAGCAGAAGCAGTTTGCAAGTGCCGGTCAGTCAGCTCCTGTATTCTTCGATTCCGAAGTCATCAGAAAAGGTAAGTACCCCGTTGGGGACCTTTTCTTGCCTCAGCCGATGTCAGAAAAAGTTAACAATTGTCTTTCTTGTGGTAAACAAATACCTCATAAGGATTTCCACTCTTACTGTCTTCCTTGCCTTGGCCCAGACCACGACATCTCGGCCTGTGTAGCCTGTACTCGCTTCAACAAGCGCACTCTCAGGTGCCAGGCGGAGTTCGCTGAAGATTTTTTTGGCGATAAATTTGCTTACACCATGCCGTCGGAACTTCCGACATCGCAAACTCCCAAGAAGCGAAAAGACCGGGACTGACATCCTCGGCCCGCGTCTACCTCCGACTCCACGCCAAAACCTAGCGCGAGTGCTCCGGTTCCCTCTGAGACGGTCTCTCCACCGCTCAGAACCGAAGACACCGCATTACCGACGACTCTGATTCCGGACATCACTCCGACACCAGTTATCGATTTTCCTCCAGATACCGAAACCGAGGAAATGCCCGAGACCATTGCTGTAGACAAGGTCACTCCTGCACGTGGAGCTGCCAGGCCTCCTATGGCCATGTCTATTAAGGCCTACACTAGGGCTAAGGCAGCCAGTAAAACAAAGCATCTTACTACTAAAACCTTACCTCAGCCTACTCCAGAGACACAAATTATGTCCATGGCTGCTGACTTAATTTCTATGATTAGAGGTTCACAGGCCCATCCTGAGAGAGGATCCCAGCCTCCTTCTGATAAAAGGCCCCGGGTTGAACCCTCTGACCCTACTCCTTCAGATGAAGATTCTGAGGGCTCTGTCCACTCTGATAGCCAGGAAGAGCTCTTCCAGACCTATGAGGACTCGGATGCAGAAGATTCTATCCTCGGCCTCCCCTCCTGAGGATATTTCTTTTGGGGAAGTTCTGCATACCATGAGGGAACATTTCAAGTGGCAGGGACAGGATTATTCTGATTCCAGAAAACACCTTAGGACTTTCCTTAAGAAGCCCCAGCACAGGCCCTTAGCTATTCCTCCTGTACTTGATGTTTTGGATGATTTATATTCTGACTTTAGTGCTACCCCTGATTCTCTTCCTCCTGCTCCAGCCAAGCCAGACAGGTATTACAGGGTCCCAGAATCTCATTCCCATTTATTCAGGGCCCATACTGCTGATTTGGAAACTATTTCACAGGGGCCTAAAGGAGTTTCCGCTTCCACCTCTAAAAATCCATTGCCCTCCAACAGGGAAGCTAGGTCTTTAGAGAGATGGGGTAAAAAGGTTTACACATCCACTACTTTGTCCATGAGAGCTTTGAATTGCCTTTTTCATATGTTACAATATCAGGATTTTCTGTTAGAAGATTTACAAAAAACATTGGCCACTCCTGATCCTTTGGACAGGAAGGCTTTGCAGGAAGCTATACATAACACTCAACAAGTAAGCAATCACTTCCTGCAGTGTGGATATGATGCACTGGAAGCTTCATGTAGGGCAGCTATGACAGGGGCAGTCATTCGTAGACATGCGTGGTTAAAAGATCAACCTCTACCAGATCATGTAAAGGCAAAACTTCTGGATGCACCTTTGGAAAAGAACAAGCTTTTTGGTGCTAATGCTAAGGATGTGTTAAAGACAATCGAAGAAAAAGCAAAATCAGTTCAGACGGTGAAAGATTTCCTCCAGGTTCAGCCCCCCAGATTCAGTAGGAATTGGCCTTCAAAAAATTGGTCCTTTCCTAATCCAGAAAAGTTTCAAAGGGGTAAAAACAGGCGTGGCGAGGAAGAGGCCAATACAGAGGCCCTTACAGGGGACGACAGTGGCAGCCAGGAAACCAAAGAAGTGACGCAGGGGTTTCACCTGCCCCACAGCCACAATCTCAATGACTTTCCTCTACTTCCGCCTACCAGGGAACAAATAGAAGCTCCCTTGGGCGGGAAATTATCTCTGTTTGCAGAAAATTGGCACAGACTGACAAAGGACAAATGAATTTTGGACATTATAGACCGAGGGTACAGGTTCCACTTTCATACCTTGCCAAGAAAACAAGGCATGCCAAACCTACCACAAAACCAGAGGGCAGAGGCTATCAAGCAAATCACTCTGCTGACTCGGATGAAAGCAATAGAAAGAGTTCCACAACAAGAACAAGACCAGAGGTTTTACTCGACTGTTCCTTGTTCCAAGAAAATAATCTCAATGGAGACCAATACTAGACTTGTCCGCATTAAACACCTTTCTCATAGTACCAAAGTTCAAAATGCTGACTCTACAGCAACTCCTTCCCATGCTGGGCAAGGGATCTTGGCTGATTACTCTGGACCTCAAGGAGGCATACCTGCATGTCCCTATCAGACACAGCTGCAGAAGATACCTCAGATTTCTTGCAGGGCCAGAGCATTATCAATTCTCAGCATTGCCATTTGGCTTATCTACTGTGCCCAGAGTATTCACAAAATGCCTGGCTTCAGTAATTGCTCATTGCATGCTCCAGGGGATACAAATTTACCCGTACCTGGACGACTGCCTCATACAAGCGGACGACAAATTGATGTTGACAAGAAATTTGGACTATGTCATATGATTACTTCAAGCTCTGGGATACACAGTCAACTTCCAAAAGTCAAGACTGCAGCCATCCCAGCAAATAATCTTCTTAGGAGCCAAACGAGACACAGCCTCTCAAATGGCTTACCTGACAGAAGATAAGCAAGAGAAGTTAACTCATTACTTCAAAGGTTTAGCAAAACTTACCCAGATGACTGCAAGGAGATTCCTACAGGCCCTGGGTTACATGGCATCCTGCATTCTCCTGGTTCCATTAGCAAGACTACACATGAGAAAGCTTCAATGGTACCTAAAAAACATTTGGTCTCAACACAGCAACAACTTGGAGACAATCATACCGCTCATTCCATGCCTACAAAAGGAATTCCTATGGTGGGCCTCGGTGAGCCAGGCAAACACAGGTATGTCATTCAAAAAAACACAGATAACACAGACCATGACCACAGACGCTTCAGACCTTGGATGGGGGGCGCACATGGAAGGCAGATGTATACAAGGACAATGGTCGCCAAAGGAAACACATCTGCATATAAACCAAAAGGAAATGCTGGCAGTAATGCATGCCATCCAGGCTTTTCAACACCAGCTTCAGCAAGGCCATTTACTGATACGGACAGACAACACCACTGTGATGTGGTACATAAACAAGCAAGGGGGTACCCACTCTTACCCCCTTTGCAGACTGACAATGCATCTTTGGGAAAAATCACTGAGCCTAAACATCCAGTTACAATCCCAGTTTGTTCCAGGCAAAGACACTGTGTTGGCGGACAGCCTCAGCAGGAATTTCACAGATCAACACGAGTGGAGGTTACATCCGAAGGTCTTCACACAACTCACTTCGACATGGGGCAGGCCAGAAGTGGACCTATTTGCCTCTCACCTCAACCATCTTCTACCAAAATTCTGCACAAGGACATACCATCCAAAAGCTTGGAAAATAGATGCTCTTTCATTCAACTGGAACTTCCTAACAATCTATGCTTTTCCACCTCTGCCGCTGATGACCTCAGTATTACTAAAGATCAAAGCAGAGAGACCCAAGGGAATCATAATAGCTCCGAACTGGCCAAGACAACACTGGTTCCCACTACTACGGAGCATATGTCACACCAGGAGGTGGGCCCTTCCCCAATGGCCTCTACTTTTGACTCAACACAATTTCGAAACAGTGCATCCAAACCTTCAGACACTGCAGCTAACAGCATGGGAGATCCCATAAATAACCTCAACCAATCTCTCTCCAAGGAAGTTCAGCAGATACTAACAGAGGCTCGAAGACCATCCACCAGAAAGGTTTACTTAGCAAAGTAGAAAAGATTCAGCAATTGGAATACCAGCAAAGGACGTGATGCATCATTGTTGAACATCCCACTCATCTTGGAATATTTGGCAGATATGCTAAAGAACGGCCTCTCATATTCTTCCATAAAGATACATGCATCAGCTATTTCAGCTAGATACAACACTGATCCTCCAGTTTTTCACACCCTTTGCTAAGGCAATTCCTCAGGGGAATCAAGAACATTAAGCCACCAAGAAAGGCCCCAGTGCCAGCCTGGGACCTCAATTTTGTCTTAGAAAAACTGACTCTACCTCCATTTGAGCCAGCAGCTTCAGTTGACTTGCAATTTCTCTCATGGAAGACAGCTTTCCTGTTGGCAATTACCTCAGCAAGAAGGTGTTGTGAATTACAGGCCCTAATGGCAATACCACCGTTCATAATTTTTCACAGAGACAGGGTTTCATTAAGGACCAACCCTACTTTTATGCCAAAGGTGGTATCTAGGGTTTCTTTAAATCAAGCCATTCATCTGCCTGCTTTCTTCCCCAATCCTGAGAATAAGGGGAAAGACTGTTGCATACCTTGGACATTCACAGACAACTTCGATACTACCTGGACAGAACCAAGGCCAGTAGGAAGTCTGAACAACTTTTGTAGCTTACGCCCCTGCAGTCCAAGGAAAAGCAATTTCAAAACAGACTATTTCAAAATGGATTGGACATTGCATCAGATTCTGTTATTCCTTTCATGGAAAGACTGTTCCAGCCAATGTCAGACCACATTCCACCAGAGCTACAGCCACCTCTACAGCATTCTTAAGAGGGGTGCCTACTAAGGACATTCTAGAAGCTGCTACATGGAGCTCCGTGCATACATTCTCCAAACACTACAATCTCCCTCTATACTCCAGATCCAGAGCAGGCTTTGCTTCGGCAGTCCTGCAGGGTTTGATTGCCACACCATCCTTTTCCTAGAGCATGCCTCCTTCCCCAGCTAAGCTATGGTATTCTACCCACATGTTATGACTGCAGTTGCATTCTTGAAGGAGATAGTACAGTTTTGTACCTACCATAAATGTAGATGTCCGATAGACATGCAACTGCAGTCGGATTTTCCCTCCCTCCATACCCCTGTATGCCTAGGGTCCACTCCTATCCCTGTTACTCTTAGCTGGGGATATCTGTTATGGTGTATTTGTTTTTTTGCTCATTTATTTGTCTGGAATCCTGTTTTTGTCTTCCAATTTGATTACAGCCTTCCTTGGAGGGCACCTGGCATCTGGGGCAAGAAACACTGAAGAAAATGGCGCCGGCTGATGCTTATGTACTCCAGCTGCTCTGACGTCAGAGAGAAATGCGACATCAGCCAACGTCGGACCCAGACTTTGGAATCCGGACGACCGAGGGCTACCTGAGGCAGGACAATCCACATGTTTTGACTGCAGTTGCATGTCTATCGGACATCTACATTTATGGTAGGTACAAAACTGTACTTTTCTCATTATAAATTGGACGTGGTCTCCAGAGGCAGATCTTCCTTTGGTTCCACAGTTTTCAGGTGTATTTTCCTGTGAGCCACCCAGGCTGTAGGTGCTAGGGACGCTGTTCCACGGGTAAAAATGTAGGCGAGATAGGACTACATAACATTAAGAAGTTATGTACTCACCATAACGATCATTGTATGTAGTCCATCTCGCTTCACATTCTTACTTGCCCTCCCACCTTCACCCTGCCTGGAGGATTTGGAGTATAGGTTGTCACCTGCTGAGTCCCTCTCATTAGTGATTGTTTATATGGATGAGGTGTGTATGAAATACATATGTTGTTGCGCAGCAAACTAGATCTGGGGATATGGAGCAGTGCACCTTGGGATACCCTCTTAGCTCAGCCAATGAGAGACTTTGAGCTAGTAAAAATCGGCAGAGTCGGAGCCGATATTCGGCTCCGAACCCACGGGTAAGAATGTGGGGCGAGATGGGCTACATACATCGAATGTTATGGTGAGTACATAACTTCTTGTTCTTGGTGAAGGGCTTTGCAGTCAGAGGGGGACTTGGCAGTGACTCCCAGTTTACAGTAATCTGCAGATTTGATTAGCCAGAGGTCTTGGTCTGGGGATCAAAAAAAGTAAATGCCACAAAAAAGGTCCCATTAGTGAGCCCTGTGGGACACCACTGGTCACCTTCATACTCTTTGATAAGGCACTTGATTACCCACACCATGTGGGTTCTGTCTTTTAGCCAATTTGTTATCCCTCTTGCTACATAGAGAGCTGGTTGTAATGCATTAAGCTTACTAACTATATGCTAGCATAGGGGATGCTGTCAAAGACCTTGCCCAGGTCACGGTACACTGGGTGGACAGCATGACCTCTGTAAATGGCCTTACTTTCGTAAATATTAACCAGATTCATCAGACAGAATCTACCCTTGACAAAGCCAAGCTGCAATGGGTCTCACCTAATTATATTTTTAATGTTATAGTTTATCGGGTTAGTTATAATATGATGTTCTTCGTCTTCCATTGCTGCAGTCCTGACTATTGGGTATTCCAGTCCGTCCCCAGTCGCCCGAATACCAGAGCGGTCATGGCGCTAGACCTGACGCCAGTACGCAGGGTACTAATGCGCATGACCGGCGTCATTTCCTCAGTCTTTTGCCGCATGGTCCGATGCAGAAGCAATTTGGTTGGCGTTCTGAGATTTTCGAAACGGAGTTTCAGACCGAAACAGAGTTGGCTATAACCCGTTGGGGAACATTTTGGTTTTTCTTGCCTCAGTATTTAACGGATGTCAGAAAAAGTGAATAACTGTATTTCTTGTGGGAAGCAGATACGCATAGGGATTATCATACATTGTGTATACCTTGTTTAGGGCCTGAGCACGGCGTTGTTGGTTGCCGCTCTTGTGCTAGATTTAATGGAGGCACGCACTAAGAGGAGGCTAGATTGTGCTAGGTTAGTGTTTGGGAAGCGTTGCAATTATAATATGCCGTCGGATGCTCGCTTCATCAAGAAGCGCAAGGACAAAACAGTGAAGCCTAGGGGTGAGGAAGCAGTCCCGGACGTCGGTTCTTTAGGCTCAGGGGAGCCAGAGGTTTTGCCAGGAGTCTCTATGGAGTCTCAGGCAGATACTTTACTGTTACAGGATGTGCCCTCTCAGGAGGTAGGCCAGGCTGAGAGGGCTTCTCAGGTAACTGTTCTTCCCTCTCTTCCCAAGGTAGTTAGGGCCTCTCCTTCTGTTGCCAAAGCTTCTTTTAGAGGTAGGCCAAGTTCAGCTTCTGTGGGGGCTTCTCCTAGCATTTCGGGCTCTGTGCCTAAGAAACATATGCTTAAAATGGCAGAAGATTTGATTACTCTGATTAGAGGTTCTATGCCCCGCCTGATAAGAGGCCTAGGGTGGAACAGGAGTTTGATAGTTTTGAACAGTGTTCACAGGCTTCAGAGTCTTCTGTGGAAGACTTACAAGAGTTTCCTACTTATTCTGATTCTGATGTGGATGATTCCACTCCTACAGCTTCTCCTCCTGAGGATTTTTCATTTTCAGAGACTCTTCACTCCATGAGGGAGCACTTTAAATGGGAAGGCCAGGATTACTCTGATTCAGGAAAAGGCTTAGGGAATTCTTGTTTTACCCCAGCATAGGCCCTTAGCTATTCCTCCTGTGTTGAATGTGGTGGAGGATGTTTTGCAGAGGCTTCCTGAACCCTGACTCCTTGCCTCCTGCTCCTGTTAAGCCTGATAGGTATTATAGGGTGCCCGAAGCTCATAAGTATTTGTTTAAGAGTCCTAGGCGGACCCAGAAACTGTTTCTCAGGGGCCTAAAGGTGTTAAAGCTTCTGTGGTTAAAAATCCTGTACCCTCTGATAAAGAGGCAAGGGCTTTGGATAGGTGGGGTAAGAAAGTATATACTTCTTCCACTCTAGCCATGAGGCGTTGAATTGTCAGTTTCATATGCTAAAATATCAGAATTATCTCCTTTCACAATTGAAATCTAAGGTGGATGCTTTGGCGGAAGGTATTGAGTGTAAAGAATTGCTGGATTTGGTTCATGTGTCTGAACAAGTGGGTAAGCATTCTTTGCAGTGTGGTTTTGATGCTGTTCAGGCCTCCTCGGGGTGGCTGCTACTAGTTCTGTTCTTCGCAGACATGCCTGGTTGAAGGATCAGAATTTAGCTGAGCATGTTAAGACCAGGATTTTGGATGCTCCTTTACAGTCTGATGTGTTGTTTGGACCGCCTGTGGAAGCAGTTTTAAAGAAAATGGAGGACAAAGCTAAGTCTATGCAGACTGTTCAAGATTTTTGGGTGCAGCCTCCGAAGTTTAGTAGAAATTGGCCTGCTAAGGGGTGGACATATCCTGCTTATGGTTCCCAGTCTAGGGTAGGTCTAGGCAGGGCTCAAGGTTCGTTTAGGCCTAGATCAGAGAGTTCACCTGCTCAGACTTCTGGTGAGGGCAGGGGTGTCCTTAAGTAAGCAGACCCAATGACCTGCCTTTTCAGCTGCCAGTGGATTCTCGTCTGGCAGCTCCTTTGGGAGGAAGACTGTCTCTTTTCAAAGAAAATTGGGATTTAATCACTCAAGACAGATGGGTGCTGGATATTATTCATCACGGTTACAGATTTTATTTCCACACAATGCCCCTTTCAAAGGCATGCCAGATGTTTCTCCTCCACAAAGAAAAGAGGCTCACAAGCAAGTTTCTCAGTTACTCCAGATAGGGGCCATTCAGCCAGTCCCTGTATCAGAAAGGGGCTGGATTTTATTCTCGCCTGTTCCTAGTACCAAGGAACACGTGGAGAGGGAACACGTGAGACCAATTTTGGATTTATCTATCCTCAACACTTATCTGGACATTCCCAAGTTCAAGATGTTGACGTTACAACAACTGTTACCTCTGCTGGGCAAAGATCACTGGATGGTAACTTTAGATCTCAAGGAAGCTTACCTTCATGTGCCTATAAGGCTAGGTTGCAGAAAGTATCTGCGGTTTCGAACTGGAGATTTTCATTATCAGTTCTCTGCATTGCCCTTTGGCTTATCTACTGCCCAGAGTATTCACAAAGGTTCTGGCTCCAGTGATAGCTTACTTCAGGCTTCAAGGCATTCAAATCTATCCTTACTTGGACGACTGCCTGATTCTGGCTCAAGAAAAGGAAGACCTTCTACAGCATCTGGAATATGTCATTGCAGTGCTAAGATGCCTGGGGTATTCTGTGAACGAAATAAAGTCCAGTCTAGTACCCTCTCAAGACATGTGCTTTCTGGGTGTGAGACTGAATACAGCAGCCCAGATGGCCTTTTTAACCCCGGACAAACAAAAGAGTCTGTCACTTTACTTCCATCATCTATCTCATCAGTCCGTGCTGACTGCAAGGACAGTCCTTCAAGCATTAGGGTTCATGGCATCTTGTATTCTGGTGCTTCCCAATGCCAAACTGCATATGAGGAAGCTGCAATGGTATCTCAAAAATGTATGGACACAGCACTGCCAGGATTTGGACACTGTCATTCAAATAATACCTTGCCTTCAAAAGGAATTCTTGTGGTGGGCTCAGGAATGTCACCTAAACAAGGGACTCTCTGTGACCGCCAGAGGGCGAGTCAGATTTTAACGACAGATGCCTCGGACACTGCTTGGGAGCTCATCTAAATGGAAAGTGGATACAAGACAAGTGGCCTGCCAGACTACAGCATCTACATATCAACATGAAGGAGATGTTAGCAGTCCAGTTTGCATTGATGGCTTTCAAGGAGTTACTTCTTCCAGGGCAGGTGTTGATTCTAACAGACAACACAACTGTCATGTGGTACATCAACAAGCAAGGGGAACACATTCTTATCCTCTATGCAGGCAAGCAATGATTTTATGGGAGACTGCGTTAAGCCTGCAACTAACTCTTCAGGCAAGGTTTCTGCCAGGAGCACAGAACTCCCTAGCAGATGTGTTAAGCAGACAAATCATGGATCCCCACAGTGGAAACTGGATCTTCATGTATTTCAGAAATTGACAGTGTCTTGGGGAACTCCAGACATAGATCTGTTCGCTTCTCCACTAAACCACCAGCTGCCAAAGTATTGCACAAAGGGGTTTCATCACACAGCTTGGAAAGTGGATGCTCTGTCTTTCAGTTGGAAAAACCTTCATGTCTATGCCTTTCCACCTCTGCCTCTTCTTCCAAAGGTATTATTAAAGGTCAGACAAGACAGGCCAAGGATGATTTTGATAGCTCCAGATTGGCCTCGGCAACACTGGTATCCACTACTACGGAGTCTGGTAAGGAAGCCTCCATGGCCTTTACCTCTGATTCCTCATCTGTTATCTCAGAAGGATGGTCATCTGCTCAATGTCAAGCTTCACTCTCTTCATCTAACAGCCTGGCATATTCTCTGTTGAAGCACAGCAGGTCTCAACTTCCTCAGCAAGTTTTAAATGTGATTATGGAAGCTAGAAGACCTAGTACAAGGAAGGTGTACGCAGACAAATGGAAGAGATTTTTATTTTGGAGTACAGCAAAGAATTTGGAGAGTTCTGAGCCTAATTTGAGTGTGGCTCTTCAATATCTTACTGAGTTATTGGACAAAGGTTTGTCCTTCTCTTCCATTAAGATTCATGCTGCAGCAATTTCAGCTCATTATGATTGTGACCCACCTTTGTTTTCGCATCCTTTGTTCAAGCAGTTTCTTAGAGGGGCAAAGAATATAAGACCCCCACGTAGAGCTCCTACTCCTGCTTGGGATCTCAATTTTGTGTTGGAAAAACTTACTCTACAACCTTTTGAGCCTGCGGCTACTGCTGAGTTGAAATATTTGTCATGGAAGACTGCTTTTCTGTTGGCCATTACTTCTGCAAGAAGGGTGTCTGAGTTGCAGGCCCTTATGGCAGTAGAGCCTTTTTTGATTTTCCATAAGGATAGGGTATCATTACGTACTAATCCTTCCTTTATGCCTAAGGTGGTTTCTAGTGTGGCTTTAAACCAAACTATTCATTTGCCTACTTTTTATGCAGATCCCCAAAATAAAGGGGAAAAGATTTTGCACACTTTAGATGTACACAGGCAATTGAGATATTATTTAAGCAGGACTAAGGATTTTAGGCAGTCTCAGCAGTTGTTTGTTTCTTTTGCCTTGAGTTCACAGGGCAAGCCTGTGTCAAAACAAACTATTTCCCGGTGGATTGGCTTTTGCATTGCATTTTGTTATTCCCATCATGGCAAGGAGATTCCAGCTGGGATTAGGCCTCATTCCACTAGGGCTACTGCCACTTCAACAGCATTTCTAAGGGGGGTGGCAACTAAGGATATTTTGGAAGCAGCTACTTGGAGTTCAGTGCATACTTTCTCTAAGCATTATCATCTTCCTATCTACTCTGTCTAGGGCTGGTTTTGCCACTGCTGTTTTACAAGGCATGTTATCAGCTCCTACTTCCTTATAATTTGCCAGCCTCCCTTTCCTCTGCTTTGGGATTCTACCCAATAGTCAGGACTGCAGCAATGGAAGACGAAGAACATAGTACAGTTTTGTACCTACCATAAATGTAGATGTTCGAGGATTCCATTGCTGCCCTCCCTCCTTCCCCTCTGTGTTTAGGGGTGGTTGTGTAGGTGAGTTTACATGCTTATATTTTTGTATATATTGTTGTATATATTGTACATGTTTTTGGTGCAGGTTTTTGGGACTTGTCTTTTGGGTCTTCTGACATCTGGGGCAAGAAAAGACTGAGGAAATGGCGTCGGTCATGGGCATTAGTACCCCAGTCTAAGGCGCCATGACCGACGCCAGCCTTATACTCTGGTATTCCCGACTGGGACGCCGGACTATACCCAATAGTCAGGACTGCAGCAATGGAATCCTCGAACATCTACATTTATGGTAGGTACAAAACTGTACTTTCCATGGCTGTGCAGATAAGACTAGTCAAGCTGATGGTGAGATCAGATCATCGGTCTGTCTCATTCGAAGATGATCTTCGTGTTTCACTGTTGCAGTCATTACATTTGGGTAATCTGCTGGCAAAGTCTTGGGTCCTGCATTGGTTGCCGCCTCCTCTTCCATGACGTCAGGTCGTCAGGAGTATAAATCATGCAGCTGACGCCATTTTAATTTCTTGCCGCGCGGTGCCCGAAGCAGAAGCAGTTCGCAAGTGCCGGTCGTCCGACTCCTGAAATTTTCGTTTTAGAGTTTCAGAACCGAAGACTTCAAACTAAAGCGAAGTACCCCGTTGGGGAAACTTTTTCTTGCTCCTTACCGATGTCAGTAAAAGTTAATAATTGTATTACTTGTGGGAAGCAAATACCTCATAAGGATTTTCATTTGTACTGTAGTCCTTGCTTAGGCCCTGATCACAACGTGCCTTGCTGTCGGTTTTGTGCTAAATTTAACCAACGCACTATTAAGTGTCTGTATATTTTTGCTTCTAAATATTTTGGTTCAAGATTGAACTGTCCTGAAATGTTGTCCGTTAGCAATCCGACTACCAGAGTTCACAAACAACGCAAGGAAAAAGACAGAGACAGACCGTCGAGGTCCAAAACCGACGACGAAGCTTCTCCTAAGCCAGTCACCAGTTCGCCGGTACTCAGTGATGCGCTTTCTCAGCCCCTGGTGCCCGCTACTTTTGAGTCGCAGGCCTCTACTGAGACCCATTTGGGGTCCAGTATGCCTCGAGGTTCTGCAAGTATTGAACCAGCAGATGTCTCTCCCTTGGATGGGTCCAGAGCTGCTGAGCAGGCACCCGCTTCTGAGGGTGTTTTCAGGCCTCCACATTTGTATATTAAACAGATGCCATCATCAAAAACAAGGCCAAAATCTACTTTTATGTTTAAAAAACCGATGCATGAGCCACGTGCTCAGGCCCCTATGCCTAAAAAACAAATTATCAAAATGGCTGAGGAGGATTAAATTACCTTGATCAGGGGTCCCCAATGCCCCCTGCCAAGAGGCCTAGGCAAGGCACTGATTTTGAATCTTCAGATCAGGTTTCCATTTCTTCTGATTTCTCTTCCGATCAGGAATTTTCTTTTCCACCTTATGAGGACTCTGATGCAGAGTAATCCATCCCTTCTGCTTCTCCTCCTGAGGCTTACTCTTTTGGAGAGACTTTGCATACTTTAAGGGAACATTTTCATTGGGAGAGTCAGGACTTCTAAGAATCCAAAAAGAGGCTTAGGGATTTTCTTCTTCTTCCTCAGCCATAGGCCTTTGGCAATACCTCCTTTATTAGACATTGTTGATGATGTTTTCTCGGAATCAAGCATGGCTCCTGATTCCCTGTCTCCAGCTCCTAGTAAGCCAGACAGATATTACAGGGTTCCTGACTCCCACAAATTTATTTTCAAAAATCCTGCTGCTGACCCTGACATTAATTCTCAGGGTCCCAAGGGTGTTAAGGCTTCTACAACCAAAAATACTACCCCTTCAGATAGACTCCAGGGCGCTGGATAGATGTGGAAAGATGGTTTATACATCTGCAACCTGGGCAATCGGGGCTTTAATCTGCCAGTTTCATATGCTTAAATGTCAACAGCATGTTACGGGCTTACTGAAACAGAAAATTATGTTGATTTCTGATTCTGTGGAAAATAAGAGTTACAGGATTTATTGCATTCAGCAAAACAGGTTGGAAAGCATACTTTGCAATGTGGGTTTGATTCCATGGAGGCCTCTTGCAGGGCCGCCGTAACTGGATCTGTGATAAAGAAGGCATCCTTGGCTCTCGGAGCAAAATCTACCTTATGTTAAAGTTAAATTGTTGGATGCTCCTTTCCAGCAGGACAGTCTGTTTGGTAATAAGGCAGAAGAGGGTTTAAAAAAGATGGAAGACAAAGCTAAATCTATGCAAACTGTAAAAGATTTCTTGCAAGTGCAGCCACCCAGGTTCAGTAGACACTGGCCTAGTAAGAATTGGTCCTTTCCTGTGTCCAACAGAACCGCTCAGGGCAAACCCAGACGCTCCAAAGGCTCCAGGTTTCAATCACAAGGATCTTACAGGTCAAAACAATGGGGTGCCTTCACCTCCAAATCAGGAGGTAACAAAGCACAACCCTACAGTAAACAATCTCAATGACTTTCCTCTGCCATTTCTAAGCACTTATCTTTTGGCAACCCCTTTGGGGGGGAAACTAGCACTTCATGCTCAAAATTGGCATTTAATTACCCAGGACAAGTGGGTATTAAATATAGTATCCCAGGGGTACAGATTTCATTTCCACATGTTGCCAATTCCAAATGGATGGCCAGATCTGCCACCAAATCAGTGGGCAGAGGCCCAGATACAAGTCATGTCCATCATGGATATGGGGGCTATTCAACCAGTGCCAGAAAAGGAAAAAGGACAAGGATTTTATCCAAGACTTTTCCTGGTACCCAGAAAAGACAAATCATGGTGTCCAATTCTGGACTTATCCATTCTAAATACGTTCCTGGACATTCCAAAATTCAAAATGCTGACTTTACAACAGCTACTGCCTATGCTAGGCAAGAATGCCTGGTTGGTAACTCTAGACTTAAAAAGGCATACCTGCATATCCCAATAAGGGAATCTTGCAGAAGATACCTCCACTTCAAAGCAGGCTGTTTGCAATACCAATTCTCTGCACTGCCCTTTGGCTTATTTACTGTGCCCAGGGTCTTTACAAAGTGCCTGGCACCAGTAATTGCATTTTGTAGACAAAGAAACATTCAAATTGATCCATATTTGGACGATTGTCTTATTCAGGCAGAGGACAAGGACATTCTTCTTCAGCGTCTGGCATTTGTAAAAAGGCTTCTAGCATGCCTAGGGTACACCATAAACGAAAAGAAATCACAACTGGTACCCTCTCAAATAACATTCCTGGGTGCAAGCTTGTATACAACTGCCCAGATGGCTTACCTCACGCCAGACACACAAATTCAATTGACAACATACTTCAAACAAGTGGCAACAAAAACCCAGCTATCTGCAAGACACATTCTGCAGGCCTTGGGGTTCATGGCATCCTGCATTCTACTAATTCCATATGCGAGACTGCATATGAGAAAACTTCAATGGTACCTAAAAAGCTTATGGAGTCAACATTGTCACAGCCTGGAAACAATGATTCCTCTCCTTCCCTGCCTGCAACAGGAGTTGCTTTGGTGGGCAGAGGCATGTCACCAAAACAAGGGACTGTCATTCATTCAACCCCCTGCCACCCAAACCCTAACTACAGTTGCATCAGACTATGCTTAGGGGGCCCATCTGGCAGGGAGATGCATTCAAGGCAAATGGGACCCAAACCAAATGCATCTACATATCAACCAGAAAGAAATGCTAGCTGTACAGAATGCTCTGACAGCCTTCAAGGACTTCCTTCATCCAGGACAACTACTGATAAAGATGGACAACACCACAGTTATGTGGTACATAAACAAGCAGGGGGGTACCCACTTCTACCCCCTTTGCAGACTAGCCATGGCCTTGTGGAACACAGCCTTGACTTAACAAATACATCTTCAAGCTCAGTTCCTGCCAGGAAAGCAAACACTTTGGCAGACGACCTAAGCGGAAATCTAATGGACCCGCACGAATGGAAACTGGTTCCACAAATCTTCAGCATGTTAACACGAAAATTGGGGAACCCAGACATACTTTTGGGAAGAGGCAAATAGATCTATCAGTTGGACAAATTCTGCACAAGAACTCATCACAAAAAGGCATGGAAAGTGGATGCTCTGTTCTTCAACTGGAAAAAAAACTATCGGTCTATGCCTTTCCCCCTCTGCCTCTACTCTCCAAGGTCTTACTAAAAGTCAGACAGGAAAAACCAAAAATGATCCGGACTGGCCTCGCCAACACTGGTACCCTCTTCTAAGGAATATGTCTCACCTTCCTCTGTGGTACTTGCCTCAAACACCTCACCTATTTCCTCAGCAGAACTATCAAATTCTACACACTCTGCTCCAAACTCTGAATCTTGCAGCATGGCTAATCAACTAATTTCACCAATCACATCTCTCAGTAAACCTCTGATGGATGTCATTTTGGAGGCCAGAAGGCCTAGTACTAGAAAATCGTATACTGATAAATGGAAGAGATTCTGTGCTTGGAACCAAGCACAAGGAATAGCCACAGCAAAGCCCAATATTCCTCAGATTTTGCAGTACTTAACTGTGATGCTTGACAAGGGCCTATCTTTTTCTTCAATAAAAATCCATGCCTCTGCCATCTCGGCTCATTACAACACAGAGCCTCCCCTCTTTTCTCATCCCCTGCTAAAACAGTACCTCAGAGAGGCCAAAATTTTAAGGCCTCCCAGGAGAGCGCCATCTCCTGCATGGGACCCCAATTTTGTGATGGAAAAACTCGCCCTACCTCCTTTTGAAATAGCAGCTACTGCGAGTATAAAATTTCTTTCTTGGAAGACTGCCTTTCTTTTGGCAGTCACTTCAGCTTGAAGGGTTTCAGAACTACAGGCTCTCATGGCAGTGGAGCCTTTCATTATCTTTTACCCGGACAGGGTGGCCCTCAGGAACAATCCTTCTTTTATGCCTAAGGTGGTATCCAGTGTGGCTCTTAACCAGACCATTCACCTGCCAACTTTTTTCCCAAATCCGCAGAACAAGGGGGAGCGGATTCTGCATTCATTGGATGTCCACAGACCACTAAGATTCTACTTAAACAGGACAGGACAAAATCTCTAAGAAAGTCTGAGCAACTACTGGTGGCATTTGCTGCAGGATCAGAGGGGAAGGCTATATCAAAGCAGACTATTTCTAAATGGATAAGCCATTGTACTCGTTTTTGCTACTTGCACCATGGTAAACCTGTGCCTAAGGGGATCAGATCCCATTCCACCAGGGCTGCGTCTACTTCAGCAGCTTTTCTCAGAGGGGTTCCTACCAGAGACATTCTAGAAGCTGCTACTTGGAGCTCAGTTCATACATTCACAAAGCATTACCATTTACCTATCTTTTCTAAATCCAGGGCAGGCTTTTCTACTGCAGTCCCGCTGGGCCTTATAGCTGCTCCTAATGCTGTTTAATTCCATCCTCCCATCCACAGCTTTAGGATGCTACCCAAATGTAATGACTGCAACAGTGAAACACGAAGAACATAGTACAGTTGTTTACACTTACCATAAATGTAGCTGTTTGAGTGTATTCACTGTTGCAGTCCGGGTTACCCACCAGCCAGCCCCCTTTCTATACCTCTTCTTTCCTTCACTATGCTCAAAAGCCTTTGTGGTGTATTTGCTTTTAGTTGAAGGTAGAAGGTAAATTGTATGTGTTCTAAAGTGCATGTATATATTCATAGTTTTATATATATATTTTTGCTCCCCATTGGGGGGCACCTGACATCTAGGGCAAGAAATACTGATTAAAATGGCGTTGGCTGCATGTTTTATACCCCTGACGTCATGGAAGAGGAGACAGCAACCGACAGGACCCAAGACATTGTTATTCAGGCCGACTGAGGGCAGCCTGCCAGCAGATTACCCAAATGTAATGACAGCAACAGTGAAAACATTCTAACATCTACATTTATGGTAAGTGCACACAACTGTACTTTTCTGTCCCACCGAAGCCCCCCCAGCTGCAACCAGGCTGAATAACTTCTGAAAAGCTGACTGCAGCCTCCTAAAGGGAGGGTATTAGTAGCTTCACAATACCACCCCCCCCTCAGAGGATGCAGAGAACTATGCTGAACAGTACGCCAGTGCAGTATACAAGCACCTATACAACTGCATGGACTTAGCCATACCCAACATAACTAATACCTGCTCCTGAAAGAGAAACAAACCTGTCTGGTGGACATCCTCTATCAACAGGCTTTACAACAAAAGGAAGAAACTGTTGTTCAAGAGCAAAAAGGAACAAATTCCAAATTGGAAAAACTCCCTCCTTAGCCTCAGCAAGCAAATTAGATCACTAGTGAAAACCTCCAAAGCCAGTTATGAATCGAAACTAGCCTCTGAAACAAAGGGAAACCACAAAGCCTTCAGTTGTATCATGAACCTCCATGGCAAAGCCCAGGTTTGTTCCAAATTAGTACTTAAATGAGTCACTTAACATTGATCATGTGGACTTAGCCAACCTGCTAGCAGATGGGTTCAGTGCAAACTTCACCCCCCTGTCCCCCCCAACGGCCTATTCATTATCCCCAGTACTTGTCCTGCACCTCACATCTCCGTAGATCAAGTGTTAAAGGCCCTATCCAAGGCAAAGAACACAACTTCCATGCGACCTGATAGTATCCCAGGCTGTATTCTGCACAATCTCCTGTAAGAACTTGATTTGCTGTTGAGCACCATATTCAACCACAGCCTTAGTACAGGCTTTCCAGCAGAGTGGAGAACTGCCAATGTTAAGTTGTCTATCTCGCCTTCATTCTTGCTGGATGGGTTCGGAGCCGACCTCGGCTCCGACTCGGCCACTCTAAAAGCTCGAGAGTTGGTTCCACCGGCTCGAGGCTCCCCTTATATCCCACAGTGCTAGGCGTGAGTTACCTCAGATCTTACAGCGATCGAGGTGTTTGGTTTCTACCGGCTTCTTGGTGAGTTATTGTAGAGTAATTTTTAGTCTACTTAAACCCCTTTAGTTTAATTCTTAACAGTTATTTCCCTTAGCTTAGTGGATTTTGTCCCTTTTTTTCTTCTATTATCCCCTTTTCCACAAAGAACTTATAAGTTCTTCCCTCGGGCCTTCGGGCCTTTCCATCCCCTAGTGGTGTGTGTGTGTTTTTCTCAGGAATTTAAAACTTTGATAGTGAGTTTTAATTTTTGAGTTAAACTTGTATAGGGTGTAATCAGTGTGTTTGACTGTGTGTGTGGTTACACTTTCTTCAATAATGTCTAAAGACTCAAAGGTCTCAGGCTTCAAGAAGTGTGACCCGTGCTGTCAGAAAATGTCTCTGACAGACGGTCACACTTCTTGTGTCTACTGCCTGGGACCTTTACACCTGCAGGACTCTTGTGCTGTATGCCATGGCTTCAGCCCTAGAGTCCTGCAGGAAAGAAAAAATAAACTTATTTTAAGGGGTTTACTTAAGCCTGAGGGTTCCCTTACTGTTCCTTCGGGAAAACCCTCCAAGGCTTCTAGGTCCTCGGCTCCAGCTTCTGAGCCGAGGCCTAAGGCTTCGAAACCTCCGTCTACATCGGCTCCGGCTGGAGCCGATGAGTCTCAGACTGCAGTTTCTGTGGTTTCCTCGGCTCCGGCTGGAGCCGAGGTATTGGAAATTCCTGTGTCTGTTCCGACTAGACCTTCGGAACCGACATCTAGAAAGAGGTCCAGGTCACCGTCCCTTGGCTCCGTTCATTCGGCTCCAGCATCTCCCTTGCTGTCTGAATGGAGCCATAGATCTCACTCCTCTAGGTCATCGAGGCTTTCGGACCATGACCTTCAGAGGGTAGTGAGTCGACTTCTTAAGTCCGAGGCACTGGCCCAAATGCTTCAGAGCCCGACTCATCAGTCGATGCCTGACCCTGTCCCTCATTATGTTCCTCCTCCGACTCCGTTGAGCTCGGAGCCGGGGCGTTTCGGAACCGAGACTGTGGTAGCGTCGGAGCCGATACAAATGTCTTCGGCTCCATCGTCGGCTCCGATTTCTTCCTTAGAAGAATCTCGGCGCCGGACTTCCCTCATCGGCTCCGAGGGGGTGAGTGGCATCGGACCCTTGTCCGACCCAGCTCTCCCTCTCGGAGCTTTGGCGCTGGTGAGTTCAGCTCCAACATCGGCCTCGGAACCATCACTGTTGGTGCCGAGGGAGGTTTTTAGCTTTTCGGAGCGGGGACCTCTGGCTCTGCCTGACAGGGGTGCGTTCGAGGTCATGCGGAGTGTGTTGGAACCTGGTTCAACTCCACAGTCGGCTCCGTCCGCCCCTCCCTCTTCGGTGCCTCAGGTCAAGTCGACTCACTCCCTCATCCCAGACCGCAGAGAGCCAGCTCCTCAGGAATCCCCTGTGGGGATCTCATCCTCTTCCGAGGCCTCTCCTGAATTGGCAGAAGAGCCCCCTCGGAAGAGAAAGTGTAAGAGGAAACACATAGACTCACCTGAGTCCGTCACCTCTGACACAGATTTAGAGGATTCCGAGGGTTCCCCCCGTTCCCCTTCTGAAGATGTCTCATTTGCAGACATTCTAGAAATCCTCAAGCAGAGGGGAAATTGGCCAGCCCTCAACCCTTTGGAGGATGAATCTGTGTACCTTGAGGCTTTTGGCTCTCGCCCTTCCACCTCCTGGGTGTTTCCCCCCTTTGACCCCCTCATGCAGGTGGTAGCAAAAAAGGCATGGATGGCTCCTGACTCAGTGGACCCCACTCCCAGGAGACCCTCAAAATTTATCACTGCACCAGCGGATAAACAATTTCTGACCAAGGGAGTTTCTGTGGATGCTATGGTGGTTGCTGCTGCCACTAAGAAGGAACTAGCTGATCCTTCAGTGCCTGTCCATCCACCTAACAAGGAATCTAGGTCTATGGACAGGTACGGGAAGCGGATGTTCTCATCAGCGACCTTTGCAATGCGTTCGCTGAACTACCTATGCCATTTTACTCGTCTTCAAAGAGACTTGATCAAAGAAGCGAGTGACATGTTGAAGGATCCTACAGCTGCGGGTTTTCAGGACAAGATGAACACTCAGCTGGCTACCCTGAACTCCATAGCTAACTCCTCCATGCGCCTCCTTTCGTATGCGGCTGATGGAGCGAGCAGGGCTGCAGGGACAGGTGTAGCCTTACGCAGGCATGCCTGGATGCGGCTATGCAACTGCGGACCCCTTTAAAACGTCTTTCACTAATTCCCGCTTGATGGATCATCTCTTTTTGGTCCTCAAGTGAAAGAAACCTTGACTAGGTGCGAGACGGATGGCAAGACTCTTTCTGCCGCCGGAGTCCGTTTTCTACTCCTTCTAGGCCTTACCCCAAAGGCCAGAAAAGTGGGAAAATGTGGTTCCACAAGCAATCACAAGGGACTTCGCCTGACGCACAGAGTCAGTTCCCGCCAGAGGCAGAGGGGGAACAACAATGGTAGACGCCGCCCTAGAGGCAGGGGGTCCGAGAACCAGGGCAATCGAGAAACTTTCTCCGATAAGCCCTTTCAGCATCCCTGAGGTGTTGCCCGACTGTCCCCCTTCGGAGGGAGTCGGGGGAAGATTGTCACTGTACCCGGAAGCCTGGCTATCCCTAACTCGAGACAAGTGGGTACAGTCCATCATTTCCGAAGGCTATTCCATTCCCTTCGTTTGCATTCCAAACCGATCGAAAAAATCCCTTCCAGATGTTCCACCCGCTCAAAGGGATCTTGCAGCTCTGGAAATTTCAAAACTGCTTGCAAAAAGAGCAATTCAGCCAGTTCCAGCAGACCAGCAAGGATCCGGAATCTACTCCAGGTTCTTTTTAGTTCCAAAAAAAACAGGGGACTGGAGACCAATTTTGGATCTCAGTATCTTGAACAAGTCAGTCAAGAAAACACGATTTCGGATGGTCACGCTACAGTCCATCCTTCCCTATTGGGAAGAAAAACTGGATGTGCTCTATAGACCTTCAGGATGCGTACTATCATATAAAATGAACAGACGCTCCAGAAGATTTCTCCGCTTCAGGCTGGGAACCAGTCATTTTCAATTCAGAGCCCTGCCCTTTGGACTCACCACTGCCCCCGGTGTTTACCAAATGCAGGGCAGTGGTACCCCCCCACCTGAGACGCCAGGGATTCCAGGTGTTTCCATATTTGGACGACTGGCTCCTCACAGCTCCCACCAAGCATCTTCTTCTAAGGGCCAGGGACTACACCTTCGCATTTGTCAAAACTTAGGCATTTCAATAAATTGCGAAAAGTCTGTTTTGTCGCCTTGTCGTGTTATTACCTTCATAGACGCAATTCTGGACACAGTCAACATGTCTGCGAGGTTAACAGATCAAAGAATAACAGACATACACAAACTGGTCTCGCTCCTCTTCAGCAGCAACAGAGTCAAAGCCAGGTTAGTTCTGAAAGTATTGGGGATTATGGCGGCTGCCATACCTCTGCTTCCATTAGCCAGATTCCACATGAGAATCCTTCAATGGATGCTCTTCACACAATGGTCATACCAGCAACTTCCGATGTCCCACACCATTATGATTATGCAAACATGCAGGAATCATCTTCTGTGGTGGATGTCTTCCCCTCAGCTCTTCTTGGGAAGACCCTTTGTTCCTCCCCCTCCGGTTGCTACCCTGACAACGGACGCCTCCCTGATCGGGTTGGGGGGGCATTATCAGGGCAGAACTGTCCAGGGCACATGGCAACCAGACGAATGCCACTTGCACATAAATGTTCTAGAGATGAGAGCAGTGCTTTTAGCATTGCAAGCCCTTCAAGACTCTCTTCCCTTGGGAACGATAGCAATCCAGACGGACAATATGTCTGTAGTGTGGTATATCAACAAACAAGGCGGAACCAGGTCCTACCCCCTGTGTCGAGAAGCACTCAGACTGTGGCAATGGGCGATTTCTTCTCAGCGGTTTCTGATAGCAACGCACATCCCCGGGAAGTCCAATCAAATCGTGGACAAGTTGAGCAGAGCTATCCTCATGCCTCACGAGTGGTCTCTGAAAGACTCTGTTGTGAGAGAAATTTTTCTCAAGTGGGGTCAGCCTTGCTGCGACCTTTTTGCTACTCCCCAAAACAGCAAGTGCAGAGATTATTTCACACTATTCCCGTTACCAGACCAGCCCAGCAGAGATGCTCTAGTCCAAGTTTGGCCCGGGGACTTCTGTATGCATTTCCTCCCTTCCCACTAATCTCTCAAGTGATGCAGAAAGCTATCGCTCAGAAGGCCTCATTGATCCTCATTGCTCCTTACTGGCCTCGACAGGTTTGGTTCCCCTTTCTACATCAATTTCTGTTGGAGCAACCTTGGCATCTGGACCTAGTTCCAGATCTTTTGATCCATCAGTCGGGTCAGTTACATCGCTCACTCCCCTCTCTGAACCTCACTGCTTGGTTCCTCCAGTTCCAACCTTAGCCAGGCTTCCTCAAATATCTCACTCTGTTCGAGATATTTTGATAGCTTCCCACAAATCTTCCACTCGAAAGATTTATCTGAGTAAGTGGAAACGTTTTGCCTATTGGGCTCAAGGAAGGGACTTAGATCCTTTCACTGCTCCCATCCATATGGTTCTTGATTTTCTAGCTGAACTCTTTCATGCAGGTTCATCTCCTTCTACTCTCAAAGTTCAATTGGCAGCTATATCTAACTTTCATGTGGGCATTTCAGTCTGCCATAATGTCCCACAAGCTTTGCAAAGCCTTTTTGAAGGGAGTTTTTCTGCTCAGACCTCCTATAAGAAATCCTCCTCCTCCTTGGGACTTAAATTTAGTTCTTAGTTCTTTGATTCTTCCCCCTTTCGAACCTGCAGCCTCCTGTTCTTTAAAATTGCTATCATGGAAGTCTCTCTTTCTGGTAGCTATTACTTCAGCTAGAAGAGTTTCAGAACTTCATGCACTCAGCTGTCGACCTCCTTATCTATTGTTCCACAAGGACAGGGTATCCTTACGAACTAATCCGTCCTTTTTGCCTAAGATAGCTTCGGCGTCTAACCTAAATCAAAGCATTGACCTCCCTGTGTTTTTTCCAGAATATTCTAACAGGTCTGAACAAAAATTGCATTGGCTAGATGTTCATCGTCAATTAAGGTACTATTTGGATAGAACCAAACAGTTCAGAAAATCGGACCAGTTGTTTGTCTCTTATGCAGAAGGCAGAAAGGGACTTTCAGTTTCAAAGGTATCATTATCTAGATGGCTAACATCTCTGATTTCCCTTATTTATGAAATTAGACACCAAAAGCTGCCTAACAAACCTAAAGCCCATTCCACCAGAGCTTTGGCTACGTCTATAGCCTTCCAAGACAGACTGCCTATTGACACCATTTGTGCAGCGGCTACTTGGGCTACTCCTCACACTTTCATTTCTCATTATAAGTTGGATTTAGCTTCTAGGCATAGAGCTAACTTTGGTTCCACTGTTCTCAAGAGTCTGTTCCGTTAAGCCACCCGGGACAAGGTGCTAGGGACGCGGTCCCATCCAGCAAGAATGAAGGCGAGATAGACAACTTAACATATAGAAGTTATGTTCTTACCATAACGTTCCATGTTAGTTGTCTTCTTCTCGCTTCTTCTTAGGCCCACCCTCCTTCCCCCTGGCCTGGACAGACCTAGAGGAGTTTGATTGTGACCTCTCTTTCTACCACCTCTTTACTTTAGGTATATGCTCTGCTGTGCATATTTTCCTAGATCAGGATGTAGGTCACCCTTCTCTTCACCCTTGTTTATAGAGGTGGACTTTGTTTCTAGTTATTCTGCTACTATTATAAGCTGGGCCTAGCTTACAAACGAGATCTGAGGTAACTCACGCCTAGCATTGTGGGATATAAGGGGAGCCTCGAGCCGGTGGAACCAACTCTCGAGCTTTTAGAGTGGCCGAGTTGGAGCCGAGGTCGGCTCCAAACCCATCCAGCAAGAAGAAGGCGAGAAGACAACGAACATGGAACGTTATGGTAAGAACATAACTTCTATTTATCATCCCTTTGCACAGAGGTGGTGCCAATATTGATTCTGGAAACTATTGCCCCATTAGCTTGACAAGTCTGATCTGTAATGCCATGGAGTGTATTATTATGGATCTCATAAACAAGGACACAGGCAATCTCCAGTCAATGACCGCACCAGTTCGGATTCGTCAAGGGCAGCTCTTACCTGTTGAACCTGGTTGACTTCTTTGAGACTTGTCATCAAGGCCCTGGATGAGGGAATGTCCATACATACAGCCTACCTTGACTTGGCCAAGGCCTTTGATACAATCCCCCACTCAGGCATCATTGAAAAGCTAACGCAACTTGGAGTAAATCCGTATTTCATCAGGTGGGTGCCCCAACTGGCTTGCTGATAGAGGCACCTAATTTGACCTTGTGGGTCCTATTGCCAACATCAGACCTACCTGCCACTAGTGGCGTTTCCCAGGGATCTGTCCTCGGACCCCTTCTGTTTGGCATCAACTTCTCAGAGGTCCAGGCAAAAGACAAAAGACCTATGGCTGGCCAAGCTTGTGAACAAGTGTACGTTGGCTGCTGTCACTGACTCCCCAAATGATTTTAGCAGACTACAAGAGGGTCTCACTGCAACAAATGACTGGTGCCAAAGTCGTGGGTTCAAGTTAAACGCAAAAAAAATCTTATCATACCATTCAGTAAAAACACGGCCCCGACTGATTACCACATCAATGGCAACCCCCTAAACACACAACCTGTGGTGTGAGACCTGGGTACTGAGGTTGACAACAATCTCACATTTGACCATCGTGTAGCAGCAGTGGTCAGAAATTTTTTTTACTTGGTTCATGTCATAAGTAAAGGGATTGCATCCAGAAAAAAGGTTATTGCCTCTCTGTACTCCTCCCTCATTAGGCCAATAATTGAGTATAATCCCCCCTTTGGTATGTACCTCTCCAGACATCTGCATGAACTGGAAAGGCCACAGAAATACCTCACAAAGAGAATCCATGGTCTCCATCACCTGTCCTGTGTGGACAGGCTCAAATCACTTATCACTCTACTCGGTATCGTACAGATTGCTCAGAGGTGATCTCTGTCTCACCTACAAGGCGATTTTGGACCCCGTCCTACTAGAGATGCTCCGCTCCATATCCATAAGTCTAACTCCTCACGCATTACCTGCTAGAAAGGGCTAAATCTAATTATGCAACATCAACAAAATATGCTGGGGAGACAGGTTAGTCTCCCAGAGGCTGGCCCATCTCTGGAATAGACTTCCCATACATGTCAAACAGAGTACCTCGCTGGCCGTCTTCAAGCGCAACTTTGATGAATGGATGTGAAACCACAAATTTGTCCCAGGGGTTCCACCTGTGTCCTTCATTGACAGGCAACAGGTGCTGACTGAGGTTGCTTTTTTGGGGGATAAACTCTTGGCTAGCCTTGTAAGGGCCCCAGGGCCATTAGCCTAGTAACGTCCTATGAGCCTATGAAGGGCCTGTGGTTCCTAGAGTCATTGTTGGGGCCACCCTTGTGGAGTGGCATCACTCCTGCTTTGCCCGAAACCTTAAGGAAAAAGCCAGTAGTTAAACTCTGCTTGAGTAGTTTGAGCAGCTGTACCAGGGCTTGATAAGTACTGTTCATTAAACAGCCAGATGTATAGTCAGGCCCATGAAGCAAGTATTTGTAGTCTTGTTGTGAACACCTTCAGTACATAAGAGTGAATTTGGTGCATCCTGTTTTTTTTTTTTTTTTTTTTTTCCATTTCTTGTTTGCTTTGAACGTTTAGAAAATATGTGATCATGTTTTAACTCTATCCTTAAGTCAGAATTAACTTCTATGTTTCAGGAAGTAAGGACAAGTAAATGCATATATCATATAATTTGAAATGTAATTTCTAAATTACATAGGTTCATAGGTAGGTACTAGGCTATTGGCCCTAGGGCCTATGCAAGTCTAGCCAAAAGGTACCCTGGCTTTCGCCACCCAAGAAATATTTCCTGTGCTACTGTCAAGCAGAGCCACAGAAGTGATCCCCAGGGTTAATTTCCTATCTCCCATCCAGTCATCTAGATTTTTCTTGGAGTGCTAATGAGGAGCTTTGTTTGATATAGGTAGGTAGTTTGTTCCAGAGTATGGGAAGTCTCTGGGACAGGAATCTATCCCTCCAGCATGTTCTGTTTTTTGTGGTGACAAGGTTTAGGTCCCTAAAGCGTGTAGCTCAGAGGGATTGGGATTTCTTTGTGGAGCATGTCCAAAACCTCTGAGTTTGACATAGCTTTGTGTGTTAGGCAGAGATCGCCTCAAGAGTAGGCGATATGAAACGAGTAAAGCTGGAGTTTTTTGAGACAGTCTGTGTAGGGCATCTGTTTGAGGCTGGTAATCCTCTTTATTTAATTTCACATAATGTGAAAGTTTGCAAAACTGACCTCTGGAAAACTTTATGGTGGCTGATACTTTGCATATCTTTCACTAAGAAATGTATGGCATTGTGCTGATCATAGAGTAATGGAAGCATTTGAAGAGTTAATGTTTTCCTTACTAAATGTTACTTTATTGCAGGATCTTTTAACAATCTAAAGTTTCTGCCTTTAAGATCCCAAAGAAACTCTTACATGGTTTTAAGTTATGGAATATGATTTGTTAATTTTCTGTTTGGTTTGATTTTAGAAACTAAGATAAGTATTTTTGATATTCCCCTTTCTTCAGCATTACTTTTTAAATCCGTCTTTATCCTGTATGCTTAACTTACTGTTGTCACATAACTGGAAAACTTTCCTTATGCCTTATCTTGGGAGACTGGCAAAGTTAAGGTGCTGGATAAGTCAGATCCTTTTTCGAGCACAGCCCGAAAAAACGTGTCTCTACTCTTATCAAGATTGTTAAGTTTGCAGCCTACTCTGAATTTGTGATGTTTTTGGTTGACCATTTCTGGTTGCCAAGATAATCTTGTTCTACCTATATTAGTCTTAAATGGTCTTTCTGAGCTAAAAATGAGCACTGTGTAAATTGTTTAAAAGAATTAAAATCAGTCTAAAGTGGCTTCAAATAAAAGTCCATTTGTGCATCCACTAGAAAAATACCATCATTGTATTCTTTCATTGCTGTGATTTTTCACGTTCCCAGTGCTAGGAACTGGATGTGATTAGGCTGCACAGAGCACACACAAGCATATTTATTTCCTTTTAAAAAAATAAACCGTGCTCAATTTATGTCTTCTTAAAGCTCTTCATGGCAGCAGGTAAGCATTCATATTTCTGATGAGGGATTCTGTCATAGAATTCATCTAGATTGTATTGATATCTTTTCAGACAAACTTGGTGAAAACAGTAATTTGGGCTTCCCAGGAGAATGGGATGGTAATGGCTAAAAGCTTCAGCACACCCCTTAGAATATCCTTTACCTTGTGGGTATGCTGTCCTTGTATTTAACATGTTTAGAATTGTGTTACGTTTTTAAGGGTTTAAATAAAATTTAGACTTTCTTTTAAACAGGCTTTACTTAAAGGACTAAACCTTGGCCACAAAAGGCACGAGTTCCCTAGTCTTGCCGTTTCCTTGTCTCTGGAAGGCAAAGCAAGCCATCGGGAACTGACTTCTAGACTGTTATCTGATATTATTGGGAAGGTTATGAACACAGAGGATTTAGCAAGAGCATTTGATAAAATATTAAAGGACTTACCTGACCTCATACTGGATACTCCTGAAGCACCTCAGGTAAGTTTGCACATTTCCTGTTTCAAATACTGTGTGTTATTTTGTTTATATTTTCTAGATGAGATTTAATCTAGTGCTGAAAGGACAACTAGAAAATCAAAACTACTAAATTGTAAAAGGGTTAGTGCTGCTACAGCATGAATGATCCCATAAAGAAGAACTCTGGCAGGCCATTCTTCATGTCTCGTTTTGGAAAGATACTCTGACTAGCCTTCTTACGAGCAGGTTGGTGACATCAAGAAGAGGAAGCAAGACCTTCCTGTAGTAAGGGCCTCTTTGACCCTCTTCTTAGCCACCCTGTGCTATTCAAGACCAGACCAACCCTCTTCGAGAAAGAAGAGTGAAGGGAATTTCAGCTGTTCTAGTCAACTTTCCTGGGAAGGGAGGTGCAGGCTTGTATGATCGTGTTTCACTGTTGCAGTCATTACATTTGGGTAATCTGCTGGCAGGTTGCCTTCAGTCGGCATGAGTAACAAAGTCTTGGGTCCTGCGTCGGTTGCAGTCTCCTCTTCCATGACGTCAGGTCGTCAGGGGTATAAAACATGCAGCCGACGCCATTTTAATCAGTCTTTCTTGCTGCGGGGTGCCCGACGCAGAAGCAGATGTCCTTCAAGAATGCAACTGCAGTCCTGACATATGGGTTGTCCTGCCTCAGGCAGCCCTTCGGTCGGCCGGATTCCAAAGTCTGGGTCCGGCGTCGGCTGGTGTCGCCTCCTCCCCGACGTAAGAGCGGCTGGGGTATAAAGGCATCCGCCGACGTCATCTTCTTCAGTCTTTCTTGCCGCGCGGTGCCCGAAGCAGAAGCAGTTCGCAAGTGCCGGTCGGTCAGCTCCTGTGTATTCAGTTAACCAAAGTCATCTAAAGCTAAGTACCCCGTTGGGGAACATTTTTTTTTGCCTCAGCCGATGTCGGGAAAAATTGAAAAAGTTAATTGTTTGCCTTGTGGTAAACAAATACCTCCATAAGGACTTCCATTCTTACTGCCTTCCTTGCCTGGGCCCAGACCACGATGTCTCTGCCTGTGCTGCCTGTGCTTGCTTTAATAAGCGCACACTCAGGTGCTGGGCAGAATTTGCCGAAAACTTTTTTTGGCGAATCTTTCGCTTATATCATGCCATCGGAACAACCGACAACACAAACTACCAAAAAACGCAAGGACCTGGACCGACATCCTCGGCCCGCATCGTCCACCGATACCACGCCTAAGCCCTCCGCGAGTGCATCGGTCCCTTCGGAAGCGGTAATTCAACTGCTCCAGGCCGACGACAACGCTTTACTGTGTTCTTCGGTCCCGGAGGTTTCACCGGTGCCGGTTGTTGATTTTCCTCCAGAAACCGAAGCTCTAGATCTACCCGACACCATTCCTGTGGACAAAGTTACCCCTGCACATGGGGCAGCTAGGCCTCCTGTATCCATGTTCATCAAGGCCTTTGCACGTGCTAAGGCTGCCAGCCAAGCCAAGGCCCATCCTAAACCTACTTCTCAGGGCACTTCTTCTGATAGACAGATCATGACTCTAGCTGCAGATCTAATTTCTCTTATCAGGGGTTCTCAGCTGCACCCAGACATAGGTTCTCAGCCGCCTGCAGAAAAAAGGCCTAGACCTGAACAGGCAGACCCTCTCTTCAGATGAAGCCTCTGGGGATTCAGAGCACTCAGATACCCAAGAAGAATCCTTCCAGGCCTATGAGGACTCTGATGCTGAGGAATCAATTCCCTCTGCCTCTCCTCCAGAGGATATTTCTTTCGGTGAAGTTCTCCACTCCATGAGAGAACATTTTCAGTGGCAGGGTCAGGAATTTTCTGATTCCAGGAAAAGGCTACGTACCTTCCTTAAGTTACCCCAGCACAGACCTTTGGCTATCCCTCCAGTTTTGGATGTCCTGGATGATGTATTCTCAGACTCCAGTGCTTCCCCTGATTCTCTCCCTCCTGCTCCTGTCAAGCCAGACAGATATTACAGGGTCCCTGAAACTCATAAGCATCTCTTTAAGGCCCACTTTGTGGATCTAGAAACTATTTCACAGGGCCCCAAAGGAGTGGCTACTTCCTCGGCCAAAAACCCTCTGCCAGCTGACAGGGAAGCTAGATCCCTAGAGAGATGGGGTAAAAAAGTTTATACCTCTTCCACCCTTGCCATGAGGTCACTTAACTGCCTTTTTCATATGTTTCAGTACCAGGATTACTTAATGGATGATTTACAGAAAAAGTTAGCCTCTCCTGAGCCTATAGATAGAAAGGCATTGCAGGATTTGGTTCATAATACCCAGCAGGTTAGCAATCATTTTCTTCAGTGTGGTTATGATGCATTGGAAGCTTCATGTAGGGCAGCTATGACAGGGGCCGTTATACGTAGACATGCTTGGTGGAAAGAACAGCCTCTGCCAGACCATGTTAAAGTAAAGCTCCTGGATGCACCTCTGGAAAAACAGAAGCTTTCTTGTGCTAATGCACTGGATGTGTTGAAGTCTATTGAGGAAAAGGCAAAATCAGTACAGACAGTCAAGGATTTCCTCCAGGTTCAGCCACCCTGATTCAGCAGGAATTGGCCTTCAAAGAATTGGTCCTTTCCAGACTCTGACAAGTTTCAAAGGGGGAAAAACAGGCGTGCTCGAGGTAGAGGACAATATCGAGGCTCCTACAAGGGCCGCCAATGGCAACCACCAAATAAGAGAAGTGGCGCAGGTAGTTCACCTGCACCACAGGGACAATCACAATGACTTAACTTTCACTCCGCCTACCACGGCTCAAAGAGAAGCACCCCTAGGCGGAAAATTGTCCTTATTCTCAAAGAACTGGCACATTTTAACCAAGGACAAATGGATTCTGGACATAATAGACAAAGGCTACAGGTTCCACTTCCATACCTTACCAACGAGACAAGGCATGCCAAACCTGCCACAAAATCAAAGGGCAGAGACACTCCTAGAAGTTTCAAAGCTGTTACAAATAAAAGCAATAGAAAAGGTTTCTCCTCAGGAACAAGGCCAGGGATTCTATTCAAGACTGTTCCTTGTTCCAAGAAAAGAAAAACAATGGAGGCCTATACTAGACTTGTCAGTTCTAAACACTTTTCTCATTGTGCCAAAATTCAAAATGCTGACGTTACAGCAGCTCCTTCCCATGCTGGGCAAGGGGTCTTGGCTGGTTACTCTGGACCTCAAGGAGGCATACCTGCATGTCCGAATCAGACACAGTTGCAGAAGATACCTCAGATTTCTTGCAGGAACAGAGTATTATCAATTCTCAGCATTGCCGTTTGGCTTATCTACTGCGCCCAGAGTATTCACGAAATGCCTGGCATCAGTAGTGGCACATTGCAGGCTCCAGGGGATTCAAATATACCCTTACCTGGACGACTGCCTCATACAAGCAGACAGCAAACAAACATTGACAAAAAACTTGGATTATGTCATTCAGTTGCTACAGGCTTTGGGATACACAGTCAACATTCAAAAATAAAGACTACTGCCATCCCAAAAGGTTATTTTTCTAGGAGCAAAACTGGACACACAATCACAAATGGCTTACCTCACAGAGGAGAAACAAGAGCATTTACCAGATTACTTCAAAAGCCTAGCAAAGCTTACCCAGCTGACCGCAAGGAAGACCCTGCAGGCCCTGGGGTTCATGGCATCTTGCATTCTTCTGATCCCTCTGGCAAGACTACACATGAGAAAGCTGCAATGGTACCTAAAAAGCTTGTGGTCTCAACACAGCCACAACCTAGAAGACGTAATACCACTTATTCCATGCCTGCAAAGGGAATTTTTGTGGTGGGCTCAAGCAAGTCATTTAAACGAAGGCATGCCTTTCAACAAAGCTCAAACAAGTCAAACCATTACAACAGACACCTCAGACCATGGATGGGGGGCACACATGGAGGACAGATGCATTCAAGGACAATGGACTCCCATGGAAATGCATCTGCACCTAAATCAAAAAGAGATGTTGGCAGTGATACATGCAATAGAAGCCTTTGGAGAATCTCTTCAGCAAGGTCATCTGCTAATAAGGACAGACAACACCACTGTCATGTGGTATATAAACAAACAAGGGGGCACTCACTCGTATCCCCTCTGCAGATTAACAATGACTCTTTGGGAAAAATCCCTGAAACTGAACATCCACTTGCAATCCCAGTTTGTTCCGGGCAAGGACAGTGTTCTGGCGGACAGGTTGAGCAGAAATTTCTTGGATCCACACGAATGGATGCTACATCCACACATTTTCTCACAAATAACTGCATGGGGAAGACCGGACATAGATCTCTTTGCTTCTCATCTCAATCATCACCTGGAAAGGTTCTGCACAAGGACACACCATCCTCTAGCCTGGAGAACGGATGCTCTTTCCTTCATTTGGAATGCCCTAACAATTTATGCATTTCCTCCTCTACCTTTACTGACCAAGGTGTTACTGAAGATCAAAGCAGAACAACCAAAAGGAATCCTGATAGCTCCAGACTGGCCAAGGCAGCACTGGTATCCTTTGCTACTGAGCGTAACTCGCACCAAACCGTGGCCCTTGCCTCAATGGCCTCTGCTCCTAACTCAGCACAATTACAGGACTGTTTATCAAAACCTGCAAACATTGCAGCTGACAGCTTGGAGGATTCCATGACCTTGACCCATGAATCCCTCTCCGAAAAAGTTCAGGAAATCTTGCTGGAAGCACGAAGACCTTCCACCAGAAAAACCTATTCGGCCAAGTGGAAGAGATTCATCATCTGGAATGCCAACAAGGGCCAGGATGCATCAGTGATGAGCATACCTCAGATATTAGAATACTTGGCAGAAATGTTTCATAGTGGCCTCTCATATTCTTCCATTAAAATCCACGCTTCAGCAATCTCAGCAAATTACAACTGTGACCCACCTGTGTTTTCGCATCCTTTGCTAAGACAGTTTCTAAGAGGGATAAAGAATATCAAACCTCCCAGAAAACCATCAGTTCCTGCATGGGGACCTCAATTACGTCTTGGAAAAGTTAACTCTTCCTCCTTTTAAACCAGCAGCATCTTCAGAAATGCAATTTCTCTCCTGGAAAACTGTCTTCCTATTGGCAGTTACCTCAGCAAGAAGAGTTTCGGAGATACAGGCCCTCATGGCAGTACCTCCCTTTCTCATTTTTCATCAGGACAGAGTTTCTCTAAGGACCCAACCCTTCATTCATGCCAAAGGTGATATCCAGGGTGTCTCTAAATCAAGCAATCCACCTGCCTACTTTCTTTCCCAATCCTCAAAATAAAGGGGAAAAGTTGCTGCGTACTTTGGACATACACAGGCAATTACGCTACTACTTGGACAGAACAAAGACCACCAGGAAGTCTGACCAACTATTTGTAGCCTATGCTGCTGGAGTGCAAGGAAAAGCAGTCTCCAAACAAACAATTTCAAAATGGATTGGACACTGCATCAGATTCTGTTACTCTTTCCATGGAAAAAGGTGTGCCAGCCAATATTAGACCACATTCCACTAGAGCTATAGCCACATCCACAGCCTTTCTAAGAGGAGTGGCTACAAAGGACATCCTAGAGGCTGCTACATGGAGCTCCGTGCATACTTTTACCAAACACTACAGCCTGCCATTATACTCCAGATCCCGAGAAGGCTTTGCTTCGGCAGTCCTGCAGGGCCTTCTAGCAACACCATCCCTTGCTTTGATCCTACCACCCCCAGCTTGGCTATAGTATTCAACCCATATGTCAGGACTGCAGTTGCATTCTTGAAGGACATAGTACAGTTTTGTACCTACCATAAATGTAGATGTCCGATAGATATGCAACTGCAGTCAGGTTTACCCTCCCTCCTACCCCTCTTTTTTCCCCTTAGGTCCATTCCCCCCTTTCCTATTAGCTGGGGATATCTGTTATGGTGTATCTGTTTATTATTGTTATGCATGTCTGGAATTTTGTGTTTATCCATTCACAAAATTTAGCCTTCCTTGGAGGGCACCTGGCATCTGGGGCAAGAAACACTGAAGAAGATGGCGTCGGCGGATGCCTTTATACCCCAGCTGCTCTGACATCGGAGAGGAGGCGACACCAGCTGGCGCTGGACCCAGACTTTGGAATCCGGCCAACCGAAGGGCTGCCTGAGGCAGGACAAACCCATATGTCAGGACTGCAGTTGCATATCTATCTGACATCTACATTTATGGTAGGTACAAATCTGTACTTTCACAAGTGCCAGTCGGCCGACTCCTGAAATTTTCATTTTCGAGTTTCAGAACCAAAGTCTTCAAACTAAAGCTAAGTACCCCGTTGAGGAAACTTTTTTTCTTGTTCCTTACCGATGTCAGTAAAAGTTAATACTTGTATTACTTGTGGGAAGCAAATACCATATAAGGATTTTCATTTGTACTGTATTCCTTGCCTAGGCCCTGATCACAAAGTGCCTTGCTGTCGGTTTTGTGCTAAATTTAACCAACGCACTATTAAGCGTCTGTATATTTTTGCTTCTAAATATTTTGATTCAAGATTTAACTACCCTGAAATGTCATCGGTTAGCAATCAGACTACCGGAGTTCACAAAAAAACGCAAGGAAAGAGACAGATCGTCTAGGTCCAAAACCGACGACGAAGCTTCTCCAAAGCCAGTCGGTGGTACTCAGTGAGGCGCTTTCTCAGCCCCTGATATCCGCTACTTTTGAGTCGCAGGCCTCTACTGAGACCCATTCGGCCATGAGATTCTCAAAGTATTGAACCCGCGGATGTCTCTCCCTTCTGAGGGTGTTTTCAGGCCTCAACATTTTTATATTAAACCGATGCCATCAACAAAAACAAGGTAAAAAAACTACCTCTATGTCTAAAAAACGAACACATGAGCCACGTGCTCAGGCCCGTATGCCTAAAAAAACAAATGATCAAAATGGCTGAGGATTTAACTACCTTGATCAGGGTTTCCCAACCCCCCCTTGCTAAAAGTCCTAGGCAAGGCGCACTGATTATGAATCTTCAGATCAGGTTTCCATTTCTTCTGATTCCTCTTCTGATCAAGAATTTTCTATTCCACCTTATGAGGATTCTGATGCAGAGGAATCCATCCCATCTGCATCTCCTTCTGAGGATTACTCTTTTGGAGAGACTTTGCATACTTTCAGGGAACACATTCACAGGGAGAATCAGGACTTCTCTGAATCAAAAAAGAGGCTTAGGGATTTTTTTTTTCTTCTTCCTCAGCATAGTCCTTTGGCAATACCTCCTGTATTAGACATTGTTGATGATGTGTTCTCGGAATCAAGCATGGCTCCCTGATTCCATACCTCCGGCTCCTAGTAAGCCAGACAGATATTACAGGGTTCCTGACTCCCACAAATTTCTTTTCAGAAATACTGCTGCTGATCCAGAGACTATTTCTCAGGGTCCCAATGGTGTTAAGGCTTCTACAGCCAAAAATCCTACCACTTCTGATAGAGATTCCAGGGCGCTGGATAGATGGGGTAAGAAGGTTTATATGTCTGCAACCTTGGCATTCAGGGCTTTAAACTGCCAGTTTCATATGCTTAAATACCAACAGCATGTTATCGGCTTACCGAAACAGAAAATGATGTTGATTTCTGATTGTGTGGAAAATAAAGAATTACAGGATTTATTGCATTCAGCAGAACAGGTTGGAAAGCATACTTTGCAATGTGGGTTTGATTCCTTGGAGGCCACTTGCAGGGCAGCCTTTACTGGATCTGTGATAAAAAGGCATGCCTGGCTCAAGGAGCAAAATGTGCCTGATCAGCATGATGGTCTGTTTGGTAATAAGGCAGAAGAGGTTTTAAAGGAAATGGAAGACAAAGCTAAATGTATGCAAACTGTAAAAGATTTCTTGCAAGTGCAGCCACCCAAGTTCAGTAGGCACTGGTCTACTAACAATTGGTCCTTTCCTGTGTCCAACAGAGCCTCTCAGGGCAAACCCAGGCACTCAAAAGTCTCCAGATATCAATCACAGGGATCTTACTGGTCAAAGCAATGGGGTGTCTCTACCTCCAAATCTGGAGGTAACAAAGCACAACCGTACAGTAAGCAATCTCAATGACTTTCCTCTACCATCTCCAAGCACTCATCTTTTGGCAGCCCCCTTGGGGGGGGGGACTAGCACTTCATGCTCAAAATTGGCAGTTAATTACCCAGGACAAGTGGGTATTAAACATAGTATCCCAGGGGTACAGATTTCATTTCCATACTTTGCCAATTCCAAACGGATGGCCAGATCTGCCTCAAGCCCAAAGGGCAGAGGCCCAGAAACAAGTCATGTCCCTCATGGATATGGGGGCTATTTAACCGGTACCAGAAAAGGAAAAAGGACAAGGATTTTATTCAAGACTTTTCCTGGTATCCAGAAACGACAAGTCATGGCATCCAATACTGGACTTATCGATTCTGAACACGTTCCTGGACATTCCAAAATTCAAAATGCTGACTTTACAACAGCTACAGCCTATGCTAGGCAAGAATGCCTGGTTTGGTAACTCTAGACTTAAGAGACATACCTGCATATCCCCATAAGGGAATCTTGCAGAAGATACCTGCGCTTCAAAGCAGGTTTTTTGCATTACCAGTTTTCTGCACTGCCCTTTGGCTTATCTATTGCTCCCAGGGTCTTTACAAAGTGCCTCGCACCAGTAATTGCATTCTGCAGACAAAGAAACATTCAGATTTATCCTTATCTGGACGATTGTCTCATTCAGGCAGAGGACAAGGACACTCTTCTTCAACATCTGGCATTTGTAAAAAGGCTTCTAGCATGCCTAGGATACACCATAAATGAAAAGAAATCACAACTGGTACCCTCTCAAATAATTACATTCCTGGGTGCAAGCTTGAATAAAACTGCCCAGATGGCTTACTTCACACCAGACAAACAAATACAATTGACAACATACTTCAAACAAATGGCAACAAAAACCCAGTTAACTGCAAGACAAATTCTGCAAGCTTTGGGGTTCATGGCATCCTGCATTCTACTAATTCCATATGCGAGACTGCATATGAGGAAACTTCAATGGTACCTAAAAAGCTTATGGAGTCAACATTGTTACAGCCTGCAAACAGTGATTCCTCTCATTCCCTGCCTACAACAGGAGTTTCTTTGGTGGGCAGAGACATGTCACCAAAACAAGGGACTGTCATTCACTCTACCCCCTGCCATCCAAATCCTAACTACAGATGTATCAGACTATGCTTGGGGGGCCCACCTGGCAGGGAGATCCATTCAGGGCAAATGGAACCCAAACCAAATGCATCTACATATCCACCAGAAAGAATTGCTAGCTGTTCAGAGTGCTGTGGCAACCTTCAAGGACTTACTTCATCCAGGACAACTACTGATAAAACCGGACAACACCACAGTTATCTGGTACATAAACAAGCAGGAGGGTACTCATTCCTTCCCCTTTGCAGACTAGCCATGGCCTTGTGGAACGCAGCCTTGACTTACCAAATACATCTTCAAGCTCAGTTCCTGCCAGGAAAGCAAAATACTCTGGCAGACGACCTAAGCGGAAATCTTATGGACCCGCACGAATGGAAACTGGATTCACACATCTTCAGCATGTTAACACAGAAATGGGGAAGCCCAGACATAGATCTATTTGCCTCTCCCCAAAACTATCAGTTGGACAAATTGTGCACAAGAGCTCATCACAAAAAAGCATGGAAAGTGGATGCTCTGTCCTTCAGCTGGAAAAGCCCATCAGTCTATGCCTTTCCCCCTCTGCCTCTACTCTCCATAGTCTTACTAAAAGTCAGACAGGAAAAAACAAAAATGATTCTTAATGCTCCGGACTGGCCTCACCAACACTGGTACCTGCTTCTAAGGAATATGTCACACCTTCCTCCGTGGTACTTGCCTCAAACACCTTATCTATTTTCTCAGCAGAACTATCAAATTCTGCACACTCAGCTACAAACTCTGAATCTTGCAGCATGGCTAATCAACTAATTATTCAAACCACATCTCTCAGTAAACCTGTGTTGGATGTCATTTTGGAAGCCAAAAGGCCTAGTACTAGAAAATCTTACGCTGATAAATGGAAGAGATTCTGTGCTTGGAACCAAGCACAAGGAATAGACGCAGCAAAGCCCAATATTCCTTAGATTTTACAATACTCAACTGAGATGCTCGACAAGGGCCTATCTTTTTCTTCAATAAAAATCCATGCCTTTGCCATCTCGGCTCATTACAGCACAGAGCCCTCCCCTCTTTCCTCATCCACTGCTAAAACAGTATCTCAGAGGGGCTAAAAATTTAAGGCCTCCCAGGAGAGTGCCAACTCCTGCATGGGACCTCAATTTTGTGCTGGAAAAGCTCACCCTGCCTCCTTTTGAACCAGCAGCTACTGCAGATATAAAATTTCTTTCTTGGAAGACCGCTTTTCTCTTGGCAGTCACTTCAGCTAGAAGGGTTTCAGAACTACAGGCTGTCATGGCAGTGGAGCCTTTCATTATTTTTTACCCGGACAGGGTGGCCCTCAGACCATTCACATGCCAACTTTTTTCCCAAATCCACAGAACAAGGGGGGGAAGTGGATTCTGCATTCTTTGGATGTACACCAACAACTAAGATTCTACTTAAACAGGACAAAATCTCTCAAGAAAGTCTGAGCAAATACTGGTAGCATTTGCTGCAGGGTCAGAGGGGAAGGCTGTATCAAAGCAGACTATTTCTAAATGGATAAGCCATTGCATTTGTTTGTGCTGCTTGCACCATGGTAAACCTGTGCCCAAGGGAATCCGATCCTATTCCACCAGGACTGCCTCTACTTCAGCAGTTTTTCTCGGGGGGTGGGGGCATTCTAGAAGCTGCTACTTGGAGCTCAGTTCATACGTTCACAAAGCATTATCATTTATCTCTCTTTAAATTAAGGGCAGGCTTTGCCACTGCAGTCCTGCAGGGCCTTATAGCTGCTCCTAATGCTGTTTAGTTCCATCCTCCCATCCATAGCTTTGGGATTCTACCCAAATGTAATGACTGCAACAGTGAAACACGAAAAACATAGTACATAAATGTAGATGTTCGAGTGTATTCACTGTTGCAGTCCGGGTTTTTTTTTGCTCCCCATTTGGGGGGCACCTGACATCTGAGGCAAAAAAAACTGATTAAAATGGCATCGGCTGCAAGTTTTATACCTCTGATGACCTGACGTCATGGAAGAGGAGACCGCAACCGATGCAGGACCCAAGACTTTGTTACTCAGGCCGACTGAGGGCAACCTGCCAGCAGATTACCCAAATGTAATGACTGCAACAGTGAATACACTCGAACATCTACATTTATGGTAAGTGTACACAACTGTACTTTCCCTGTGATTGATCCTTTAGGAAGCTAAGGTTTTATAGGGGGGTATTGTCTAAAGTGAGAGCAGCAGGAGACAATAGCTGAATCACTGTGGAGTTTGAGCAGTAAGCCAGTACAATATTACATGTCCTCCCACTGATGTGTCAGACGAGCACAGGAAACAAAGGTAGAGCATATACAGAAAAATTCCCCCGCAGCAGCAATACAAGCATGGCTTGAAGTGAGTCCAGGGGAGGAGAAAGAGTCCCCAGTCGACCTGGTGGACAAGGAGGTGCCAGGATGGGCAGCTGATGATCAGTCACAAGATGGTAAAAATGAATAAAAAAAAAGCACAATGACAAACTACAAGTGTCTGAAATAATACTGTTTAAGTAATTGGCTTTGGTCTGGACTTGGACACGTACATCTATCAGAGCTCATGGGGGTCTCCCACCAAGATTGACAGATATAGCAATCTCAGCAGAAATTTGGAATAGGTACATACCTTGTGCTGAACAGGGCTGTGGAAGTTGCCCATCAATCTAAACAAGGTTGAGGGTTTTACCCTTGTTTCTTAGTTTCAGAGGCTATAAATTGTTTCTTTGCCATCCAGGACCTCATCAGAGGACAGATATTGGGGGAGCAAATGGCTACAACTAAGGAAATGATGTTTGAGCTGGGACACAGGATCTGAGTTGCCTAAACATTGTAAGGCCTTAAGTTTAATTCTTTTGGCTGCTGAAAAAGCATTTACTAGAAAATGGAATTCTAAGTGTAATTCAGCTGTATTTGAAGTACTGAATATTTTATAAAAGGAAGACCAGAACTGGAAAAATGATATTTAGAGAAGGGGAGGAGCAAAATATGTGCAAATAAATGGGAATTGTGGGAACAATATATGCAAAATCATGTTCAGGAGGAGGACAGGTGAGGTTTAAGGGACAAGAGGAATCCTGCATTTTATGTAATGTTGCATTGATTATAATTACAAAGAGAGAAAATATGATGCATTAAATAAATATGTAAATGGGGAAAAATGTTACTGTGGCTTGTTTTTCTATGCCTATAAAGTGATAATTCCGTAACGATGAATGTATAGTTTTCTAATTTTATGTTAAATGTACATAACTTGGAGCTTTTTCATCTAGGTGTATCTACCAAAACCTCTGGTTAGCATCTGCTAGAGAAAACAATTTGGCATCTGTAAGATTTTTATTTGTGGGGGGGGGGATGCTCTTTTTGATTGCTTTATTAAAATTATGCACAAAAATACAAATGCGTATCTTGTTTTGGTTCACTGTAATAACCACATTCACCCCTAGGGTTGGCTTAGTTTACTTCTTGGTAACTCCAAAGTGTTTCATTTACCTTAGTTCTTGCTCGGTTCTAGTCATGAGAACTACTAATACTGTTTTTTTTATACATGTGCTAGTGATACAGCTTCTAAATGTACCCGAGTTTGATCTTCTGTTTCTGCACTGCCCATAACTGAAAGTCAACACAGCTATGCAGGATTTCTTTGCTGTGATTGTGTAAACATTCAAGATTGCTCTGTGAAATGCACACTTTTATTCTGTGCTTGTACAGTGAGAATAATTTTTTACCTTGCCAAGTGATCCAACTTGATGAGTAATTCACCTACAAGATCCAATACTGCTGTCCAAGAGAATCCTTATACTTTGTGTTTATATTATTCAGGAGCTTTACTTTATGTCCTGAATAAGACAGTAGTGTCCGAGCTGGTTTCCTTTCATTGCTAATCTTCCTTACTGTTAAAAAAATATATTTCTTTACAAATAATTGCATCCTCTCTTTTTGTCTCAGTTAAATTCAGCACATTGTTTATTCTTAACTTCTCTTGCCAGCAACTCTGCCTGCTTTTCTTGTTTTATTGCTGTGCTGCCATTTAATTTTACATAATTGCATATTTCGTTATCAACAGCAACTGCAAACATTGCATTTTCTGTTTTACCACAGTAATGTGCAGGTTATCTGCATAACTTAATTTTATTTTGTACATCTTTTCAAAATGGCTGGTTCTAGTGCTTCTTCTGTACAACTGATTAAATGCTGGTTACGTCTTCCTGTCATGCTTATTACACCCATCAGTCTTGAGTTATGATTTTGCTATAATTTCGGTGCACCTCATAGTTAACTTTTTTGGTATTACTTTTGCTGAAAATTTTCAGTTAAAAGCTTCATTTTTACTTCATCATTAGACTCAGCTTTTATTTTACACAGTCCTGTTTCGTGCTAAGTAAATATTTGTAATATTTATATATAATATCCAATATATAAATATATTTTCCTTGCCATGCACTTATCAACAGTTCCACAGCTTTAGGTGAGACTAGTATTTTAAAAGCTTGCACCTTGTTCGATTTTCTTTCATCATGGAGTCTTTTTTCTCTTTCTGACTCATGCAACTCATGAAATTCAGTTTGTTTTTTGGGCTTTTTTTTCCCCTTTAGTTCAGTAACATAAGCAGTTATAGCTTCCATTGAGTGGTGCAAGCAAATCAAACGTGTGGAAGCTCAGCTTCCTTCCTCTTTTCTTTTTTAGTAAATTTCTTGCACCATGAGAATTCTTGCTGGTTGCAGCTTGATCATCTTTCCTTTGAAGAAGGAAATACTGTAGTACAATGAGGGCTGTGCAGGTGGAAGCTTAGTGGGGAGTTTCCTTTGAAAAAAGTTTCATACTGTAATGTTTCATACTGTAGAAATATAATTCAAACAGACAATGAGTACAGATGTTCATCATATTGATAACTGCTGCAATAGCCATAGCTGTATGGGTTATATCATGCCAAAGATATAACAGCTGACCAGCTACCAAAGCTTCAGGGTATATTCCATGGGCCCAACTGTTAGGCAGCTCAAGCTGAGGTAAGAACTTTGGTCACAAAGCTTTTCAGAGCTTTACCTCCACAGAAAAGTATGCTCCTGTAAAACTTTCGAAAATTGATGGTCAGCTTGTAATCTTTTGGACAGATAAATCGCTTTTGGGGGGTGGGGTCCATTTTCTTATTTGTGATGCTGTTTCATCACTTTCCTCTTCAGGAGAGTTATTTTAAAGCTAAGAGTGTTGTGTTATAATGTGCTGTCACGAGAATGTAACATACTTTTAAACAGAGCGCTCATTTTAGTTGCCATTTTAAAAGTGGTGGAAAGTAACTAAAAACATTTTTTTCTGTGGAGAAATACTTTTGTAGTTCTGACATAGTGTTATAAAGTGCTTTTTACCTGGGTTTTTTCCTGTCAAAAAAGTAACTTTTGTAGACTATCAGCATTTGCGGATAGTCTTCCCCTGGGAAAGAGACCCCATTTTCATCTTGACCATGGAATAGCCTACTGGCCCCTTGGTCAGTCCTCCTTCCATCCACAAAAAGAAAACAAAAGAAGGCAAGAACCTATACCACCACAGCAGGCTAGCATTTGGTCTCAGCTGCAAGCGGGTGAGACTGTTGTAGCCATTTGTTGAACCTCAGACCACTCGTCTTTTAACCCAAATTCCTCTGGTGTAGCACACGGTGGATTAGCTGTAGCTATGTTCTCTGCTGCTGTCGGGCCCCCTCACTGGGCAAAGGAGAGCCACTTGTCAGTCTTGGGAGAGGGAACATGGTAGGTTTCCTTTGTTCTGTCTGAATATTCTCCCTATCCCTGGGAAAGATGCCACTGCCATTAGTAACATGGCTGGCCCCATTTTTCCTATCAAAAAGAAACTGAAAACCAAGCATGTATCTACTTCTCCTCAAATTTCTTTGGATATAATTATTTTGCTGGGTCTGGCACAGAATTTCATTCAGGCTGTTGATCATTCTTGTAGTTTCTGGTGAAAAAAAGAGGGACGTCTCGTTTCCAGAAGAAATTCAAGATTCTGAATCGGAACAAGAAGATGAAGGGATGGTGGGTACAGGATTTTTCCTCAAATTTCAGATTCAGTCACAGTAGAGCTCATTCTCTGATTCTTCCTGTGGGGTGGGGGTGGGGGGGGGGGTCTCTTTCTCTGAGACTATTGCTAGGATGTGCCAGTGTTTTCAGTGGGAGGTCACTGAGGTTTCTCATTTCCTCAGAAAAATACTATGAATTGTCAGAGAAGGATTTTCCAGATCCTCTAACCATTCCTCCTGTCCAATCTGATTAAGGGGATGTGAGTATTACTTCCTGCAGTTTTCATGATAGTCAGCCAGCTGTCCCCAGGAAGACAGATAGAATGTATAGAGTTAGTCAGTCTTATATATTTTTATGCACCGTTTCTAAGACTTGACACACCAGCTATAGCACTAGATCTCACTGTGACTAAGCACCTAGTCATTTCCAATCCTACTGTTTTCAACAGGGATGGTGAAATAATTGATGGACAAGGGAAAAAGGCATATATTTCTGCAACTTTGATTTTCAGAATTTTGGATAGTCATGCCCGTATGTTAAACTTTGTTCTTACTAATTGTGAAAGTATGAGGAATGCTTTATCTGCATTTTCTTCTTGTGAGGAAAAATCTGCTTTAAATAACTTCCTTTCCTCTATTGCACAGGTCTTAATTTCTTCTATTGCACAGGTCACTACTCATTGTTTGCAGTGTGTGCATTACTCTGCTGATACTTCTACCAGGGCTACAACCACTATTACTGGTTTGAGGACATTTGCATGGCTGCTTTCTGAGAACCTCCACGATGTTAAAAATGAGATTTTAAATTCGCCTTTAGATAGGTTTAATGTTTGGTCCCTCTGCTGCAGAGGTGATGAAAAATGTGATATAAGAGGGAAGCTGGTCAGGGAATCTCTTAAGACTTTTCAGCCCTCCTTTTCCAATTTTCCAAGGGATTTTCAATCTATCTCCTCATTCAGTTTTGGCAAAAAAAGTGGCATACACAGTCTCAACAAAATACAAGCAAATGGACATTTAAGAAGAAATGGCAAAGGTGTTCCAAAAAAGTCTCTCACCTCCCAAAACCAAGGACAGTCTAACAAGTCTGAATGACTTTGATCTTGTGGCCTTATTCACCCGAATCCCTTTTTCTTCCAGAAAGTCTGAATATCCATTTTTGTCTGACATGAGATAATTGCAGACAGATGGGTTCTGAAATATCATTTATGAAGGTTACAGATGGCAGTGTGAAGAAATTCTTCCTTTTCGCGGGGGGTCATTTCTTGTCTTCCAAATCAGAATCTCTCGTTTCCACCGGTTCTTTATCACCTGCTTTTCCAAGGAGTGACAGAACCAGTTCCTGCCTCCCAGGTTGGGAAGGGGTTTTTTTTACAGATGTTCCTAGTGCCAAAGAAATAAAATGCTTGGAGAACACTGCGGGATCTTTCTTAGGCACTTCACAATCTGTTACCTCTTCCTCTTTCAAGCATCCTGGTTAACAGTAGCTTAAAAGATCCTTATTATCGCATCCCTATTCATCCAGACTTCAGCTGTATCTTAAGGTTTATTGTATTTGAATTGCATTATCAGCTCGCTGCCTTACCCATTGCACTGTCCACTCTACCGAGAGTGTTCACAGAATGTAATAGCTCCAGTTATAGCTCATGGGAGGCTACAGAGGATCTACATTGTTCCATATTTAGATGACTTGCTTATCCTTGCAGAGTATTTTTCAAAGACTCAGAAACCTCTCTCTCCCTCTCTCTTAGGTGAGAGATCTCTTAACACAAGCTAGGATTCCAAGAGAACATTCAAAAGTCTTTCTGGTCTCCTACACACAGGATTGTGTTCTGGAATGTCATCTGACCACCTCTATTTAAAAAGCTTTTGTTCCATAGAAAAAAACAGATCTAGATCTATTTCTAAGGTTTTCCACTCCGAATTCGGTCACTGAGAGAGAACCATCTATGATTCTCATGACACCCTTGGCAAGATTCCACATGAGAAAGACACCGTGGTATCTGAAATATCTTTGGTCCTACCACCACCACCCTTTACCTTTTTAAATCCCAGTGCTGGGATTTGCCAGAAGAGAAGTGATTTGGAGAAAACAGATATCCTTAAATCCAGGCCTCTCATTCTCCCTCCTTGCTCCAAAGCAGGCAGTCACCACAGACTCCACAGACTTTGCTTGGGGAGCAATTTCAAGAGGGATAAAAGTGTGGGACACCAAGGACAGATGCAGACACACAAATATCAAGGAAGTGCTTGCCCTGATCAAGGGGCACAGCTATCTAAACCGTCTTTGGTCCCTGGGACCCCTTCAAGTGGATACAGACAATAACACAGTCATGTGGTACATCAGAAAGCAAGGAGGCACCAGATTGCACCCCCCCCCCTTTGCAGACTAGTTATGTTAGATTGGGATATAGCTTTAAAGCACAGTCTCACTCTTCAGGCATCCTACATGCCATCACAGCAAAATTGTGAGGCAGACAAGTTGAGCAGGACAAGGGCAGTTTGTCTCCGTTGGAAACTAGAGCAGAGATTTTCCAAGATTTAACCCTCTGTGGGGAATCCCAAGTAGGCTGCTTTGCCTCTTCTCTGAAAAATCAACTGACAGGATTCTGTTACAAGATGTCATAAGGCCTGGAAAATAGATGGCTTTTCTTTATTCCCATATGCTTTTCCATCTCTTCCACTAATATCTATAGTATTTTCTAAAGATTCAGAAGGAGTCGCCTGAGATTATTGTGATTCCCTTCAGCCCAGGCAGCTGTGTGATTCTCCCTTCTTTTGAAGTGGCCAGAAGCAATTACTATAAGCTTCCTCAGACTGGATGTACTCATAGAAGAACAGGTGTGTTTGATACACCCTGACATCAGTCAACTTCAGTTGACTGCCTGGATGATAGGGTTTTAATTCCTTTTCTGCACCTGTTTACTAGCAAGTGGAAAAGGTAGTTGTGTGAATCACTATCCCATTGCCTTTCTCATTTTTCTGTCAAGGTTCATTTATCGGCCATTTCAGCATGTCTGCTCTTGGATCCCTTCTCTTTTATTGCAGTGTCATGTCAGAATGTTTTTGAAAGGGATTTGGCATAATAGGTGTCCAAGAAAACCAGTGCCCCCTCCTTGGGATATTAATTTTATGTTAAAGAATCAACACTTGCTCGATTTGAACCAGCTAACCTGGCTGACTTGAGGTTCTTAGTTTTACTAATGGCTCTGACCTTTGCAAGAAGACTGTCCCGAGATGCAAGTTCGTATGTCGAGTCAACCCCATATTACTTTTCATAGTAGCAGGGTTTCTTTGAGAACTGATCCTTCTTTTACGCTGAAAGTGGTGTTTGAATTAACTTTAAGCCATTCTAGCAGTCTCCCCGATGATCTTCATGTTTCACTGTTGCAGTCATCACATTTGGGTTATCTGCCTGGTAGCCCTCAGCTGGCCTGAGTACCAGAGTCTTTGGATTTCTGCATTGGATGCTGTCGCGTCGTGCTTGATGTCAGGTAGTCAGGGGTATAAAACATGTAGCTGATGCCTTTACTTCAGTTTTTCTTGCCGTACAGTGCCCGAAGCAGAAGCAATTTGCAAATGCCAGTCGACAGACTTCTGAAATTTTCGTTTTCAAGTTTCAGACCCGAAGTCTTCAAAAAAGCCAAGTACTGCTAGATCCTTTTCTTGCTCTAACCAATGTCAGTAAAAGTTAACAGTTGTCTTAGCTGTGGAAAGCAAATACCTCATAGAGATTTGCATTCTTACTGCATCCTCTGTTTAGCCCCAGACCACGACGCCCCTCGCTGTCGGTTTTGTGCTGTTCAACGCCCAAACTATTCGTCGTCTGGCTATTTTTGCAGCCAGTTACTTACGTACTCTGTGTACTCCGAAATGGCTTTGTTAAGCCATTCATCTACCAGTCTTCCGAAAAAAAGTAAGTATGAAGACAGACCGCATAGGTCCAAAACTGCTGACGACTCTTCCGTTAAGTTAGTCGCCAGTCTGCCGGTACTCTGTGAGGTGCTTTTGCAGCCCCTAATGCCCGCTACATCAGATTCGCAGGCCTCTACTGACACCCATTCAGAGTCCGGTATGCCGCGAGATGCTTCTTCGACTATGGAACCTGCAGATGTCTCTAGCTTGGATGGGCCCGGAGTCGCTGTGCAGGCACCGGCTTCTGAGGGTGTATTCAGGCCTACAGATGTTCATATTAAACCAACGCCATCATTTTCATCTAGGCCAAAAACTCGAACTACGCCTAGAAAATAGACGACCAAACCGCAGGCTCAGGCCCATATGTCTCAAAAACAAATGCTGAGAATGGATGAAGACCTTATTACCTTAAGTAGGGGAAGCCAGTCTTCCCCCTCTGAGACCTAGAACTGATTTTCTTTCCGATTCTTCTGATCAAGAATCTGATATTTCTGCTCCTTCTGTTTATCAGGATTTGCCCTTATCTACTTACGAGGATTCTGATGAAGAGGATTCCATTCCCTCTGCTTCCCCTCCAGAAGATTTTTCTTTCGGTGAAACCTTGCATATTCTTAGGGAGCATTTCCGCTGGGAAAGCCAAGATTACTGAGTGTCCAAAAAGAGACTTGGGGAATTCTTACTCCTACCTCAACACAGGCCTTTAACTATCCCTCCTGTTCTAGACATTGTAGATGATGCTTTCTTGGAATCTAGCCTTACCCCAGACACTACCTCCAGCTCCCAGAAAACATGACGGGTACTACAGAGTACCTGACTCTCACAAGTTCCTCTTCAAGAATCCTTCTGTGGGTCCAGAGACCATTTACCAAGGACCAAAAGGCATTAAGGCTACTGCTGCCAAAAATCCTACCCCTTCTGATAGAGATTCTAGAGCCTTGGACAGATGGGGTGAGAAGGTATACACTTCTGCTACTTTGGCCATTAGTACTTTAAATTGCCAGTTTCATATGTTAAAGTATCAGCATATTATGGGACTACTTGGACAGAAAATGGTGTTGATTCCTGACTGTGCTGATCACAAGGAATTGCAAGATTTAATGCATTCTGAAGAACAAGTTGATAAACATACTCTGCAATGTGGTTTTGATACTTTAGAAACATCTTGCAGGGCTGCTGTCACTGGGTCTGTACTTAGAAGGCATGCTTGGCTTAAGGAACAAAACTTGCCAGATCATGTTAAAGCTAAATTATTGGTGCTCCCTTAAACCAAGACCGCCTTTTTGGCAACAAAGCAGAAGTCCTCAAAAGGATGGAGGACAAAGCTAAATCTATGCAAACTGTTAAAGATTTCCTACAAGTACAGCCTCCCAGATTCAGTAGGCATTGTCCTTCAAAGAACTGGTCCTTTCCAGTCCCTTCCAGGCCTTCTCAGTCCAAACCCAGGAACAGCAGACCACCTAGGCTACAATCTCGAGGTACGCACAGATCTAAGCAGTGGCGGGCTCCCACTTCCAAAGCAGGGAGTAGTAAGCCACACCCCCACGGAAGAATGGCACAATGACTTAACCTTAAACCTTCCAAGCCCTGCTCAACTATCTGCTCCCTTAGGGAGAAAGATCGCCCTGCATGCAAAAAACTGGGAACTCATTACTCAGGACAAATGGGGTTTGAATATAGTTTACCAAGGATACAAATTCCATTTCCACACCTAACCAACCCCAAGCGGTTGGCCAGACCTACCCCCAAATCAGTGGGCAGAGGCTCAGCAGCAGGTTCTCTCTCTCTCTCTTCTAAGTAACAGGGCTATTCAACCGGTCCCAGCAGAAGAAGGGGGACAAGGTTTTTGCTCAAGACTCTTCCTGGTACCCAGAAAAGACCTCTTTATTCTAAACACCTTTTTGGTAATCCCAAAATTCAAAATGCTAACACTTAAACAGCTGCTTCCTATCCTAGGCAACGATGCCTGGTTGGCAACCTTAGACTTAAAGGAAGCTTACCTGCACATTCCAGTAAGGGAATCTTGCAGTAAATACCTACGCTTCAGAGCAGGCTCCATGCACTATCAGATGTTCATCGTGTTTCACTGTTGCAGTCATCACTGTAGGGTTCTTCTTGCCGGCAGGCAGCCCTCGGTCGGCCAGAATCCCAAAGTCTGGGTCCGGCATCAGCTGTTCAGTCATGCTCCCTGACGTCAGAGCGCCAAGAGTACAAAGCTGCCAGCCGACGCCATGTTCTCCAGTCTTTCTTGCCGTGCGGTGGAAGCAGTTTGCAAGTGCCGGTCAGCTGACTCCTGATATTTTTTTTGTGCTTCAGTCCGAAGACTTACTTCTTCTTCTCAAAGCTAAGTACCCCGTTGGGAAAACTTTTTTCTTGCTCCAGTCCGATGTCAGAAAAAGTTAATAATTGTATTTCTTGTGGGAAGCAAATACCTCATAAGGATTTCCACTCTTACTGTATTCCCTGTTTAGGTCCTGACCACGACGTAGCTAGTTGTCGGTTTTGTGCTAGATTTAACCAACGTACTATTAAGCGGAGGTACGATTTTGCTTTTGACTACTTTGGCAGGCGATTTAATTATAAAATGTCGGACACGCTTCCGACTACCGGAGTTCACAAACGACGCAAGGATAAGGACAGGCCTCCGAGGTCCAAATCAGACGATGGTTTACAAGCAGGGCCAGCTACAGGTTCGGCCGTCGTCAGTGAGGAGCTTTCGCAGCCCCTGTCATCTGCCATTTCAGAACCAATTGCCGAAACGGACTCTCACGAGGAGCCAACTAGGCCTTTGAGTACTCCAGCTGCAGGACCTTCGGACAGTGCTCCCTCGGATGGGACCAGAGCCGCTGTGCAGGTACCGGCTTCCGAGGGGGGTTTCAGGCCTACTCAGCTTCTGATAAAGGCAAAGACTCCTCCTAAATCAAAGACACCAGCCCAGGCCTCTTCTGATCCGGGACCCAAATCTCAGAAACAGCTGCTTAAAATGGCGGATGACTTACTAACCATGATTAGGGGTTCACATCCCCCTCCAGACAAAAGGCCAAGGCAATAATTGGATTTTGAATCCTCTGATCAGGCATCTATTTCTTCAGTGTCTTCCTCTGAACAGGAATATACTTTTCCTCCTTATGAGGATTCTGATGCTAAGGAATCCATTCCATCAGCTTCTCCCCCTGAGGATTTTTCTTTTGGGGAAACTTTACATGACATGAGGGAACATTTTCACTGGGAATGACAGGAGTACTCTGAATCTAAGAGAAGGCTTAGGGATTTCCTTCTTCTTCCCCAACATAGACCCCTGGCTATTCCTCCTATTTTGGATATTGTGGATGATGCCTTTTCTGAGGCTAATTTAACTCCCGACTCCTTTCCTCCAGCCCCTGCTAAGCCTGACAGATATTACAGGAACCCTGACTCCCACCAGTTCCTTTACAAAAATCCTGCTGCTGATCTAGAAACCATTTCTCAGGGTCCTAAGGCCGCCTCTGCTAAAAACCCTATTCTGACAGATAAGGATTCTAGACTCTAGAGCTTTGGAGAGATGGGGCAAAAAAGTGTACACTTCTACTTTATCTATTAGGGCTTTAAATTGTCAATTTCATATGCTAAAATATCAGCAATTCCTGCTGTCTGTTATGAAACAAAAACTGGGTACCATTTCTGCATGTGCAGATAATAAGGAATTACACGATTTGATGCATGCTACTGAGCAAGTGGGGAAGCATGGCTTACACTCTGGTTTTGATGCCTTGGAGGCTTCATGCAGGGCGGCTGCCACTGGCACAGTCATTAGAAGGCATGCTTGGTTAAAGGAACAAAACTTACCTGATCAAGTTCATAGGTTCATACTAGGCTATCTGCCCAAGGGCATTTATAAGCCTAGCCCATAGTTATGTGGCTTTCGCCACCCCTTTAGTTTGAATAAAAACTATGCCTATCATTTTGCTGTGCCTCTGTCAAGCAGTGACACTGAAGTAATCCCTGGGGTATATCTGCGATCTCCCATCCATTGGTCAAGATTCCTCTTGAACAAGGCCAGAGAGGTGCTCTGCCTCACATGTACCGGGATTTTGTTCCACAGCATAGGGAGTCTCTGGGTGATGAATCTGTCCCTCCAGCACGTTCTATTTATAACTGTGTCAAGGTTTAAGTCTCCCGCCCTTGTGGTTCTGAGGGATATAGATTTTTTTAGGTGAAGCATATTCATCAAATATGGGTTTGACATGGCCTTATATGTCAGGCACAGGTCACCTCTGAGCAAGCGGTATGAGACTGAATAGAGCTGGAGTTCTTTCAGTCGGGCAGCATAAGACATATTTTTGAGACCCTTTATCCTTTTGGTGAGGAACTTTTGGGGCCTTTCAAGCTGCAGCAGGTGTCTGGTCAGATACATTCCGAACGGGGCGTTGTACTCAATCATAGGTCTAATGAGTGATGAGTACAGGGGGACGATGACCTCCCTTGATCTAGATGCGAATCCCTTCATGATCAGGTGGGCAATATAGAAGGTTTTCCTAACTACTTTAGAAACATGAGTGTCAAACGAAAGGCTACTGTCAACCTGGGTCCCCAGATCCCTGATGACTTTTTCTGTGCTCAGTGGATTGCCACTTATATGGTAGCTAGGGGTAACCTTGTTTTTCCCGAAGGGTATGACTGTGCATTTTTTGGCGTTTAACTTCAGGCCATGGCTCTGGCACCAGTTATCCGTTTCTGTGAGGCCCTTCTGGAGGATATCTGTCAGATGTGTTTTTGACTATGGCGCCCAGTTTGCAGTCATCTGCAAACTTTGTCATCCATAACCCTCCTGTGTTTGCTTGTACTTCAGAAAAGTAGATGCCGAACAAGAGTGGACCCAGGACTGAGCCCTGTGGGACACCACTTGTGACAGGCTTTGAGTCTGACATGGCTCCAGCAACTCTGACCCTGTGGGTTCTGTCACTTAGCCAGTTTGCAACCCATCTTGTGATGTATGGGTTTACATTCAAGCTGATGAGTTTTTCGATGATACCTGAGTGGGGTATTGTGTCAAGGCCTTTGCCAGGTCGAGGTAGGCTGTATGGACTGCCTTTCCTCATCAATGGCCTTGGTGACTGTCTCGAAAAAGTCAACCAAGTTTAAGAGGCAGGATCTGCCTTTGACAAAGCCAAACTGGGTTGGATCCAAAGTCTGCAAGTTCCCTATGTCTTTATTTATGAGTTCCATTATGATCCTCTCCATGGCTTTGCAGATAAGGCTTGTCAAGCTAATGGGGCGGTAATTTCCAGGGTCTGTGGAGGCACCGCCCTTATGAAGTGGGACCACAGTCGCCGTGCGCCACTCCTTGGGAACGTATCCAGAGGTGAGGCTAAGATTAAACAGCTGTCCTAACTGTGGGTTGAGTTCGTGAAGCACACAGCCGGGGACACCATCCGGTCCCATAGATGCTGTGTTTTTTGCCTTAGTGAGGGCAGTTCTCACCTGGGCGTTGGAGATGTTTGGGGGGCGTACAATCCTCTGGAATAGATCTCTCCTTTTAGGGGAGAAGTTTGCACTGAACCTGTCAGCCAGTATGTTGGCAATGTGTGTAGGTTCAGAAATTTTCACATCATTTTGAACTAATTCTGAGCATATCTGGGAGTTTCCTCCTAGGTTTCTAACATAGCTAAAGAAGGCCTTATGATTGTCTTTAGAGTCCTTGGCGATTTTTCTCTCAAAATTTGCCTTGGATGATTTTATGAGAGCTCTTAGTTTTTTACTTATAATGATCAAAGGTGTCTTACCTTTCAAGGATTTTGCTCTATCTTGTAGTAGCTTCCTCCTCTTGTTGTAGAGCTTGTTTATGGCTGGGGTCCACCAGACTGGACGCTTGCCTTTGGTACAGAGTCTTAGTTTTGTTTGGGATTGCCTGATCCATGCAGTCCTGTAGGTGCTGGTAGAAGGCATTTGTAAGTGATTCAGCGGTTTGAGTAATGTTTACCACTGGCTCAGGGGCCTTAAAGGAGACCACACTAGTTTTTAGAAGTGTGAAATCGGCTTTTGAGAAGTTTTTCACTGTGGTCTTTTTTGTTTCAGGTGGGGACGGGATGAGGACCTCCAGCGAGATTAGTTTATGATCTGATCTCACCAGTGAGGGGTATACTTCCGGTGTTGAACATTTTGATCCCATGTTCGTGATGATGAGATCAAGTATGTTTTCTCCTCTTGTGGGGATGGTGACTAGTTGTTCCATGGCATTTGAGTTTATGAACTCCAGGAATCTTTGGGTTAGAGTGTTCGGGCTTGAGTAGTGTTCCCAGTCTATATTAGGGTAGTTGAAGTCACCTAGTATGATGGTGTTTGGAGATACATTTATCCCCTCCAATGTTTTCAGGAAGGCCATGTGAGGTTCCTGAGTTTGAGAGGGTGGCCTGTAACATGCTACAAATTGCAGAGCAGTCTTGCCTATGGTTAATTGCACCTGGATGGTCTCCGATGCATCGTGCGTTGCCACCAACCTTGAGGTGTGGGTGTCCTTTATGAATATGGACACCCCTCCTTTCTTGGTGTTGTCCGGATTTTGGGGCCCGAACGCATGATATGAGGTGAAACCTGTTAGTGCTGGGGTGCTCTCAGGAGCCTTGAACCAGGTTTCTGTCACAGCACAGACATCAATGTTCTCCATATTGAGAAGGGCCTCGAGTGCGTGCATCTTGAGATTGAGACTTCTGGCATTGAGCAGCATTACCCTTAGTTTTTTTCCTTTTTGGTGTTCTAGGGTGGTAGGTTTAGAATTTGAGCCTTGCCTAAAAAAGGCACTATGGGGGTGGCAAGAGCCTTTGCCAATATCCGGAAGCCCAGGGGTGACAGGTGCAAGCCGTCCCTTGCGAAGCAGCGTGGCTTGTCCAGCATGTCATCCCAGGCAGACAGACATTGGATCCCCTTTGAATGACACCAGAATTTAAGCCAATTATTAAAGCTGATCATCTTGTGAAAGTGAAAGCAAAGTTACTGGATGCTCCTGTTCAGCATAATGTTTTGTTTGGGTCTAAGGCTGAAGAGGTGATAAAGAAAATGGAGGATAAGGCAAAATCCATGCAAACGGTTAAGGATTTCTTACAAGTTCAGCCCCCAAGATTTAGCAGAAATTGGTCAACTAAAAATTGGTCCTTTCCCAGCTCGGACAGGCCTCAGAGGGGTAGATATAGGCGCTCCAGAGGGAGGGCCCAAGCACAGACCTCTTACAGACCTAGACAGTGGAGTGCTTCCACCCCCATGGGGTGGAGAGGACAGACCTCAGTCTTATAGAAAACAGGCTCAATGACTCCCCCTGCATGGCTCCAGTAACTTCCCTCCTGGAAGCCCGTCTAGGAGGAAATCTCTCTCTTTTTCAACAAAATTGGACTTGCATAACCCAAGACAAGTGGGTTCTGGATGTAGTTTCAAGAGGTTACAGATTCCACTTTCGTACCTTGCCAAGACCAAACGGATGGCCAGACCTACCAAAACACCAATGGGCAGAGGCATTAAACCAGGTGGGATCCCTCATGGCTATGAGGGCCATAGAACTGGTTCCACAATCAGAGACTGGGCAAGGCTTTTACTCGAGGCTCTTTCTAGTTCCCAGAAAACAAAATTCATGGAGACCCATCCTGGATCTGTCAGTCTTAAATACTTTCCTGGAGATAACAAAGTTCAAGATGCTTACTCTGCAGCAGCTCCTGCCAATCTTGAGCAAAAATGCATGGATGGTGACATTGGATGTAAAGGATGCTTACCTACACATCCCTATTAGACAGGAGTGCAGAAAATACCTCTGGTTCAATGCCGCCTCGAAACATTACCAATTCTCTGCGCTGCCCTTTGGCTTGTCTACTGCGCCCAGGGTCTTCACCAAGTGCCTGGCACCAGTAGTAGCTTATTGCAGACTCAAGGGAATTCAAATTTACCCTTATCTGGACGACTACCTTATTCAAGCAGACAGCAAGGATGTCTTACTCCAGCACCTGGAATTTGATCAAAATCTACTCAAGTACCTGGGATTCACTGTGAACATAGTCAAATTTGACACCCACACAACAGATAACTTTTCTGGGTGCTCTTCTAAACAACAACCCAGATGGCATTCCTGGCATCCGAAAAACAACTACAGCTGGCTTCAACTTTCAAAACCTTGGCATTAATGTCTCAGCTAACTGCAAGGAAATTCCTGCAGGCTTTGGGTTACATGGCCTCCTGCATCCTTCTCTTACCAAATGCAAGCCTACATATTTGAAAAATACAATGGTACCTAAAAAGTGTATGGTCCCAGCATTGCCACAGTCTAGACACACATATTGCTGTCTTGCCTTGCCTACAAAAGGAATTCCATTGGTGGACCATGGCATGTCTTCACAACAAAGGGAAAGCCTTCAGTCTGCCTCCAGCCAGCCAAGTGTTAACCACGGATGCCTCGGATTACGCATGGGGAGCCCACTTGCAGGGGAAAGGCCTGCAAGGTTTTTGGACAGAGGATCAGAAACACCTACATATCAATTTAAGAGATGTTAGCTGTACAGAATGCCCTCTTGGCTTTCAGTGATCTTCTACAGCCAGGACAACTACTGATACGGACAGACAACACCACAGTTATGTGGTACATAAACAAGCAAGGGGGTTCACACTCCTACCCCCTTTGCAGACTAGCCATGACTCTATGGAACACAGCTCTAGCTTGCAAAGTGGATCTACAAGCTCAGTTCCTGCCAGGGAAACAAAATATTCTGGCAGACAGCCTGAGCCAGGAACCTGTCAGACCCACACGAATGGATGCTAGGCACCCAAATATTCAAGATGATTACAGAAGCCTGGGGCTGCCCGGACATAGATCTATTTGCATCCCCCCTCAGCCATCAGTTACAGATTTTTTGCACAAGGACATTTCACAAACTAGCATGGAAAGTGGATGCTCTTTCATTCAGTTGGAGAAACCTCTTGGGGTATGCCTTTCCTCCACTACCTCTTCTTCTACAGGTGTTATTAAAGATCAAGCAGGACAAACCCAAGATGATTTTACTGGCCCCAAATTGGCCTTGTCTATTTTGGTACTCAACACTGATGAATCTATCTCAGGAGCCTCCTTGGATTTTACTTCAGATTCCAAATCTTTTGTCCCAACACCAGGGCCAGGTTCTGCACTCTCATATCAAAACTCTCAGCCTGGCAGCTTGGCGAATTCAGGGTCTGTGATTAATCCTACCCTTCCCAAACAGGTCATGAATGTTATCTTAGAAGCCAGACAGCCCAGCACTAGAAAATCTTATGCAGGTAAATGGAAGAGATTTTGCACCTGGATGCATGCTCAGGATTCGGATCCTCTCATTCCTAATATCCCATTGATTTTACATTACCTGACAGATATGCTACATAAGGGTTTATCCTTCTCCTCCATAAAAATACATGCCTCAGCTATCTCTGCACATTACAATACAGATCCTCCAATCTTTTCGCATCCACTTCTGAAACAATATCTCAGAGGAGCAAAGAATTTAAGGCCCCCTAGGACACCACCCATACCTGCGTGGGACCTCAACTGTGTTCTGGAAAAACTCACTCTGCCTCCTTTTGAGCCTGCTGCCACATCTGATATTAAGTATTTATCATGGAAGACAGCTATCCTACTGGCTTTGACTTCAGCCAGGAGAGTCTCGGAGTTACAAGCACTCATGGCTGTGGAACCTTAAGTTATTTTTCACCAAGATAGGGTGTCTTTAAGGACTAATCCTACTTTCATGCCTAAAGTGGTTTCCAAAGTGGCTTTAAATCAAACTATTCACCTGCCAACTTTTTTCACTAATCCACAAAATAAGGGAGAAAGGATCTTGCATTCCTTGGATGTACACAGACAACTTCATTTTTACTTGGACAGAACCAAGGCTATCAGGAAAACAGAGCAACTGTTTGTTTCTTATGCAACAATTTCCCAAGGCAAAGCTATTTCAAAACCGACAATTTTTAAATGGATTGCTCATGGAATCAGATTTTGTTACTCTCATCATGGAAGAAAATCCCAGGAAAAATTAGGACTCACTCTACCAGAGCTGCTGCTACTTCAGCTGCCTTTCTCAGGGGAGTACCTACCAAAGATATTTTGGAAGCTGCAACTTGGAGTTCAGTGCATACTTTCTCTAAGCACTATAATCTCCCTCTTTACTCTAAGTCTAGGGCAGGCTTTGCTTCTGCAGTCTTGCAGGGCCTTCTAGCCGCCCCTTCTACTCTATAACCACCACCCTTTATCTCAGCTTTGGGATTCAACCCTACAGTGATGACTGCAACAGTGAAACACGATGAACATAGTACAGTTGTGTACACTTACCATAAATGTAGATGTTCGAGTGTCTTTACTGTTGCAGTCTGGGTTACCACCCTCCTGTCCCCTCTTATACTTTCATTAGTGTGATTTCCTACTTCACCCTCCTTCTGAGGTGTATTTGCTACAGGGTATGGGGTTTGCTGTATGTTACATTTTTGTTTTACTGTTAGCCTTCACTTTTGGGCACCTGACATCTGGGGCAAGAAAAACTGGAGGACATGGCGTAGGCTGGCAGCTTTGTACTCCTGGCACTCTGACGTCAGGGAGCATGACTGAACAGCCGACGCCAGACCCAGACTTTGGGATTCTGGCTGACCGAGGGCTGCCTGCCGGCAGGAAGAACCCTACAGTGAAGAAACTGTAACATCTACATTTATGGTAAGTGTACACAACTGTACTTTCTCTGCACTTCCCTTTTGCTTATCTACTGCACCCAGGGTATTCACAAAGTGTCTAGCTCTAGCCATTGCATTTTGCAGGCAGAGAAATATTCAGATATACCAATACCTGGACGATTGTCTGATTCAGGCAGAGAGCCAGGACATGAAATAAAAAATCTGGCATTTGTAAAGAAACTTCTAACCTCGCTGGGGTACATCATAAATGAAAAGAAATCTCATCTAGTACCCTGCCAACAAATTGTATTCCTGGGAGCAAGCTTGAACACAACTTCCCAGATGGTTTACCTCACACCAGAGAAACAAGTTTATTTGACAGTCTACTTCAAACTACTGGCCTCAAAGACCCAGCTATCTGCAAGGAAAATCCTGCAAGCTCTGGGGTTCATGGCCTCTTGCATTCTACTAATTCCATATGCAAGACTGCATATGAGGAAAACTACAATGGTATCTAAAAAGCCTATGGTGTCACCATTCTCAGGACCTGGAATCAATGATTCCTATCATTTCTTGTATAAAGACAGAGTCCCTTTGGTAGGCAGAGGCCTGCCACCTCAACAAGGAGCTCCCTTTCAATCTACCCCCTTCCGCCCAAACCCTGACTACAGACTCATCAGACTATACATGGGGGGCTCACTTGGCAGGGCGGTGCATTCAGGGCAAATGGAACCTGAGTCAGATGCACCTGCATATCAACCAAAAAGAAATGTTAGCTGTACAGAATTCCCTGACAGCCTTCAAAGACCACATCCTTCCAGGACAATTATTGGTAAAGACAGACAACACCACAGTTTTGTGGTACATAAACAAGCAGGGGGAACCCACTTATACCATCTCTGCAGACTAGCCATGGCTCTGTGGAACACAGCCTTGAGCTACTAAGTGCACCTACAAGCTCAGTTCCTGCCAGGCAAGCTAAATTCACTGGCAGGCGAACTAAGCAGAAATCTCATGGACCCACATGAATGGAAACTGGAACCAAAAATATTCGACCTCTTGAGGAACAAATGGGGGACTCCAGAGATAGACCTGTTTGCCTTCCCTCAGAAGTACCAATTGGACAAATTCTGCACAAGGACTCCCCACAGTCAAGCTTGGAAAGTGGATGCCCTGTCCTTTACTTGGGAAAGCCTCTCAGTTTATGCCTTATCCCCTCTGCCTCTCCTCTCGAAAGTTCTGCTAAAGATCAAAACAGGACAAACCAAGGACAATACTGATTGTGCCAGACTGGCCTCGCCAGCACTGGTACCCCCTCTTGCGCAGTATGATACTGCTGGATCCATGGCACCTACCTCAGACGCCTTCCCTGCTGTCCCAGCAGACTGGCCAGTTTCTGGACCCTCTCCTTCAAACCCTGAGCCTTGCAGCCTGGCTAATTCCTTGAGCTCTCCAATAGCATCCCTCAGTAAGCATGTGCTAGATGTCATTCTGGAAGCAAGGAGACCTAGTACTAGAAAATCCTATGCTGAAAAGTGGAAAAGATACTGTTCCTTGAGCCAGACTCAGGGGATGGGCACTATGATGTCCAGCTTACCTCATATTCTTCAGTACTTAACAGAATTGATCCACAAGGGCCTATCCTTTTCAATTAAAGTTCATGCTCTGCCATTTCAGCACATTATAATACTGAACCACCCCTCTTCTCTCACCTCCTGTTAAAGCAGTTCCTCAGAGGGGCTAAAAATTTAATAACCCTCAGGCGAGCCCCTACTCCAGCCTGGGACCTTAACTTTGTATTGGAAAAGCTCATTCTCCTCCATTTGAACCAGCTGCAACTGTAGAGTTGAAATTCCTTTCTTGGAATACAGCCTTCCTTCTAACCATCACTTCAGCAAGAAGTGTCTGAATTACAGGCACTCATGGCAGTGGAGCCCTTCATTATCTTCCATACAGACAGAGTTTCCCTCAGGACCAATCCTTCCTTTATGCCCAAGGTGGTGTCTAGTGTCACCCTAAATCAGTCCATTCATTTGCCTACCTTTTTCTTGAATCCACAAAACAAAGGAGAAAGAATGCTGCATTCAACTTAGATTTTATTTGGACAGAACTAAGCCTCTCAGAAAATATGATCAGCTGCTAGTTAGCTTTGCTGCAGGGGCAGAGGAGAAGGCCATTTCAAAGCAAACTATTTCTAAATGGATAGCCCATTGCATTCTTTTCTGCAATAAGCACCATGCAAAACCTACCCCAGAGGGGATTAGACCACATTCCACCAGGGCTGCATCTACCTCTACAGCCTTTCTCAGAGGGGTCCCTACCAGGGGAATCCTAGAAGCTGCTACCTGGAGCTCTGTACATACCTTCACCAAGCATTACCACTTGCCTATTTTTTTTTTTTAATCCAGAGCTGGTTTTGCCACTGCAGTTTTGCAGGGCTTAATAGCTGGCCCTAATGCTCTCCAACTTCCTCCTCCCTTCCTTAGCCGTGGGAATCAACCCAAATGTAATGACTGCAAAAGTGAAACACGAAGAACATAGTACAGTTGTGTACATGTACCATAAATGTAGATGTTCGAGTATATTCACTGTTGCAGTCCTGGTTACCCTCCCTTCAGCCCCCTGAATTTTCTTGGCTCTACCTTTCCTTCTTGTTTGGTGTATTTGAGCTTTCTGGTGTAATTACTTTTTGTTGGAGGTGTAACATAACATATAATTGCTTCCCATTATGGGGGCACCTGACATCTGGGGCAAGAAAAACTGATGTAATGACGTTGGCCGCATGTTTTATACACCTGGCGACCTGATGTCATGGAAGGAGACAGCATCTGACGCAGGGATCCAAGACACTGGTATTCAGGCTGGCTGAGGGCTACCTGCAGGCAGATAACCCAAATATAATGACTGCAACAGTGAATACACTCTTCATTTATGGTAACTGTACACAGCTGTACTTTTACCATGCTGTAAGTAGTAATACTGTCTTCAAAATGAGGTGTTACTTGGCACATTGACATGCTCATTAGCAAAGTTTATTTACCAAAATATGAAAAAAAAAATAATTTCCATAATCTGTCCTAAATAAACTGCGATAGCTGTACATGTGTGCAGCATACAGACACAGTTCTTTAACCATGTTGTAAGTATTAATACGGTCTTCAAGATGAGGTATTACTTTGCATGGTGCCATCTTCCCTAGCCATGTTGTGTGCCAAAATATATCATAATTTTCATAGCCGAAGTCATAAACAACTGTGATATCTGTATATGTTTACAGCGCTTCTTTTACCCTCTTGCAAGCATTAATACAGTCTTCAAAACATGTCTTATTCAGCATTTTGACATGTTCGCTACCACAGTTATTTGCTAAAATATGAAAAATGTAATTTTCATAATTTGAGTAATAAACATATGACATCTGTGCATGTGTAGAGCATACAGATAGTTCCTTTATCATTTGTTTGTAGTAATACTTTATTCAAAATGCAGTCTTACTCAGCATGCTGAAATGTTCCGTACCACTATTATTTACCAAAATATAAAAATAATAATACATTTCATAGACTGTAGACTGTACACATGTACAGATAAAACAGATGGTTTGTTTACCATCTTAGTGAGGTTTTACTCATGTTGACAAGTTCCCTAACAGACTTGTGCAACAAACTGTGAAAATCATAATTTTCATAACCTAAGTCATAACATGTGATATCTGTACATGTGTGTACAGTATACAATTACAATTATTTTACTGTGTTGTAAGTAGTGAAAAACATTTTCATTGCAGCAGTTGAAAAGTAATGTACCAGAGCACTATATCATGAATGTGTGATAATGGAATCTGTCATGTGGTACGGTGTTCAGTTGCAGTAATTCACAAAAATATGAACCGTATAACCACAGTCTGTATCTTAACAGTGCAAACAACTGAGAAACAGAAACTGGGGGAAAAGAACCTCCACATATACAGATCCCCAAAATCTGCCATGTGCATTCATTAAAGTGATAATGACCTTGAGTATTGTGGATAACAGTGGCAGCTGCGTGAGGGTTTTACTTGACAAGTGATAATGAGTCAGTGTTTTATACTGTAACTGCTTGTATTGTAAATTAGTAAACTGACTTACATTTCACTACTGAAAGGTTCTGCATGTTCAGACAAAGGTGATAATTGCTGCACGTAACTTGTTCAGCAGACCTTCATTATGCCCCTGGTGCAGGTGTAATGTAAGACTGAGTCATTATCACCTATCAGTAAAAGTATTATAACATTTATATTACTGAGCCCTTCCTGTCACCTAAATTCTACACATGACTGTAAGAATTTATAAGACTGTATATTACTGGAATGAGGCTGGAACAAATGCCCAGAACTGTGCTAAACATCTGCCAGTCTATCCTTTGAGACACATTTTCTTTTACTTTTTAGAATGGCTTTACATGTTGTAGTTTAACCAGAAATATTGTCCAGAACATATAGTTGCTCCATGCCAGAATTAGTGTGCGAGTAATAGCGTTTCGATCTCTGAGCCATCCCAGTGATTAGGATCAGGCACACAAATGATAGTCATAAATGTTCCAGTTACTGTAAAAAGCAGTTATACCACACAGCTCACTAAGCCCTTTTTCTCACCCAAACTATGCACACAAATCAGACACACAAAAAAGTCAGAAATATCTCAACTATCTACCTGATTCATGCCTTCCTCACCTGCCTGTCACCCAAACTGTCATGAATGGTAAAGCTGACGATGTTCACAGACAAGTGCAGACTAAGATTGTCATAGAATTCTCCCAAAAGGCACAAGCATCTTTCAAGAAGGACTGGCACATGCTAGTAACTAGTGATGGAGTCATGGTCTAAAACTCTAAAATGATGCACAACAGCATCTTTCAAAATTGGACCACCCCTGGAAATTACTGCACTGATAACATAGCTCTAAGAGCTGACCTTGTAGACAGCGATTTGGGAAAGGGTATGACATCCATGTTCAAAGATACCACTGTCCATTGTACTCCGCTTTCATCACACCAATCGGTATGTACCTGACCAATCATAAGCAACAATTACAGGATCCTTTGAGATTCCTGTAAAACTAATACATGGTATAGAAAGCATGTCATCTGTAGACACTACAGACTGCTGAGGAGCGATCTATGCCTGGCCATCAAAGCAGCCTCTGTTGTACATATAAAACAAAAAGCATCAGAAACAACATATCTAGGGACATGGAACTTGTTTTCCATATAAATAAGACATGTTGGAGGAAGAGGCACGTGTTCTACCCTTACAGCTTGCTCATATAATTCTGAAGTCACAAGCAGTTGCACAACAGCTCTTTCATATTAGCAAACCATCAACTGCATTACAGACATCTGGACTACCTCATGTACACCTCATATAAGTTAACACCACATACTCTTGTATTTGTACTTTGCTACAGACTGCTGAAGAGTGATCTCTGCCTGGCTTATATAACATGCTGATAATGTAACATGCATAACGACTTGCTTCTAGTCAGTTTGTAACAGTAAGAGCACCTATTAACAACTAAAAGATGCATACAGGTCAAAAGAAGCAGTAGTACAGATGTCCTTCAAGGATGCATCTGCAGTCTTTACAAATGGGTTGTCCTGTCGTCAGGCAGCCCTTCGGTCGGCCGGATTCCAAAGTCTGGGTCTGGCTTCGGCTGGTGTCGCACTTCACCCGACGTCATTGCGGCAGTTCTTTGGGTATAAAGGCATCAGCCGACGCCATTTTCCTCAGTCTTTCTTGCCGCGTGGCGCCCGAAGCAGAAGCTGTTCGCAAGTGCCGGTCGGTCAGATCCAGAGATTACTACTTCCGAATATTACTTTGAAGACTTCTAAAAAGCTAAGTACCCCGTTGGGGACTCTTTCTTGCCTCAGCCGATGTCAGAGAAAGTGAATAACTGTTTATCTTGTGGGAAACAAATACCTCATAAAGATTTCCACTCCTATTGCATACATTGCTTAGGCCCAGACCACGACGTAGCAGCTTGTCTAGCCTGTGCTTCTTTTAACCGACGGACGCTTAGACGTCGGTCGGAGTTTGCTGAACAGATTTTCGGCTCCGATTTTGCCTATATTATGCCGTCGGATCCTCCGGCAGCACAAATTACCAAAAACCGCAAGGAAAAGGGCCGACACTCGCGGTCCGCGGTTTCGGCCGAAACCGCGGTTAAGCAAACCGCGAGTGTCTCGGTTTCGGCCGAAACCGAGCAAGCGGTTCTTTCTTCAGCTGAAATCATGCCTTCTACCGAGACCTCTTCTGACCTGGTAGAAACGGCTGCTGAAATCCAACCTTCTGTTGCGGTTTCACAGGATTTATCAGACACCATTCCCCTGGATATTTCAACCTCTGCACGTGGAGCTGCTAGGCCTCCTGCAGCCATGTCTATTAAGGCCTTTGCCAGGGCTAAAGCAGCCAAAGCATCAAAGACGGTGCATGCCAAACCCCCCTCTCACAGGCCCAGCACCAGCTCCCATATGCTTTCTTTGGCTGAGGATCTCATCTCTTTAATTCGTGGAGCCCAGCCTCATCCAGACAGGGCCTCTCTCCCTCCTCCAGAAAAGAGGCCTAGAGCAGACCCCCCTGAGCCAGTATCCACAGATGATTCCTCTGATGACTCCGAACATACAGACCCTCCTGAGGCTCCTTATTCTCCTTACGAAGACTCTGATGCTGAAGAGTCCATCCCTTCAGCCTCTCCACCTGAGGAATTTTCCTTTGGGGAAACCTTGCATGCTATGAGGGAACAATTTCAGTGGCAGGGCCAAGATTTCTCAGACTCCAGAAAAAGGCTTAGGACCTTTCTACATTTGCCACAGCATAGGCCTTTAGCTATACCTCCAGTTCTTTCTGTTGTTGATGATGCATTTAATGATGCTTGCACTGCTCCTGATTCATTACCTCCGGCTCCTGCTAAGCCCGATAGGTTCTACAGGGTCCCGGACACTCATCACCATTTATACAAGGCTCCTTTTGCAGATCCAGAGACTATCTCCCAGGGCCCTAAAGCTGTAGCAGCTACTTCTACTAAAAACCCCCTCCCCTCTGAAAGGGAATCCAGGTCCTTAGAGAGATGGGGTAAAAAAGTTTACACCTCTGCTACTTTGTCAGCTAGAGCTTTGAACTGCCAATTTCATATGATTCAATATCAAGAGTTTATGCTTGACCAGTTGACTAAAAAGCTGTCCTCTGAAGAATCTTTAGATAAAAAGTATGTTCAAGAAATGGTACATAACATACAGCAGGTTAGTAACCATTCTTTAAAATGTGGCTATGATGCACTGGAGGCTTCCTTTAGATCAGCCATGACTGGCACAGTCATCAGGAGGCATGCATGGTTGAAAGAACAGGCATTACCAGACCATGTCAAATCAAAGCTTTTGGATGCACCTATGGACAAGGTCAATTTATTTGGTTCCCCTGCACAGCAGGTACTAAAAAAGATGGAAGAGAAGGCAAAATCTGTACAAACAGTGAAAGATTTCTTACAAGTTCAACCTCCACGGTTTAGCAGGAACTGGCCCTCCAAGAATAGGTCCTTTCCGGAATCCTCTAAGGCACAAAGAGGCAGGAATAGGCGCTCTAGAGGCAGAAACCAATCCAGGGGTGCCTACAGGGGACGCCAGTGGCAAGGTAACAACCAGCGAGGCACGGATGCAGCCACCACCACTACAATAACTCAATCACAGTGACTTGGCGGTGGCACCGCCTACCAGGGAACAACTAGAAGCACCCTTAGGCGGAAAGCTAACCTTATTTTCAAAGAACTGGCATTGCATCACAAGAGAAAAATGGATTTTGCAAACTATAGACCAAGGTTACAGGTTCCATTTCCATACTCTACCAGGAAAGAGAGGAATGCCAAACCTACCACCTACTCAAAGGACAGAAGCTCTAAAGCAAATATCTCGATTATTAAGAATGAGAGCTGTGGAAAAGGTACCATCTATGGAGCAAGGAAAGGGATTTTACTCCAGACTCTTCCTGGTACCAAGAAAAGAAAACAAATGGAGGCCTATTCTAGACCTGTCCGCTTTAAACACATTCCTCATTGTTCCAAAATTCAAAATGCTGACCCTACAGCAGCTTCTTCCCATGCTGGGCAAGGAGTCTTGGCTGGTAACTCTAGATCTCAAGGAGGCATACCTGCACGTCCCCATACGACCAATCTGCAGAAGATACCTCAGATTTCTTGCAGGATCAGAGCATTATCAATTCTCAGCATTGCCCTTTGGCTTATCTACTGTGCCCAGAGTGTTCACGAAATGCCTGGCATCAGTAATCGCTCATTGCAGACTTCAGGGGATTCAAATCTATCCCTACCTGGACGACTGCCTGATACAAGCGGACAACAAAATCAAACTAACAGAAGACCTGCTGCAAGCCCTGGGATATACAGTCAATATAAAAAAGTCAAGGCTGATTCCATCCCAAAGAATAACCTTTCTGGGTGCAGAACTGGACACATCAAAACAAATGGCATTCCTAACTGCAGAAAAGAAAGAGCAACTTCCTCTCTACTTCTTGGCATTAACAAAGCAGAACCATCTAACTGCAAGAAAAGTGCTACAAGCTCTAGGCTTCATGGCATCCTGCATAATACTGGTCCCTCATGCCAGACTGCATATGAGAAAGCTACAGTGGTACCTAAAGAATTTGTGGTCCCAACTCAAGCACAGCCTAGAAACCAAAATTCCAATAATCCCATGCCTGAAGCAAGAGTTCCTATGGTGGGCTCAGGCCTGTCAATCAAACACAGGATTGCCCTTCTGCAAAAGTCAACCAAGACAAACCATCACGACAGATGTCTCAGACCTCGGTTGAGGAGCACACATGCTGGGCAAGTGCATTCAAGGCCTATGGACTCAAGACCAGCTGCACCTGCACATAAATCTAAAGGAAATGATGGCAGTAAAATTGGCAATCCAGTCATTCAGACCTTTTCTCCAAGAAGGTCAGTTGATGATAAGGACAGACAACACCACAGTTATGTGGTACATCAACAAACAGGGAGGCACACATTCATATCCTCTATGCCGGCTGGCACTGGACCTATGAGATGTGGCTCTGAGCTACAACATTCAGTTACAAGCAATTTATGTACCGGGGAAGGAAAACATTCTAGCAGACATATTAAGCAGAACTGCAACAGATGCCCACGAATGGATGCTGCATCCGGACATCTTCAAATCCATCACAAGAGAATGGGGATTACCACAAATAGACTTGTTTGCATCCCCACTCAATCACCAGCTAAAGAAATTCTGCACAAGGACGTACCACCCACTTGCTTGGAAGGTGGACTCCCTATCTTTCAGTTGGAAAAACCTGATAGCATATGCATTCCCACCACTTCCTTTGATGCACAAGGTGCTTCTGAAGATCAAAGAGGAACGTCCGAGGATCATTCTGATAGCCCCAAACTGGCCAAGACAACATTGGTATCCATTGCTGAGGAGCATGTCCCGGGAACAAATATGGACACTACCCCTGATCCCATTACTGTTAACACAGAACAACTACAACATCCTGCATCCAAACCTGAAAAAACTGCAGCTAACTGCCTGGAACATTGCATAACAACAATTAACCCAAATTTATCCCAAAGGGTTAAAGACATAATCCTGGAGGCTCGTAGACCTTCAACAAGAAGGAATTATGCAGCAAAATGGAAAAGATATCTCATTTGGAGTACTGCAAAGGGGCAAGATGTGACACTGGTGAACATAGCCAACATCCTGGAGTACTTGGCAGAGCTCTTCCATGCAGGCCTGTCCTATTCTTCCATCAAGATACATGCATCAGCTATTTCAGCAGAATACAGCTTGGATACTCCTGTCTTCTCTCATCCTCTGCTCAAACAGTTTCTGAGAGGAATTCAAAATGTGAAACCTCCCAGGAAACCTCCATTGCCAGCATGGGACTTGAACTTTGTGCTAGAAAAATTGACACTTCCCCCTTTCGAACCAGCAGCAACAGCAGAATTACAATACTTATCCTGGAAAACTGCTTTCCTGCTGGCAATAACTTCAGCAAGAAGGGTCTCTGAGCTACAAGCATTAGTGGCAGTGCAACCCTTCCTGATCTTCCATCAAGAGAGAGTGTCCATGAGAACAAATCCTACATTTATGCCTAAGGTGGTATCCAGAGTCTCTTTAAACCAGGCTATCCACCTTCCTTCATTCTTCCCCAACCCACAGAACAGGGGGGAAAAACTATTGCATACCTTGGATGTACATAGACAATTACGCTACTACCTGGACAGGACAAAAAACAATAGAAAAACTGACCAGCTTCTGGTAGCATATGCAACAGGAAAGGAAGGAAAACCAATTTCAAAACAGACAATCTCCAAATGGATAGGAAATTGCATTAGATTTTGTTACTCCTACCATGGAAAGAAAACTCCAGAGAACATCAGGCCTCACTCCACAAGGGCTACAGCCACTACCACAGCTTTTTTATGAGGAGTGGCTACCAAGGACATTATAGAGGCTGCTACTTGAACCTCCGTGCATACATTTGCCAAGCATTATAATTTACCTTTATACTCTAGATCCCGAGCAGGTTTTGCCACTGCTGTTTTGCAAGGGATCCTAACTACACCATAATCTCTACTCTTTTCCTCCTCCCCTAGTTTAGCTATGGTATTCTACCCATTTGTAAAGACTGCAGATGCATCCTTGAAGGACATAGTACAGTTTTGTACCTACCATAAATGTAGATGTCCGATAGGAATGCATCTGCAGTCAGGATTACCCACCCTCCTTCCCCTCTGAGGTACTCCTAGGGTATTTGCCAACCTTCAGCTAGCTTGGGGGGGATCTATTATGGTGTATTTGTTTGTATATATGTACATACATGCTTATTTTATGTGTTTGTTCTCTACTATTTGGAAACTTTGGCATCTATCCAAATTTAGCCATCCAAGAGGGCACCTGGCATCTGGGGCAAGAAACACTGAGGAAAATGGCGTTGGCTGATGCCTTTATACCCGAAGAACTGCCGCAATGACGTCGGGTGAAGTGCGACACCAGCCGAAGCCAGACCCAGACTTTGGAATCCGGCCGACCGAAGGGCTGCCTGACGACAGGACAACCCATTTGTAAAGACTGCAGATGCATTCCTATCGGACGTCTACATTTATGGTAGGTACAAAACTGTACTTTCTGAGAACTGCACTATCAGCAGAAGCACTTCTGATTATAAAAATTTAAGAAGTGTATGGTAACCCCAGAACATTCTTCAGAGAGCAGAAAAAGCATAGACAAATTACTTCTCCACAGCACTTCATTTGGTTATACTTGCCTTCCTCACACATTTGTCACATTCACCAGAATTACATCAGCCACAATTTTATAGAGCTAATGCATCTAAAATGGGTAAAAAAATATTTTATTTGGGGTTGATGTCCTCCTGCACCTTCATACCCCACTACAGTAAATGTGCCAACTCCAAGATTGCACATCAGTGTGGGAGGGGACTTTCCTTTCTGCATGTTCAATAATCCTGGATGTAACACTCAAAACAATAAATCTTGTGATGGAATAGGAATTTAATGAAAGGTGTACCAACTTCTCTTACAAGTGATCCACGTGCGCGCGCGTGTGTGTGTGTGTGCACGCGCGCATGTGTGTGTGTGTATAATACTTGTATCCTATAGATAGCAAATATCTATTTACTGAATTTAAAGGCAGCAAGCACATTTTACTAACATAAGCATAAAATATATTCAGTGCACAATTACTTATAGTGAGTCTTACACTTACCCTGCAAACATTAGCCTGGGAGTTTAAGCCCTGCTTCATTCGCTCCGCTCCCCTCCCTGCCCCCAAAGTCCACCCATCCCCATCACATCCACATTTATTCTACAACTACTCCAAACTCAATCCAACAATCCAGCCACACCTATCCAATATCTCCACATCCCTACCACATCCACTTTCTAAAACCACTACCTAACCCAGCAAAAGTATGTAATTCTGAACCACAGTTCTAATCCTTACTTGCACATTTTCTACTACATTACGTCCTACCATGACAGCACTGTTATAAGCCCCAACCATTTCAAATGCACCCTTACATCAACTCCCATCAAACATCCATTGTATAATCTCACAACCCATACCACAGAGTTGCTTCTACCAGCACAACCTCACAGGTATCAAGTCCCCACTCTTATCAACACAAACTATCTGTAAGATATGACAAACTTTTTAATGATTATGTAAAACACAAACTCTCTCCAAACTCATTCTCAGTGGAAACGTGCACCCCAACCCTGGCCCCAAACTCAGTAACCCTCCCACAAACCCCCACTAACAAATCCCACCACCCTAATCAGTAACAACAGAAAGCCAAATGACCTTCTCATAATGTCTCTAAACATTAGAAGTATCTGTAACAAAGTCCAACTCCTCCATGCCCACATAAACATGTACTCCCCTGGCATCCTTCTCTTAACAGAAACCTGGCTCAAACCTCACATCAAAAGTGAGGAAATACTCCCACCTGGTTATAACATCCTCCACAAGTACAGACTATCCGGCAAAGGAGGAGGTGTTGCAGTACTGTACAAACACCACCTCAGTATCCAACTTCTCACCAAATTAGCCCCCCAGTTTGGCAAGGAAGAAATCCACTACACCTCTATCAAAGTAAACCCTAAAAAAACACTCAACATTATAGCATGCTACTTCCCACCAGGCCAAAATATCCCGCCCACGGAAAACCTCCTACACTGGGCAAATTTCTCCCTACCCCAAGAAACTGTAATTCTTGGAGATTTTAACATCGCTTGGCTATCTTGCAATAGCAAACATCCTACCCTCCACCTAAATCTCCACAGTTTCTCACCGCTAATACAGTTCCCCACCAGGATCAATAAAAGCCCTAAGAATCCCACCATTCTTGACTGGATCTCAGTAAACAAAAACCCACTCTTACTTATCTGGCTGTCTACCTGACTCCCTTAGTGACCATTCCCCAACTTTCCTAATAAGATGCCTTGTAAGTGATACCAAACCAGTTATTTACAGACTTGTCCGCAGTAAAACTCATTTCAACCCGAGCTCCTTTATCTCCTCCTTTCAAAAAATCAACTGGGCACCTCTAAACTACACCCACTTAGACGAAGCAATTCACTTCTTTTAACTACTTTCCTCAACATACTTAACTCCCATGCTCCCCAAAGAAACACCAAAATCCGAAATAAAAAAATCCACCTGGCTACAAAAAGCCAGCTTAGGCCTAATGAAAGCTAGGGATAAAATATGGGAACTCTGGCGCAAAACTAAAAACTCCTCAGACAACTATTCCTAGTACTGCGAAATAAGGTCAAAAAACAAACAAACTCAGACAAAGCCTGTTTCTATCAGACATCCCTAAACTGTTCAAATAGCAACCCCAAACAATTCTGGTCCACAATTAACTCTATTCTCTGTCCAGGAAAAATAAACATCCCCACCCACAGCATAACTCACTCCTTCAGTACACATTTCACAGAAACTGTACTATCCCTAACCAAAAAACACTTCATCCTCTCCACAGTTCCCACCTCCTACATAAGAAAACTCCTAACTAAACTAAAGCTCACTAGACTTGCAGCTGACAACATACCTGCTAAATACCTAAAATAGCAGCTGATGTCCTAGCCTATCCAGTATCAATGCTAATAAACTGCTCCATATCTGAATCCTATCTACCCTCACTATGGAAAATATCCCACATCATTCCCCTCCATAAAGGTGGTCCCTCCACTGAACTCTCAAACTACTGCCCCATAGCTGTCCTCTCCCCTCTCTCCAAGATATTCGAAAAATGCATAATCTTACAGGTCTCCAAATACCTCCTATTCAATAACCGCCTCGCCAACACCCAGCATGGTTTTAGGCCACACCACAGCCCAACTACAGCACTGATCTCCTTCACAAACACTATCCTTCAGCACAAAAATAATGGCCTCCTCTCCTCCACTGTATTTCTAGACGTATCTAAAGCCTTTGACATTGTCTCATAACCAACCACTCTGTACTGTAACAAACTTTTCCTTCTCCATATCAGCCACTATCCATAGCTACCTACATGGCTGCCAGCAATTAGAAGTCTGGGACAACAATATATCCCCTCACCTCCCTGTTACCCTCAGGGTCCCCCAAGGCTCCATCCTTGGCCCCCTTCTCTTTTCCCTCTTCACAAACAACCTGCACACTGCCACAAAACACGCCTCACTCATACAGTATGCTGATGACTCCACCCTCATCTGCTCAGCCCAAACACTAACAGAACTCCAACAGATCACACAAGAATCTTTCTCTTCCATTGAAAGCTGGCTATCTAATGCTCAGCTCCTCCTCAACCCAAACAAGACCCAAACTCCTTATATTCCAACTCATCAAATACACCACAAACACCTCTCATTTCAATATCCTGGCCAAGGACAATACCTCCATATCACCAACAGCTCACACCAAACTACTTGGTGTACAGATCGACAACAGTCTCAAATTTGACACCCACATTTCTCTGACAATAAAAAAAAAAGTCCACCAAAAACTGTGCACCCTTTACAGAAAATGTCAATACCTCACCAAACGAGCTAGAATCTCTATCACCAATTCACAACTCTTATCCACATTACTCTATGCTTCACCTATACTTACAACCCTAAAACAGTCTGACCTAAACAAACTCGAAGCTTGCTACAATAAAATTGCAAAATTTGCCACCGGCGCCACTTATTGCAGCACCACTGCGCCTCCCTCAAAGACCTAGACTGGCTCGAGGTCCCTCAACTCTTACACCTAACCCAACTCACCTTTGCTCATAAACTTGTTAACCACCCTCTCAGAACCCCAGCACTTCAAACTGTACTCCAATCCCACCACTCCTCCAGACCCCTATGCTCCTCCAATAAAAACCTGCTCCAAGTCACCAAAGCCAAAAATTCTGCAGGGAAAGCACTGTTCTCCTGTGCCATATCCCAGCTCTGGAATAACCTTCCTACCACCCTTACTGCCCTCCCTAGCCGTCTCTTCAAGCCTGCTCTTAAATCACATCTAAAATCTCATTGGCTCTGCCCGTGCCTAAGACCTGACTCTCCTTTCTCTAGTTTACAACCGTAGCTGTTACATAATTTGTTAATTGGTAATGCTAAACATTTGCCTTGTATATTTTGTATTCTTATTCTGTTGACTGCTAATGCTATTACTTAGATTTTTAGCCAATGTTTCTCTGTACTTGGCCTTCTTCTTCTTCTTCTTTTGGCTGCTCCCTTTAGGGGTCGCCACAGCAGATCAACTGTTTCCATTTCTTCCTGTCCTCTGCATTGTGCTCCGTCACACCAACCACCTGCATGTCCTCTCACCACATCCATAAACCTTATCTTAGGCCTTCCTCTTTTCCTGTTACCTGGCAGCTTCATCCTTGGCATCTTTTTCCCAATGTACTCTGCATCCCTCCTCAGCACATGTCCAAACCAATGTAATCTTGTCTCTCTGGCTTTGTCTCCAAACCTTCCAACCTGGGCTGACCCTCTAATATACTTATTCCTAATCCTGTCCATCCTCGTCACAACCAGTGCAAATCTTAATATCTTCAACTCTGCCATGTCAAGCTCTGACTCCTGCCTTTTTGTCAGTGCCACTGCCTCCAACCCATATAACACAGCTGGTCTCACTACTCTCTTGTAGACCTTCACTTTCACTCTTACTGGTACTCGTCTGTCACACAACACTCCTGACACTCTTCTCCACCCACTCCATCCTGCCTGTACTCTCTTCTTCACCTCTCTTCCACACTCACCATTACTCTGAACTCTTGATCCAAAGTATTTAAACTCATCCACCTTCGCCACCTCTACTCCCTGCATCCTCACCATTCCTCTAGCCTCCCTCTCATTCACACACATATATTCTGTCTTAGTCCTGCTGACCTTCATTCCTCTTCTCTCTACAGCATATCTCCAACTCTCCAGGGTCTCCTCCAGCTGTTCCCTACTCTCACTACAGATCACAATGTCATCTGCAAACATCATAGTCCACGGGGACTCCTGTCTGATCTCGTCTGTCAACCTGTCCATCACCATTGCAAATAAGAAAGGGCTCAGAGCTGATCCTTGATGTAATCACACCTCCACCTTAAATGCATTTCTCACTCCCACTGCAGACCTCACCGCTGTCACAATACCCTCGTACATATCCTGTACCACTCTTACATACTTCTGACACTCCCGACTTCCTCATACAATACCACAACTCCTCTCTCTAGGCGCCCTGTCATATGCTTTCTCTAAATCCACAAAAACACAATGCAACTCCTTCTGACCTTCTCTGTACTTCTCATCAACACTCTCAGAGCAAACATCGCATCTGTAGTGCTCTTTCCTGGCATGAAACCATACTGCTGATCACTAATCATCACCTCCCTTCTTAACCTAGCTTTCACTACTCTTTCCCATAACTTCATGCTGTGACTGATCAATTTTATCCCTCTGTAGTTACTACAGCTCTGCACATCACCCTTATTCTTAAAAATCAGTACCAAAACACTTTTTCTCCATTCCTCAGGCATCCTCTCACTTTCCAAGATTTCATTAAACAATCTAGTTAAAAACTCCATTGCTATTTCACCTAAACACCACCATGCTTCCAAAGGTATGTCATCTGGACCAACAGCCTTTCCGTTCTTCATCCTCTTCATATCTATCCTTACTAATCCACTGCACTTCATGATTCACTATCCGCACATCATCCAACCTTCTCTCCCTCTCGTTCTCTTCATTCATCAGCCCTTCAAAGTACTCTTTCCATCTGCTCAACACACTCTCCTCGCTTGAGTATGTTTCCCTCATTATCTTTTATCACCTTTACCTGCTGCACATCTTTCCTAGCTCGGTCCCTCTGTCTAGCCAATCGGTACAGGTCCTTTTTCTCCCTCCTTAGTGTCCAACCTTTTATACAACTCTTCATACGCTTTATCCTTAGCCTTCGCCACCTCTCTCTTTGTTATGCATCTCATCTCCTTATACTCTTGTCTACTTTCTTCATCTTTCTGACAATCCCACTTCTTGTTTGCCAGTCTCTTTCTCTGTATACTCTCCTGTACTTCTTCATTCCAACACCAGGTCTCCTTGTCCTCCTTCCTCTTTCCAGATGTCACACCAAGCACCTTTCTAGCCATCTCTCTTACTAGCTCTGCTGTAGTTACCCAGCTATTCAGTAACTCTTCACTGCCACCCAGTGCCCATCTTAACTCTTTCCTGAACATCACCTCACAATTACCCTTTTTCAATTTCCACCATTTGATCCTTGGTTCTGCCCTCACACTCATCCTCCTCTTCTTGATCACCAATGTCATCCTACAAACCACCATCCTATGCTGTCTAACTACACTTTTCCCTGCCACCACTTTACAGTCTCCAACCTCCTTCAGACTGGCCCCTTCTACATAAGATATAATCCACTTGTGTGCATCTTCCTCCACTCTTGTATGTCACCCTGTGCTCCTCCCTCTTGTTAAAATACGTATTCATCACAGCCATGTACATCTTTTTTGCAAAATCCACTACCATCTGACCTGCATTCCTTTGCTTAACACCATACCTACCCATCACTTCCTCATCCCCTCTGTTCCCTTCATCAACATGTCCATTGAAATCTGCTCCAGTCACCAGTCTCTCACCCTTGGGTACAGTCATCACCACTTCATCCAACTCGCTCCAAAATTTTTCTTTCTCATCCATCGCACACCCAACTTGTGGAGCATATGCACTAAAGACATTCGTCATTACACCATCAATTTCCAGCTTCATAAACGTCACTCTATCCGACACTCTCTTCACCTCCAAAACACTCTCAGAATACTGTTCCTTCAGGATAATGCCTACGCCATTTCTCCTCCCATCCACACCATAATAAAACAATTTGAAACTGCCTCCTTTACACCTAGCCTTGCTCCCCTTCCATCTGGTCTCTTGCACACACAATATACCAACCTTCCTTCGGTCCATCATATCAGCTAGCTCTCTCCCTGTACCTGTCACACTGCCAACTTTCAAAGTTCCGACCCTCACTATCACAGTCCCTAGCCTTTACCTGCCTTTGGGCATGCCTTACCCCTGTTCTCCTCCTTCAGCCAACAGTAGCCCAATTTCCGCCAGCACCCTGTTGGCGGTCGTCGTTAACTCGGGCCTCGACCGATCCGGTATGTATATCTGTACTGTTGTCTGCACGTATGATTTGGCAAAATTTTACGACGGATGCCCTTCCTGATGCAACCCTCCCCATGTATTCGGGCTTGGGACCAGCACAAAGAAATGCACTGGCTTGTGCTTAGCCATATCAACAAATAATTTCCTGTACTTAGTCATGTTAATCATGTAATTTCTCTGTGGAGCTAGTCATGTTAATCATCACTGCTGTAAAATGTCTTGTCCAGGGTCTACCCCATGTATCTGTGTGTAATTTCTCTGTGGAGCTTTTCTCCCCGGGCCTCCGCTGAAAAAGGACTTTGTGCCAAGTCGGACTTTCCCAGTAAACAAATATAAATAAGCTCTTTCATATTTCCTTGTGTGTTTTTATACTGTTCATGTCTCCTTCTTCCATCCTTTCTGCACTATTTTTATTTTTGAAAACATCCTGCTTTTTATTTTTCTTGTGTTCTCCTTCCCACCATTTTTTCATGTTCACGTATAATTTTTTTTCATCTTCCTGCATACTGGGAAGATAATATCTTGTAGGGTGGAGGTGGTATGCAAATGGTGGGTTGCATTGCAAGCATCCAGTTGGTTGCCACCACTTGCTTCATCTCTCCAAAATGAAAAATAATCTGGGGTGCGGAATGGCAGTGCTAAGTGAGAAGAACGAGCGTATCGCTATAATGGATGACGTGATATGTCTTAGTAAGAAAGGAGGGTCTAAATGAAGCTTTATTTTTACTTGTAAGACCAGCACCGTGACAACCAAATCGTGGGTGGAACTATCATCATATCTGCATTTCTGGTAGCCAGGTAAAGTTAATGTCAGATGTTGTGTAAGGCAGTTCTAATTTATACAGTGAATGTATTAACATTGGTATGCTTTCGTGACCCTGTCTGCCTGCTGCAAAAGTTGAGTTCTGAAGTTGGAAGCAAGCAATCCATTAAATCAATGAGATGATGTTAAAGGCTGCTGAAATCGGCTACTGATGAACTGTAAAGCATTATAAAATCGGCTACTGATGAACTGTAAAACAGTATAAAAATGATGAACACTTCATGAACCTCTGCTTTATTGAACATAAACTACAACATAAATTTTCTACAAAGTGTTTACGCAGTAACTTCGTGGGCTTTTGCATTTTTTAATTGCATTCTGGTGTTCTGATTGCTCTGAGTTCCCGCTACCTGATGGGTTCATAGGTAGGTACTAGGCTATCGGCCCAAGGGCCTAAGTAAGCCTAACCAACAAGGTTCCCTGGCTTATGCCACCCAAGAAAGTTATTTTCTTGTGTCACTGTCGAGCAGAGCCACAGAAGTGACTCCCGGGGTATATTTCCTATTTCCCATCCACTCAAAGATTTTTCTTGAAGAGTGCTAATGACTAACTTTGCTTGACATAGATGGGTAGCTTGTTCCAGAGTATGGGAAGTCTCTCTGAGACAGGAATCTATCCCTCCAGCATGTCCCATTTATTGTGGTGACAAGGTTTAGGTACCTACAGCATGTAGCTCTGAGGGATTGGGATTTCTTTAGGTGTAGCATGTCCATCAGCTCTGGGTTTGACATAGCTTTATATGTTAGGCAGAAATCACCTCAGAGTAGACGATATGCTATGGAGTAAAGCTGGAAATGTTTGAGATGGTCAGTGTAGGGCATCTGTTTGCGGTCAGTAATCCTCTTTGTGAGGTACTTCTGTGGCCTTTCCAGCTGCTGCAGATGTCTTGTGAGGTACATTCCAAAAGGCGCATTGTACTCTATAATGGGTCCAGTGAGTATTGAACAATGACCTCTTTTTTTCCTGGATGAGAACTCTTTTGTGATGAGGTGTGCCACGTAGAAGGACTTCCTGACTACTGTGGCGATGTGATTATCAAAGGAGAGACTACTGTCCACCTGGGTCCCAAGGTCTCTTTATCACACATTCGGTGTTAAGTAGACTGCTGCCTATGTGGTAGTTCATGGGTACACAGTTTTTACCAAAGGGGATGACAATGCACTTTTTGGCATTGAGCTTGAGGCCATGGCTCTCACACCAGGCATCTGTCTCAGTGAGACTCTTCTGTAGGATGTCCACATCATTTGGGGACTTGACTATGGCTCCTAGTTTGCAGTAATCTGCGAACTTCGTTAGCCAGAGGCCTTCTGTGTTAGCCTGTACTTCAGAGAAGTAGATACCAAACAGGAGAGGTCCCAGGACTGAACCCTGTTGTACTCCACTTGTCACTGGTTTGATGTCAGTCTGCAACTTTTACAGTGTAAGTTCTGTCAGTGAGCCAGTTGGCAATTGAAAGTGCTCAGTACAAGTGTATGTTCCAGTTTGTTTAATAAAGCAGCGATTTGTGAAGTGTACATGATTAAACTATTTAACAGTTCAGCAGTTAAGTAGCTGATTTCGGCAGCTTCAACATCACCTCATTGATTTTATGGATTGCTCCTTAGTTCGTGTATTATTTTCTTTGCTTTTGCCTTGCTAAAATCTGTAGTAGAACACAAACATAAGTTGCTCCTGAGTTCCAGCCATTACATCAGTCTGTCTTGCCGTCAAACCCGTAGCAGAAGCAGTTCATAAGTGTGCCGGTCGGTTGCTACCAGAGTTCGAATTACAGCTGAAAACGTCTAAAGCTAATTACCCCGTTGGGATCCCTTTTTTTTTGCACTAACCGATGTCCGAAAATGTTAACAATTGTCTCGCCTGTGGAAAGTAGATCCAACACCGAGACTTCCATTCATACTGAGTCACTTGTTTAGGCCCAGGCCACAACGTCCCCTTTTGCTGGTTCTGTGCCTTATTTAAAACGAGAACCGTTCGTCCTAGAGCTCTTATTGTAGATGGGTATTTTCATCTTCCGTCTTTGCATTCCGAAATGGCGTCAGTCAGCCAACAATCCATAGACATTCTGAAAAAACGTAGAGATAAAGATAGAGACAAGACCACACAAGGCTAAGCAGGTAATCTGCTCTCCTGATTTCAGTGAAGCACTTTCGCAGCCCCTGATACGATATCTACACAGGTCACTACCGAGTCCTTTTCGGAGTCCGGTATGCCACAGAAATCTTCTTCTTCCGAGCCTTTGGTTGTCTCTGCCTCTGAGTCCGGAGCCGCGACACAGGCACCGGCTTCAGAGGACGCCTTTCACACTACCGATTCTAGACAAAAAACGTCTTCTCTTCCGAATCCATTTCTCTTAGACCGATTGATACGGTTAGGCCTAAAAGTCAGGCCACTCTCAGAAAATCTACCTCTAGGCACCATCTTACTCCTGCTCCACCACCCCAAGCCCAAATGCTTAACATGGCAGAGGATCTTATCTCCCTTATCAGGGGTAGTCAGGCCACAACTTCTAAAAGGAAAATACTCCCTTCTCCTGAACTAATGACAGAGCAGGATTTTGAGGAATCTGATTATTCAGATTTTGAAGAGAACCAACAACCTCTGACTGCTTATGAGGATTCAGATGCAGAAGAATCCACTCCTCCCGCCACCCCACCAGAAGACCTTTTTTTTGTGGAAACGCTTCACACTGTCCGTTAACATTTCCACTGGGATTCTCAGGACTTCCTTCAGTCTAAGAAAAGACTAAGAGAGTAGCACAGACCCCTGGCCATCCCTCTTATCTTTAGAAGTGGTGGATGATGTTTTCCATGAATCCATCTTAGCCCCTGACTCCTTCCCACCTGCTCCCACTAAACCTGACAGGTATTGCAGCGTATTGGAGTCTCACAAATACCTCTACAGAAATCCTGCTGCAGACCCAGAGGTCATTACACAGGGACCTGAAGGAGCTAAGGCTAGTTTTGCAAAGAATCCTATTCCTTCTGACAAGAATTCCAGAGCTCTGGACAGATGGGGTAAAAAAGTATACACCTCTGCAACCTTATCTAACTGTCAGTTCCATATGTTGAAGTATCAACAACACACTTTGAAACTATTAAAGCAAAAGATTTCTACCTTTCCTGACTGTGCCAATTCAAAAGAGTTAGCAGATTTACTGCACTGTACTTGTCAAGTGGCCAAACACTCCTTACACTATTCTCTTGTGCCATAGCCAAATTATGGAACTCCCTCCCACCCACAATTACCTGCATACCATCATGCACCCACTTCAAAACGTTACTAAAAGCGCACCTAAAAACATGCTGGCTATGCCCTTGCAACTCCCACTCTAATATCACCCACCCCATCCAACCACTGCATTTCTTTCCACTCCACTAACTACCTTGATTATAGCAAGCTCAGATGCTCATAAGCCTAGTACTTATTATACAGCAGGAACTTCTTATTGTAACATTTGTTAATGTCTGTTATGTATTTCACAGATAAAGATTCTAATTGTCTACTGACGTACTATGTTCATCTGTAAATATGTTGTAAGTAATTGCTATGTAAATTGTTAATCGCTATGTAATCCAATGTAACTACTGTCTGTTTATTTTAACTGTGGAGTTTTTCTCCCCGGGCCTCCGCTGAAAGTGGACCTACGTTCAGTCGGACACTCCCAGTCAACAAATATAAATCAAATAAATATTATACCCTAGAAGCCTCAAGCAGGGCAGCAGTGTCAGGATCTGTCAATAGAAGACATGCATGGTTGAAGTAACAACCTCTTCCTGATCATGTCAAGTCTAAATTATCAGGGAGGACCACTTAAAGCAGGAGAGGTGGTTAAAAGGATGGAAGACAAAGCAAAAAATGTATGCAAACAGTAAAAGATTTCTTTCAGGTTCAACCTCCTAGGTTCAGCAGAAATTTTCCGTCTAAGCACTGGTCCTTTCCTGCACCTAGCAGATGGGCAAGGTAAGTCCCACAGGGACAGACCACCCAGGCCCCTATCCCAGGAACAGCAGAGAACCAAACAGTGGACCACTTCCGCCCCAAAGGCAGGGAGTTCTAAGCCATCCTTCTATGGCAAAAACCCTCAATGACTCCTCTGCCATCCTTTCTCTCACCAAAAGGTAGGAGGAAGGCTCTCCCTCTGCAAAGAAAATTTGCTTTCTGTAACAAAGGACCGATGGGTCTTAAAGATAATTTTTCAGGGATACCAAATTCTCTTTCAACGAACTCTCAATTCCAAGAGGTTACCCAGACTTGCCTCAAAATCAGTGGGCAGAGGCTTTGAAACAAGTTCAAACTCTCATCCCAGGTGGAAGTAGAACCTGTTCCCACAGATCAAACAGGCAAAGGCTTTTAATTCAAACTATTCCTTGTTCCCAGAAAAGAGGGCACGCTACCCTTTGGCTTATCTACTGCTCCATGGGTATTAACCAAATGCTTAGCCCCTGCCATAGCGTTTTGCAGACAGAGAAATATACAGATTTACCCTTATCTGGATGACTACCTCATTCAGGCAGAGTGCAAAGAAAAGCTGCTCCAGGACCTCCTCTTTGTCAAAACCCTCAAAACCTCCTTAGGGTTCACAATCATTGAGAAGAAATCAAAGCAAGCACCTTCCAGGAGGATCATTTTCTTGGGAGCGCTGCTGGGCACAGCATCCCAAATGGCCTTCCTACCCCAGAAAAGGAGAGCTTCCTGCCTCTCTGTTTTACCCGGCTGGCTTCCAGAAATCACCTCACGGCGAGGAAGTTCCTGCAAGCCTTGGGGTATATGGCATCTTGCATCCTTCTAATTCCTCTAGCCAGGCTTCACATTAGAAAACTTCAGTGGTATCTAAAGAACCTTTGTTGTCGGCATTCAGCCTCTAGAGACCTCTCTGACTTTGATCCCCTGTATAAGGGCCGAGTTTCTCTGGTGGGCAGGGGCCTGTGCCAAGAACATGGGTCTTCCCTTCATCCTCCGCCCTACCTGGAAGACCATCACCACAGACATTGCTTGGGGCGCTCACCTACCAGGCAAGTGCAACCAAGGTCTTTGGGATGCCCAGCACCTTCCCTTACTCATCAGCCAGAAGGAATTGATGGCAGTGCAAAAGGCACTGACATTCTTCAAACCCCATCTCAGGCCAGGGGTTCTCCTTATCAAAACAGACAGCACCACACTAATGTGGTACATCAACAAACAGGGAGGGACCCAATCTTACCCTCTGTGCAGGGTAGCCATGAACCTCTAGCTGACAACCTCCTCCATGGGTATTGCACCTAATAGCCCAATACCTACCAGGGATCAACAACACCCTGGCCGACCACTTAAGCAGAAACATACTGGACCCCCCATGAATGGCAGCTCTACAGAAAAATATTTTTGGAAGTCACTCAGGAGTGGGGAACTCTGGAGGTGGATCTCTTTGCTTCACACCTCAACCACAAGCTACAAAAAGTCTGTACCAGGGAGTGTCATCACCTAGCATGGAAGGTGGATGTCTTGAACTTCCCCCGGAATGCCCTCTTTGTGTACACATCCCCCCCTCTGCCTCTTATTCCCAAGGTACTGAACAAGATAAGAGAGGAGAGACCAAAGGCCATCCTCATTGCTCCAGATTTGCTCAGACAGTATTGGTACCCCTTGCTGAGCAGTCTAACATCACAGCCTCCCAGGCAGCTTCCCCTGATTTCAGACCTCTTGACTCAGGTGGGGGGGGGGGGGTGCTGCACCCAGATTTGCAGACTCTCAAAACTGTCAGCATGGCTAATATTCTGCAAGCAAACAAGGGGCCTCAGTTAAGCAAACGGATCCTAGACATGGTCAGAATGGCCAGAAGGGACAGCACCAGAAAATCTTGCGCAGGGAAATGGAAAAGATTCTGCTCCTAGAGCCAGTCCAGAGGGAGCAGTTACTCACAATCTTCCGTCCTCTTATCCTGGACTATCTAGCGGAGTTGCTCAATAGTGGCGTCTCCCTCTTTTCTGTTAAAATCCATGCCTCTGCCATTTCAGCTCATTTCAATACAGACCAGCCCCTGTTCTCACATCCTTTGATTAAAGAATTCCTCAGAGGGGCTTCTAATATCAGACCTCCCAGAAGGCCACCCACGCCGGCCTGGGGCCTGAATTATGTTTTGGAAAAACTTACCTTGCCACCATTCAAACCTGCTGCTTCAGTAGAACTGAAATACCTCTCCTGGAAGACTGCTTTACTACTAGCTATCACCTCAGCCAGAAGGGTTTCAGAACTTCAGGCACTGATGACCATTGAGCCCTTCATCGTTTTCTATGCAGACAGGGTCTCCCTGAGGACTAGCCCCTCCTTTATGCCCAAGGTGGTATCTAATGTGACTCTCAATCAGGCCATACATCTACCCACCTTCTTCCCTAACCCTCAAAACAAGGGGAAAATAATTTTGCGCTCACTAGATGTGCACAGGCAACTCGGATACTATCTGGACTATACTAAACCCTTCAGGAAACAGACCAGCTTCTTGTCAGCTTTGTCCCAGTGACAGAGAGGAAGCCAACTTCCAAGCAAACCATTTCCAAATAGATATTGAACTGTATCCATTTCTGCTACAGATTACATGGGAAGCCACCTGCTAATTCTATTCATACCCATTGCGCTAGGGCAGCCTCCACTTCCACAGCATTCCTCAGATGAGTTCCCACCAGGGACATCTTGGAAGCTGCCCACCTGGACCTCTGTCCATACCTTTTACAAAGCATTACCACCTACCTCTTTCTCTAAGGCTAGGGCAGGGTTTGCCTCTGCAGTTCTGCAGAGCATGCTTACTCATGTTTAGGTCTCTGATCCTTCCACCCCTCTCCTCAGCTTTGGGAATCCCCCTACAGGTGATGACTGCAACAGTGAAACACAAAGAACATAGTACAATTGTGTACACTTACCATAAATGTAGATGTTCGAGTGTATTCACTGTTGCAGTCCTGGTTTCCCTCCATCCTTCCCCCTTTTATCCTCTTTCCTTAGGGAGACATAAGCTTCTTATGGTGGCTTTTAGCCACCAGGACCACTTTACCACATTTCCTTGGGGTTCTGACTGGTTAGGGCAAGAAAAATTGATGTAATGCCGTCAGCTGTCTTGCTTTATAGCACTGACAACCTGACATCAGTCATCAAGCGACAGCAGCCGACGCAGAAAAACATTGACTTTGATATTCAGTCCAGCTGTGGGCTACCACAGCAGGGATAACCCACAGGTGATTACTGCAACAGTGAATACACTCAAACATCTACATTTATGGTAAGTGTGCACAACTGTACTTTATGGACAACATTCCATCTGTTGTCCATTTTCATTCTTCCTCAACTTGCTGCCCACCAACCCCCAGTCTTTTTTTTGTAAGGACACCGCTGTCCTTAATATTGAGCTGTAGGTATGCCTTTCTGTCAGGAAAGTTTTATATTGGTGCTTTCTTTTTTTTTTGTAAAACTGCAAACGGGTCTGAAGTATGTTAGGAGTTGGAGCATTATGGGTAAGGTAGGAGCTCAAGAGCTTTTTGGTGACCACGAGCTTTAGTAAGAGCCGAGTCTGGTCCAAAGATCAGATCCGAACCCAACAATTAAGGAAGAATGAAAATGGACAACACAGATGTTACGTTATGGTAAGTATATAACTTTATTTTTACCTCGATAATGTGCATGAGTTTAAGAAAGATTGCCGTTAAGTGACTTTCTTTTTGTGCTCTAGTGTTATCAAAACGTTTAGCATGACTCAAGCAGTAGAAAGGGTTGTTGCCAAGTTTAGAGAGTCTGTAACAAGGGAGATAAGATTGTAGAGATACTAGAAATATTTCAAACATTTTATAAAAGTGTATGTAAAGCAGAGAAATATGGAAATAAAAAAAAGTATGAATAGAAATGTTTGTGGAAAAATTAAGTAAGCCAAGGTTATAGGTACATGAGGCTCAATTACTAACAGGATAAAAGAAAATGAGATAAAAATGGTGATGTATAACCAGTCCACAAGAAAGTCCTCAGGAATTTATGGTATTCCTGTTGAAGTTTGCAAGGTAGGAGAGAGAAAATGATCTGGAAGGCTTTGTTAAATAGTATTTTAAGAGGAGGAGTGGATGACTAATGTCCTGGAAGAAAGCAGTGGTGGCTGTAATACCTAAAGAGGGGAAAAATCCATCAGATCCAGCTTCATACAAGCTCATTTCAGTCTTAAACCATGATTATAAAGTGTTTGTGTATAATAGCTAAAAGAATGGCAAAGGTCATGCCAAAAATTGATAAATAAAGGTTGTTATGGTTGTGGAAGGGAGGCAAACGTTTGACAACATTAACAGAACATTGATGATCCAGAGAGAAGCAGAATGTAAGAAAATACCACTGCTGCTGTTAGAGCTTGATGCAGAAGAAGCATTTGACAGAGTAAGCTGGAAGTTTGGTTATGGAATTATTTGCATTCCCGATAAAATTATAAGGTTGATTACGTGGATATATGAGGGATTGGAGATGAAAATTAAAATGGTTTGGCTCCTCCCTGATAATTTCAGTTTGAGCAGAGGAACCAGGCAGGGATGTCCTCCTTTCCCTTTATTTGCATTATATTTAGAACCATTGGCAAAGAAAATAAGAGACTCAGAAATATAAGGATATAATTGGTGTGGTATTTGAGAAAAGCTGGCTATCTTTGCAGATTTTATATCTGATAAAACCAGAAAAGGACATTTCAGTCTTGTGGAACATTTTGAGACCATTTCAGATCTTTTCGGGATACAAAATTAATGTAGCTAAAACAAAGGTAGTAGCTGTAAATTATGTACCCACACACTAATTGGTTCAACAATGTCCATATTTATAGGGACGCTGCTGTAAAATGAAGTAATTAGGAGTATGGATTAAAAAGGATTCTGGTGTGGCAGCTAAGGATACGTGAGAAGAGACTAAAAAGATGATACAAAAACTGAGAAACTGGAAGCGCTACTTTATGGATATAGATAGCAAGACACAAACAGTTAAAATGTTTTTAGTCCCTTTAGTTTTATACATAGGTCGGGTATTTTTATCAATTAGAGAAGTTGTGGACAGAGGATTTTATCTCTGAGGGTAAGACGGTAAGAGTCAAGTGGGATAAGCTGATTCTTCCAGTAGAACAAGGCGGTCTGGGATTACTTGATTTGAAGGGTTATTTCAGAGTTATGGCTCCTATACATAGCACAAGCAGAAACCTATAATTCAAAGTGGAAAGTGGTGATGACAATGTGGGAAGCTCAAGAAACAAGGAGAGACTGGGGTTTTGGATGCAGGTTCTTAAGAAAAATAACAATAGCTGTATACAATGTTATATTCATAAAGTAGCAGAAAGCATTCTAACAACAAAGCCAACAAGGGAATGGAGAAAGGAGATTCTTCCGATAGGGATGACTGTAGTTAGGGTTATGGACAATAGGCAAGAAGGGGACTGGAGTTTATTGGGGAAAACTGGCAAAAGAACCAAGGTACTGGACAAATAATTGGAGAGGGAAAGGTAATGGAATGGGAAGAGGCCAAGAATTTTTGGACTGTAGGCTATAGTTTGCCTTTCCTGTCAAGGATTGATATTAGACTGTAAGCAAAGAAAAATAAATAGGGGGATCCTAAGCGAAAGACCAGCACTAGTAGAACTTTTAGTAGAATCTAGAACAGAAGCTTCTGTTAAAGCATATAAAATATTGCACAATTACTATAAAAACAATCCGAGGAGGTTAGAAAGGATTGAGAAGAGAGATTAGATGAGCAATTCACAAAGAAACAATGGGGGATATATGTATGTCTACCAAGTATGCAACAGAGTGTAGAAGATTTAGGATCTTTGCTTGGAAGTGTTTACACAAGTATTGTTATACCCCAAGTAGACTCCAAAGAATTTTTCTCAGGTAGGCAGCAAACGTTGGAGGTGTGATGGAGAAGAAAGAGGTAACTGGGAGCATGTTTTTTGGTCAGTTGAGATACTACCCTTGTGTTAAGGGTATGACATAAGATGTCTTCCCAATGTTGGGTACAGTGTTTTCTTTGAGAGATCTGTTTACTAATATGGAGATGGGGTAAGTGATCAAATTGGCAGTAATTTTAAGGAAATGAGGAGGGAAGTTGTCGACTGATGGAGAACGTTTTAGGTTTGCTAAGAAGTGATTTGATATAGAGACTGGTTTAAAAGAGAAAGGTTGGTGGAGTAGATGGGAAGGGAAATGGGGTAGGTAAAACTCATTTTTGGTTAGATTACAGATGGTCAATAAAGACGTTATTTAGAAAGGTAGCGGTATCAGTGGAAGAGGTATTAGGGCATGGGTTGGGTGATGAGGGGCTTCCAGGATGTAGTAGCTTGTTAAGATTGCCATAATTTTGGGGGGGGGGGGTTGGAGTGGGGATTGCTTTGTGGTTTTTGAAAAAGGTTTTGCTTGTCGAGGGTGACTTTTGTTTCTGTTAGATTACGGAGCTCTCTATAGGTTTGAAGATCAGTGGAAGATTTGGATTTTTTTTCCACACACAATCTGTCCTGTTCATAAGGGTTTGAGTGGCTTCTGTTAACCATGGAGCAAAATGACTTCTGATTCTGGTTTCCCTGACAGAGGCCAGGGAGTTGACTGTGTCTAAAAATATATTGTTAAATATCATGACTGCATCCTCCAGGATGAGATTATAGAGGAAGAACCAATTAGTTGAGGAGAGCAAGTGAGTGTAGGTGGCTGGGGTGTGAAAGTGGGATGGTGATCACTTAGGATATCTGGTAGGTGTGGAGGGGTTATAATAGAGGTTAGGATTGAATTTGAGGACCCAGTCTAGAGTGGAGCAATAGTTGGATTGTTAGACGGGTAGGGGTAGTGATTAGCTAGGAGAAGCCATATAGGTTAATATCGATCTTAAGGGGAATCAATGTCAAGAGCACTCCAGTCGATGTTAATGTCTCTCAAGATTACTGTTTCATAAGAGATAGTGTGAGAGATCCAGGAGGGGAGTTCTAGTATAGGGATGTTGTCACCTGGGGGGGTATGTAAATAGAAGCAATAGCTAGTTTCTTACAAGTGTTCAGTTTACAATTGACCGTGAGTACTTCAGCAGGGTGGAAGTTTGGAGGGGAGATTGGTAGAGGGTAGAGGAAGAGCTGATTAGAGTAGAAAATAGCAACACCTCCATCTTTTTTCTCTAGTCTATCTTGCCAGAAGATGTTCTAGCCTGGGGGAAGAAATTCAGGGTCTGATATGTGAGGCTTAAGCCAGCTTTTAGAGAGGGTGAGAATATCCAGGGTGTGTTGGGAGATCCAGGCATGAAAAGGGGAGATTTTATTCATGATACTAGAATGTTCATAGGAAGTTACTAGGCTATTGGCCCTCAAGCCCTTACAAGTCTAGCCAAGAATTTAGCCCATGTTCTGACAAGTTGGACCCTATGCCACTGTCCAGCAGTGACATAGGTGGAATCCCAGGGGTGTATTTCCTGTTCCCCATCCAGTTATCCAGATTGTGCTTAAAAAGTTTTAATGAGGTACTCCGCTTTACGTGGAGGGATTATATTCCCCAAAAGGAGCCTCTGGAACAAAAATCTGTCCCACCAAGTCATGTTGATGTCAAAAACCAGGTTGAGGTCTCGCTTTCGGGTTACTCGAGTGGAGCTTGTCTTGCGGATATCCAGCAGTCCCATCAGGGTGAGGTCGGACCATTGCTTTGTATGCCAGACAGAGGTCACCTCTGAGGAGTTTGTAGGAGACTGAGTAGAGGGACAGGGCTTTTAGCCTATCTGTGTAGGGCAGATGTTTGAGGCCCAGGATTCTCTGGGTGAGGAGTCTCTGTGGTCTCTCTAGCTGCTGCATGCGCTTTGTGAGGTACATGCCGAAAGGGGCATTGTGTTCAGTAATCGGTCTTACAAGGAAAGAATACAGGGATGTTATTGACCACCTTGGCCCTGGATGAGGTACCCTTACTAATGAGGTGGGCCGTGTAGAAAGAGTTCCATACAACGGAGGCAATATGGTGGTCAGAAGTCAGTTTGCTATCAATCTGGGTTCCCAAGTCCCTCACGACTGATTGTGTGCTTAGTGCCTTATTATCAATGTGATGATTAATCCATTAGGTAGAATAGATAGGTTTTTGATGGATGTGGATTTGAGAGTCTGAGAAGTTGTGGAGATTGGGGGGTAATAGGTGTAAATAGAGAGACACGAGTTGAGGTCAGGTCCAGGGATGGGATGAATGTCACCTGACAGTATTAGGTTTAGAGTGAGTAATTTGGTCCCTCTCTACATACTTTTACAAAGCACTGTAAGCTTGATTAATTCTCTAGGTCCAGCTCAGGCTTTCTCGGACTATTCTCCAGGGGCTCCTGGATTCTTCCTCCTCCTCCCACATGTAGTTGGGCTAGAATAATCTACCCATATAGCTAAAGCTACTTACTGCAGCAACAGTCAATATGATGAACATAGTACAGCTGTGTAAGTAAGCATACCATAACAGTAGATGTTGGAATGATCACTGCTGCAGTAACTGCTCCTTCTACCCTCCCAGGGTGTGGACATTTTTTTTCTGTTGTTCCTAGCTTTGCCCTTTTCAGGGCTCAGCCTCCCTCTTTCTTTTGGCAGGAAAGCTCTGAAGGGCTTCGCACTTGTCAGCTCTTCTCTAGCTACTTGACAGTTTGAGTATGTAGAAGGTGCCCTGAAGCTTTTGAAGCTGGCTGTTATATCCTTGGCAGGATATAGCCATATAACTAAGATTACTGCAGCAGTGATAATTTGAACATCCACTGTTATTGTAAACTTACTTACACAACTCTGCTTTTTTTTGCAGTGTGTATTGGGGAGGTTCAGTAACTTAGATATGCAACTGGCCTCTATGAAGTCTTTACTGTGGCTGTCTTCTAGAATGAGTTGTACCACATGGCATATATTTCCCATCTGTCATTTGTCTGGTAACATTCTTTAAAGATGTATGCGCCATTCTGTGACTCCTGGTAGTTTCTCTTGTTTGAGCAATTCAGGGCTTGTGAGAATCATTATAAACGAAGAGAAGTCGTCTCTGGTCCTGACTCAGTCAGTTACTTTAATTGGGACAGAATTGGTCATTCTTCATTGTCTGCTAGTCTTACCTATCCTTGGAGAAGGACCAAAAAGTCATGACTTGAGCAATTCAGGTTTGGACTCTTGCAGTTTATAGCCACAATGATTCTTGCAGTATTGTTTGCCTGGCTAAGAAGGCCGACTAATTTTTCAGTGGCTTCAAAAGTCCTTATATTCTCACTGACCTGTTGTCAGAGTCAGACATTTGGTTCTAGAATGCTGGCAAACCAGCCCCATAACTGTGGATTTTCCTTTCTGTAATATGTCCCATCACATGCCCTTATGACCAGTGATTTACTATCAGGTTAGGGAACTCCCTTGTTCTTACTTGTCCTTGTTATTACTTGTTCAGGGAAAGTGAACCTCCTGGGATGGACCTTAACATAAACTGTTTGAAACTTTAGGGTAGTCATTTATTCTAAAGTCTTTGGAATAGGAGCCCCACCTTCCTAGGTCTGTCAATGACACAATGCTGTAGTGAGTAAACAGAGAATGCAGCGAAAAGTAATGTTGATATGATAATGGGCTATATTGGGCATCCGTATAAAAAAAAAAAAAAAAAAATTTTTACACACACACACGTGTACTAGAAGTGAATACTCTTGACTGTGAGCTGCAGGTCCAGTTCTCATGAAGTTGAAGATTCCTGACTTGTTCAGTACACTAGGGAGCATGTTACTCCCCTTTTCCTGCTGTGTGGAGTAGGGCATTTGATTATGCACATTTTGTTCTCTTTTGGTGGAAGACTCTTCTATACTTTTCCAACATTCCTATTGATTTTTCAGTTATAAAATTTGAAGCAGAGACACCAAAACTCCTCCTTGCTGCCATTTAATGGCTTAGTAGGGATGTCTGATATCCCAGTGTAAGCTAAGATGTTCCCTCAGACAGATTGAGATCTGACTATTCGAGTATTTAGCTTCTTCTTTTGATCCATTACTTCCACTATACCTGTCTGTGAAAAGTTTGAGGCGAGTGAAGCCACCCGCTAGCTTTTGTATTGATTGACATTTTGGCAAAGTGGAAGGTCTTCTCCATCTAGTTTGAGAGGTATCCTGTGTTATCTAAACTAGTCAGTTTGCAGAACATCCTAACTGTTTGGGGTCCTATATACCTTGGGTTCTGTTATTCCATTAACTGTGTGTTTCTAGCATCATTAAAGAATAATATGTTGTGGAATATAAAACCCTTGTCCAGGACTGGCTAGTTGAGCAGTTTCTTAAATGCTTTCCACATTTTCTCCTCCAGGGAGCCTGTCATTAACGACTGACTAGGTTTCCTATCCTGTAATCTAAACAACTAATGTAGTGGCTCTGAAGATTGTTGTAAAAAGCTTCAAAAAGGCCATCCCTTCTCAGAGGATGTCAGAGTACATTTTTGGTGGGGAGCCCATATGACATTTCACAAGTATTGAGTGCCACTTTGTATTAATGTGCACATTTACCCCAAACATTGAGTCTGAACTGTCTTAAAATCAATATATGCATGCCATTGTTTCCTTGCAAATATGTAATCCACTGGATAGTCTTCTTATACTCTGGATGTACATGGCCAGCACAGGTTTTATCTGAAGAGGGTGCCTGAATTAAGATGGAACAGCTAATCATCTTTTTTACCCCAGTTAAGAAGGGACTTGCAAACACTTTCCAAATAGATTGCTAACTTTATGGTGTTTTGCCATCAGTTGATAGTTTTTTTTATTTTTATTTTTTGCAAAATACAGCTACCAAAGACCAATCCAGTATGACAGTGCCTGCTTCCAGTACTTTTTCAAAAAAAAAAAAAAAAAGTTTAGATTCCGGCTGTTTGTGCCTTGTTCATATATTCAGTGGTTTACACCTTTGGTAAGTGTTTGTGGACTGTTGTGCTGAAAGTTTGGCCTCTTTTGGTGCCTAGTTACATCAGGATTTTGTATCCTGAACTCTTGTCTTTTGGTGTTTTTCTTGCTTTGACTCCCTAGTGAAGGTTAGTGTAGCTTGGATTCATCTAAGATCTATCCACTGCATAAGGCTGTGAAATATGATGTATCAAATGGAGTCTTGTATATATGTACAGGTAGGCAGACTTTTGCAGTGGAAGCTTGCTTACTGCCTTTTTTCCATCCCCCTTCCACTTGGAAGGCCTCTCTGTCTGAAAAAAAGTGAATTTTTTTTTTTTGTAAATTGGAATAATGTATAATTTTATGATGTTCTTCATCTCACATTGCTGCAGTCCTTACATATGGGGTAGTCCGCTGTCCTCGGTCGGCCCGAATATCAAAGCATTAGGCTGACGTCGGTCAAGGCGCTTAAGACTGACATCAGGACGTCAGGGTACAAATGCGCATGACCGACGTCATATCCTCAGTCTTTTTTGCCGCATGGTCCGATGCAGAAGCAGCGTTGCAAGTGCCATTCGGCGTTCTGAAATTTTTCGAATTCGGAGTTTCAGACCGAGTCAAAGTTGGCTAAGTACCCCGTTGGGGAATATTTTAGTTTTTTCTTGCCTCAGTGGTTTACCGGATGTCAGAAAAAGTGAATAACTGTATTTCTTGTGGGAAGCAGATACCGCATAGGGATTATCATTCTTTGTGTATTCCTTGTTTGGGGCCTGAGCACGACGTTGTTGGGTGTCGCTTTTGTGCTAGGTTCAATAAGCGCACTATTAAGCGAAGGTTAGATTGTGCTAGGTTGGTCTTCGGGAAGCGGTGCAATTATAATATGCCGTCGGATTCTCCGGCGCCCGCTTCTTCTAAGAAGCGCAAAGGCAAAGCAGCTAAACCCAGGCAAGAAGAGTCGTCCGGACGCCGGTTCTTTAGAGGCGTCAGTGGAACCGGTGGTTCCGTCGGAGGCTTCTCTGGAGCCCCAGGGGGAGACTTTGATATTGCAGGATGTGGCCTCTCAGGAGGCAGGTCAGGCTGAAGGGGCTTCTCAGGTTAATGTACTCCCCTCCCTTCCTAGGGTGGTTAGGCCCTTTCCTTCTGTTTCCAAGGCTTCTCCCAGAGGCAGGCCAGGTTTAGCTTCTGTTGGTGTCACTCCTAGTTCAGCAGGGTCTGTGCCCAAGAAGCACATGCTTAAAATGGCAGAAGATTTAATTACTTTGATTAGAGGTTCTTTGCCCCCTCCTGATAAGAGGCCTAGGGTGGAGCCAGAGTTGGGGAGTTTTGAGCAGGCTTCGGATGTTTCAGAGTCTTCGGCTGAAGACTTGCAGGAGTACTCTCCTTATTCTGATTCTGATGCAGATGATTCACTCCTTCTGCTTCTCCTCCAGAGGATTTTTCTTTTCAGAGACTCTTCATTCCATGAGGGAACATTTTAAGTGGGAAGGTCAGGACTTCTCTGATTCCAGGAAAAGGGTTAGGGAATTTTTGCTTTTACCCCAGCATAGGCCCTTGGCTATATCCCCTGTTCTGGATGTTGTGGAAGATGTGTTTGCAGAGGCTTCACTTAATCCTGATTCTTTGCCTCCTGCTCCTGTTAAACCGGATAGGTATTACAGGGTGCCTGAGGCTCATAAATATCTTTATAAGAGTCCTAGGGCGGACCCAGAAACTGTTAGTCAGGGACCTAAGGGTGTCAAGGCCTCTGTTGTAAAAAATCCGGTTCCTCCAGATAAAGAGGCCAGAGCTTTGGATAGATGGGGAAAGAAAGTCTATACTTCTTCCACCTTAGCTATGAGGGCTTTGAATTGCCAGTTTCACATGTTGAAATATCAAAACTATCTTCTTTCTCAATTGAAGTCTAAGGTAGATGCTCTGGCGGAAGGCATTGAGTGTAAAGAATTACAAGATTTGGTACATGTCTCTGAACAGGTGGGTAAGCATTCTTTACAATGTGGTTTTGATGCTGTACAGGCCTCGCCTAGGGTGGCTGCCACTGGTTCAGTTCTTCGCAGGCACGCCTGGCTGAGGGATCAGAATTTATCTGACCATGTTAAGACAAGGATTTTGGATGCTCCTTTACAGTCTGATGTGTTGTTTGGTTCACCTGTGGAGTCAGTCTTGAAGAAAATGGAAGACAAGGCTAAGTCTATGCAGGCTGTTAAAGATTTTTTGCAAGTTCAGCCTCCGAAGTTTAGTAGGAATTGGCCTGCTAAGGGGTGGACGTACCCTTCTTATGATTCACAGTCTAGGGGTAGATCTAGACGTGGTAGGGGCAGAGCTCAGAGCTCCTTCAGACCTAGAACAGGGAGTTCACCTGCACAATCTTCGCGTGAGGGCAGGGGCCAGTCCTTTCGTAAACAGGCCCAATGACCTACCTTTTCAGCTGCCAGATCCTTCTTGCCTGGCAGCACCTTTGGGAGGAAGGTTGGCACTCTTCAAGGAAAATTGGAGTTTGATTACCCAAGACAGATGGGTATTGGATATCATACACCAAGGTTGCAAGTTTTATTTCCATACCTTGCCTCCTTTCAAAGGCATGCCGGACGTTCCTCCTCAGCAAAGACTAGAGGCTCACAAACAAATTTCTCTGCTACTTCAAATAGGGGCCATACAACCGGTCCCTCTGCCAGAAGTGGGCCTAGGATTTTATTCTCGCCTGTTCCTAGTACCAAAGAAGGGGAACACGTGGAAACCAATTTTGGATTTATCTATCCTCAACACTTATCTGGACATTCCCAAGTTCAAAATGTTGACGTTACATCAGCTTTTACCTCTGCTGGGGAAAGATCACTGGATGGTGACTCTGGATCTCAAGGAGGCTTACCTTCATGTTCCTATCAGGCTCATTTGCAGGAAGTATCTGCTTTCGGGCTGGGACTTCTCATTATCAGTTCTCTGCATTGCCCTTTGGCTTATCTACTGCCAGAGTGTTCAAAGGTTCTGGCTCCAGTGATAGCTTTCTTCAGGCTAAGAGGAATACAGATCTATCCTTATTTGGACGATTGCCTGATTCTGGCCCAAGGAAAGGACAACTTCTTCATCATTTACAATATGTGATAGCAGTGCTAAGATGCCTGGGGTATTCTGTGAACGAAATAAAGTCCAGTCTAGTACCCTCTCAGGACATGTGCTTTCTGGGTGTGAGACTGAATACAGCATCCCAGATGGCCTTTTGACCCCGGACAAACAAAAGAATCTTTCTCTTTACTTCCATCAATTGTCTCATCAGTCCAGGCTGACTGCAAGGACAGTCCTTCAAGCCTTGGGGTTCATGGCATCTTGTATTCTGGTGCTTCCCAATGCCAAACTGCATATGAGGAAGCTACAATGGTATCTCAAAAATGTATGGACACAGCACTGCCAAGATATGGACACTGTCATTCAGATAATACCTTGCATTCAAAAGGAATTTTTGTGGTGGGCTCAGGAATGTCACCTAAACAAGGGACTGTCTGTGACCCGGCCAGAGGCGAGTCAGATTCTAACGACAGATGCCTCAGACAAAGCTTGGGGAGCTCATCTAAATGGAAAGTGGGTACAAGACACGTGGCCTGCCAGACTTCAACATCTACATATCAACTTGAAGGAGATGTTAGCAGTCCAATTTGCATTAATAGCTTTCAAGGATTTACTTCTTCCAGGGCAGGTGTTGGTTCTAACAGACAACACAACTGTCATGTGGTACATCAACAAGCAAAGGGGAACACATTCTTATCCTCTATGCAGACAAGCAATGATTTTGTGGGAGACTGCTCTCTGTTTACAGCTAAATCTTCAGGCAAGGTTTCTGCCGGGAGCACAGAACTCCTTAGCAGATGTGTTGAGCAGACAAATTATGGATCCCCACGAGTGGAAATTGGATCCTCATGTATTTCAGAAATTGACAGTGTTATGGGGAACTCCAGACATAGATCTGTTCGCTTCTCCACTAAACTACCAGCTGCCTAAGTTTTGCACAAAAAGGTTTCATCCCACAGCTTGGAAAGTGGATGCTCTCTCATTCAATTGGAGCAATCTTCATGTGTATGCCTTTCCACCTCTGCCTCTCCTCCCAAAGGTACTTCTGAAGGTCAGACAGGACAAGCCAAAGATGATTTTAATAGCTCCAGATTGGCCTCGACAGCACTGCTACCCATTACTGAGAAGTCTGATACGGGTGCCTCCATGGCCTTTGCCTTCGATTCCACACCTGCTGTCTCAGGAGAACAGTCATTTACTCAATGTCAAACTTCACTCTCTACATCTAACAGCTTGGCATATTCTGTTTTAAACCCTGGAGGGTCTCAGCTTCCACAGCAAGTTTTGAATGTTATTTTGGAGGCCAGAAGGCCTAGTACAAGCAAAGTGTACGCAGATAAATGGAGGAGATTTTTATTTTGGAGTACAGCAAAGGAATTTGATGTTTCTAAGCCTAATTTAAGTGTGGCTCTTCAATATCTTACTGAGTTACTGGACAAAGGTTTGTCCTTCTCCTCTATTAAGGTTCATGCTGCAGCAATTTCTGCTCACTATGACTGTGACCCACCATTGTTTTCTCATCCTTTGTTTAAGCAATTCCTTAGAGGGGCAAAGAATATAAGACCCCACGTGAGCTCCTACTCCTGCTTGGGATCTCAATTTTGTGTTGGAGAAACTCACTCTACAAACTTTTGAGCCTGCAGCTACTGCCGAGTTGAAATATTTATCATGGAAGACTGCTTTTTTGTTGGCCATTACCTCTGCAAGAAGGGTTTCTGAATTACAGGCCCTTATGGCGGTTGAGCCTTTCTTAATTTTCCATAAGGATAGGGTATCTTTGCACTAATCCTTCCTTTATGCCTAAAGTGATTTCTAGTGTGGCTTTAAACCAAACTATTCATTTGCCTACTTTTTATGCAAACCCCCAAAATAAAGGGGAAAAGATTTTGCACACTTTGGATATACACAGGCAGTTGTCATATTATTTGAGCAGAACTAAAGGGTTCAGGCAGTCTCAGCAGTTATTTGTTTCATTTGCTTTGGGTTCTCAGGGCAAGCCTGTTTCAAAACAAACTATTTCTAAGTGGATTGGGTTTTGTATTGCTTTCTGTTATTCCCATCATGGTAAGGAGATTCCAGCTGGGATTAGGCCTCATTCCACTAGGGCTACTGCCACTTCTACAGCTATTTTAAGGGGGGTGGCAACTTAAGATATTCTGGAGGCAGCTACTTGGAGTTCAGTGCATACTTTCTCTAAGCATTACCACCTTCCACTTTACTCTAAATCTAGGGCTGGTTTTGCCACTGCAATTTTACAGGGCATTTTGGCAGCTCCTAATGCTTTATAGTTTTGCCATCCTCCCTTACCTCTGCTTTGGGATTCTACCCATATGTAAGGACTGCAGCAATGTGAGAGGAAAAACATAGTACAGATGTTCTCCACCCCACATTGTTGCAGTCCTTACACTTGGGTAGTCCGCTGTCCTCGCCGCCCGAATATCAAAGTATTAGGCTGACGCCGGTCAAGGCGCTTAAGACTGACATCAGGACGCCAGGGTACAAATGCGCATGACCGACGCCATATCCTCAGTCTTTTGCCGCATGGTCCGATGCAGAAGCAGCGTTGCAAGTGCCGTTCGCTCTGAAATTTTTCAATTCGAGTTTCAGACAGAGTCAAAGTTGGCTAAGTACCCGCTAGAACATTTTAGTTTTTCTTGCCTCAGTGGTTTACCGGATGTCAGAAAAAGTGAATAACTGTATTTCTTGTGGGAAACAGATACCGCATAGAGATTATCATACTTTGTGTATTCCTTGTTTGGGGCCTGAGCACGACGTTGTTGGGTGTCGCTTTTGTGCTAGGTTCAATAAGCGCACTATTGCGAAGGTTAGATTGTGCCAGGTTGGTCTTTGGGAAGCGGTGCAATTATAAGATGCCGCCGGATGCTCCGACGCTTCTTCAAGAAGCGCAAAGACAAAGCAGCTAAACCCAGGCAAGAAGAGTCGTGCATCGACGCCGGTTCTTAGAGGCATCAGTGGAACCGTGGTTCCGGAGGCTTCTCTGGAGTCCCAGGGGGAGACTTTGTTATTGCAGGATGTGGCCTCTCAGGAGGCAGGTCAGGCTGAAGGGGCTTCTCAGGTTACTGTACTCCCTCCCTTCCTAAGGTGGTTAGGCCCTCTCCTTCTGTTTCTAAGGCTTCTCCCAGAGGCAGGCCAGGTTTAGCTTCTGTTGGTGTCACTCCTAGTTCTACAGGATCTGTGCCCAAGAAGCACGTGCTTAAAATGGCAGAAGATTTAATTACTTTGATTAGAGGTTCTTTGCCCCCTCCAGATAAGAGGCCTAGGGTGGAACCAGAGTTGGGGAGTTTTGAGCAGGCTTCAGATGTTTCTGAGTCTTCGGCTGAAGACTTGCAGGAGTACTCTCCTTATTCTGATTCTGATGCAGATGATTCAACTCCTTCTGCTTCTCCTCCAGAGGATTTTTCTTTTTCAGAGACTCTTCATTCCATGAGGGAACATTTTAAGTGGGAAGGTCAGGACTTCTCTGATTCCAGGAAAAGGCTTAGGGAATTTTTGCTTTTACCCCAGCATAGGCCTTTGGCTATACCTCCTGTTCTGAATGTTGTGGAAGATGTGTTTGCAGAGGCTTCTCTTAATCCTGATTCTTTGCCTCCTGCTCCTGTTAAACCGGATAGGTATTACAGGGTGCCTGAGGCTCATAAATATCTTTATAAGAGTCCTAGGGCGGACCCAGAAACTGTTAGTCAGGGACCTAAGGGTGTCAAGGCCTCTGTTGTAAAAAATCCGGTTCCTCCAGATAAAGAGGCCAGAGCTTTGGATAGATGGGGAAAGAAAGTCTATACTTCTTCCACCTTAGCTATGAGGGCTTTGAATTGCCAGTTTCACATGTTGAAATATCAAAACTATCTTCTTTCTCAATTGAAGTCTAAGGTAGATGCTCTGGCGGAAGGCATTAAGTGTAAAGAATTACAAGATTTAGTACATGTTTCTGAACAGGTGGGTAAGCATTCTTTACAATGTGGTTTTGATGCTGTACAGGCCTCGTCTAGCGTGGCTGCCACTGGGTCAGTTCTTCGCAGGCACGCCTGGCTGAGGGATCAGAATTTATCTGAACATGTTAAGACAAGGATTTTGGATGCTCCTTTACAGTCTGATGTGTTGTTTGGTTCACCTGTGGAGTCAGTGTTGAAGAAAATGGAGGACAAGGCTAAGTCTTTGCAGACTGTTAAAGATTTTTTGCAAGTTCAGCCTCCGAAGTTTAGTAGGAATTGGCCTGCTAAGGGGTGGACGTATCCTTCTTATGATTCACAGTCTAGGGGTAGATCTAGACGTGGTAGGGGCAGAGCTCAGAGCTCCTTCAGACCTAGAACAGGGAGTTCTCCTGCACATTCTTCGGGTGAGGGCAGGGGCCAGTCCTTTCGTAAACAGGCCCAATGACCTACCTTTTCAGCTGCCAGATCCTTCTTGCATGGCAGCACCTTTGGGAGGAAGGTTGGCACTCTTCAAGGAAAATTGGAGTTTGATTACCCAAGACAGATGGGTATTAGATATCATACACCAAGGTTACAGGTTTTATTTCCATACCTTGCCTCCTTTCAAAGGCATGCCGGACGTTCCTCCTCAGCAAAGACTAGAGGCTCACAAACAAATTTCTCTGCTGCTCCAAATAGGGGCTATATAACCGGTCCCTCTGCCAGAAGTGGGCCTAGGATTTTATTCTCGCCTGTTCCTAGTACCAAAGAAGGGGAACACGTGGAGACCAATTCTGGATTTATCTATCCTCAACACTTATCTGGACATTCCCAAGTTCAAAATGTTGACGTTACAACAGCTTTTACCTCTGCTGGGCAAAGATCACTGGATGGTGACTCTGGATCTCAAGGAGGCTTACCTTCATGTTCCTATCAGGCTAAGTTGCAGGAAGTATCTGCTTTCGAGCTGGGACTTCTCATTATCAGTTCTCTGCATTGCCCTTTGGCTTATCTACTGCCCAGAGTGTTCACGAAGGTTCTGGCTCCAGTGATAGCTTTCTTCAGGCTAAGAGGAATACAGATCTATCCTTATTTGGACGATTGCCTGATTCTGGCCCAAGGAAAGGATGAACTTCTTCATCATTTACAATATGTGATAGCAGTGCTAAGATGCCTGGGGTATTCTGTGAACGAAATAAAGTCCAGTCTAGTACCCTCTCAGGACATGTGCTTTCTGGGTGTGAGACTGAATACAGCATCCCAGATGGCCTTTTGACCCCGGACAAACAAAAGAATCTTTCTCTTTACTTCCATCAATTGTCTCATCAGTCCAGGCTGACTGCAAGGACAGTCCTTCAAGCCTTGGGGTTCATGGCATCTTGTATTCTGGTGCTTCCCAATGCCAAACTGCATATGAGGAAGCTGCAATGGTATCTCAAAAATGTATGGACACAGCACTGCCAAGATATGGACACTGTCATTCAGATAATACCTTGCATTCAAAAGGAATTTTTGTGGTGGGCTCAGGAATGTCACCTAAACAAGGGACTGTCTGTGACCCGGCCAGAGGCGAGTCAGATTCTAACGACAGATGCCTCAGACAAAGCTTGGGGAGCTCATCTAAATGGAAAGTGGGTACCAAGACACGTGGCCTGCCAGACTTCAACATTTACATATCAACTTGAAGGAGATGTTAGCAGTCCAATTTGCATTGATAGCTTTCAAGGATTTACTCCTTCCTGGGCAGGTGTTGGTTCTAACAGACAACACAACTGTCATGTGGTACATCAACAAGCAAGGGGGAACACATTATTATCCTCTATGCAGACGAGCAATGATTTTGTGGGAGACTGCTCTCAGTTTACAGCTAAATCTTCAGGCAAGGTTTCTGCCGGGAGCACAGAACTCCTTAGCAGATGTGTTGAGCAGACAAATTATGGATCCCCACGAGTGGAAATTGGATCCTCATGTATTTCAGAAATTGACAGTGTTATGGGGAACTCCAGACATAGATCTGTTCGCTTCTCCACTAAACTACCAGTTGCCAAAGTTTTGCACAAAAAGGTTTCATCCCACAGCTTGGAAAGTGGATGCTCTCTCTTTCAATTGGAGCAATCTTCATGTGTATGCCTTTCCACCTCTGCCTCTCCTCCCAAAGGTACTCCTGAAGGTCAGACAGGACAAGCCAAAGATGATTTTAATAGCTCCAGATTGGCCTCGACAGCACTGGTACCCATTACTGAGAAGTCTGTTACGGGAGCCTCCATGGCCTTTGCCTTCGATTCCACACCTGCTGTCTCAGGAGAACAGTCATCTACTCAATGTAAAACTTCACTCTCTTCACCTAACAGCCTGGCATATTCTGTTTTAAACCCTGGAGGGTCTCAGCTTCCACAGCAGGTTTTGAATGTTATTTTGGAGGCCAGAAGGCCTAGTACAAGGAAAGTGTACAGATAAATGGAAGAGATTTTTATTTTGGAGTACAGCAAAGGAATTTGATGTTTCTAAGCCTAATTTAAGTGTGGCTCTTCAGTATCTTACTGAGTTACTGGACAAAGGTTTGTCCTTCTGTTCTATTAAGGTTCATGCTGCAGCAATTTCTGCTCACTATGACTGTGACCCACCATTGTTTTCTCATCCTTTGTTTAAGCAATTCCTTAGAGGGGCAAAGAATATAAGACCCCCACGTAGAGCTCCTACTCCTGCTTGGGATCTCAATTTTGTGTTGGAGAAACTCACTCTACAACCTTTTGAGCCTGCAGCTACTGCTGAGTTGAAATATTTATCATGGAAGACTGCTTTTTTGTTGGCCATTACCTCTGCGAGAAGGGTGTCTGAGTTACAGGCCCTTATGGCAGTTGAGCCTTTAATTTTCCATAAGGATAGGGTGTCTTAGCGTACTAATCCTTCCTTTATGCCTAAAGTGGTTTCTAGTGTGGCTTTAAACCAAACTATTCATTTGCCTACTTTTTATGCAAACCCCCAAAATAAAGGGGAAAAGATTTTGCACACTTTGGATATACACAGGCAGTTGCGATATTATTTGAGCAGAACTAAAGGGTTCAGGCAGTCTCAGCAGTTATTTGTTTCATTTGCTTTGGGTTCTCAGGGCAAGCCTGTGTCAAAACAAACTATTTCTAAGTGGATTGGGTTTTGTATTGCTTTCTGTTACTCCCATCATGGTAAGGAGATTCCAGCTGGGATTAGGCCCCATTCCACTAGGGCTACTGCCACTTCTACAGCTTTTAAGGGGTGGCAACTAAAGATATTTTAGAGGCAGCTACTTGGAGTTCAGTGCATACTTTCTCTAAGCATTACCACCTTCCACTTTACTCTAAATCTAGGGCTGGTTTTGCCACTGCAATTTTACAGGGCATTTTGGCAGCTCCTACTGCTTTATAGTTTTGCCATCCTCCCTTACCTCTGCTTTGGGATTCTACCCAAGTGTAAGGACTGCAGCAATGTGAGATGAAGAACATAGTACAGTTTTGTACCTACCATAAATGTAGATGTTCGAAGATCCACATTGCTGCAGTCCAATTTACCCTCCCTCCTTCCCTCTGTAGTTAGAGGCGGTTGTGTGGTTTGGGTTGTACATATTGTGAATATTGTATATATTGTACATAGGGTTAGTACTAGGGTGGTTGGTTGTTTTTTTGCTGTCTTTTGGTTTTGACCTTTCTTTTTAGGGTCTTCTGACATCTGGGGCAAGAAAAGACTGAGGATATGACGTCGGTCATGCGCATTTGTACCCTGACGTCCTGATGTCAGTCTTAAGCGCCTTGACCGACGTCAGCCTAATACTTTGATATTCGGGCCGACCGAGGACAGCGGACTACCCAAGTGTAAGGACTGCAGCAATGTGGATCTTATTTATGGTAGGTACAAAACTGTACTTTTTGTACCTACCATAAATGTAGATGTACGAAGATCCACATTGCTGCAGTCCAATTTACCCTCCCTCCTTCCCCTCTGTAGTTAGAGGCGGTTGTGTGGTTTGGGTTGTAAATATTGTGAATATTGTATATATTGTACATATGATTAGTGCAAGGGTGGTTGGTTGTTTTTTGCTGTCTTTTGGTTTTGGCCTTTCTTTTTAGGGTCTTCTGACATCTGGGGCAAGAAAAGACTGAGGATATGACGTCGGTCATGCGCATTTGTACCCTGACGTCCTGATGTCAGTCTTAAGCGCCTTGACCGACGTCAGCCTAATGCTTTGATATTCGGGCCGACCGAGGACAGCGGACTACCCCATATGTAAGGACTGCAGCAATGTGGATCTTCGAACATCTACATTTATGGTAGGTACAAAACTGTACTTTTTGTCCCTGCATTTTTCTGGCTTTGACTACACGTCTGCTTGTGAGATGAAGTAAGTAATGCAGAAAAGCATACCTTTCTTGGCCAGAATGTGGTGCACAACAAGTACTGTCTACAGGCATGCACTCTTCCGACTGTAGAAAGAGGTAAAAGAAATTCTGACCTGTATTGAGCTTCCCAGTACTGCGATGGTAGTGCTGCGGTAGCGTTGTCATGTCACAGTAAGACGTTGTCCTGTTCGATTCTTAGCTAGAGCGTCTTCTGTGTGGATACATGCGTGAATGGGCGTACCTTCGTTGAAAGTTGTGCGTCAGAGCTGGCAACTTGGCACGTAAAAATCTACTGCCAATCAGTAGCGGACTGGAGTTCTGCTGTGGCGACCCCTAACTGGGAAAAGCCGAAAGACACAACAACATTGAGCTTCCCAGTGCACCTTGCCTCCTAACTGATCAAGTGATACAATTGTGGTAGTGATTTCGGCATTTTACCAGATTTTTTTAAGATAGTGGTCTCTAAACTGGCCCATAGTCAGTCTATTTTCACCTACTGGTTTCCTTTCTGGGAGCAGAATCCAGGGAGGAAAGGGCTTTTCATACCATTCCTAAAGTATATTTGCAAGTTCAGGAAGCTGGACTAGTTGAAGATTTTAGCAATTCAGTGTTGTAGTAGTGACTTGGAATTCCAACCCTGGAGAACAGCTCAAGTGTCAAGAGTTTTCACTTTCCCCCTTCTGGCGCAGCAGACTCCAACCCACTCCTTCCGATGTTAACATGTCATTGGTGCAAAGGGTAGTCCTCCAGCACTATCTTCACTTCTTTCTTGCTGCAGTTCAGTGAATCTGTTCTACTCTGCTGTTGTGTCATCAGTCTGTTGGATTGGCCTAAAACTAGGAACTTGGATAACCTTTTAGGGAAATAGTGGAATGTTCGCAGATGTCCAGGCATAAGGAAAACTGTTGTCTAAAGTGTAAGATGCAGAGTCGACATAAGGGATTTTCAAATTTCTATTATGGTGACTGACGAAAAAGCAATTACTAGAAAATGGAAATCTGAGTCTAAACCAACTTTACTAAAAGTAGTTAATATAGTAACAGAGATAAAGCAACCAGAACTGGGATCTTTAGAAAAGGAAAAGAGCAAACTACATAGGAATTGTGGGAACATTATATGCAGAGGAGGAACGAGATTTAAAAGAAGGCAGGATTTCAATGAGCTGTGTAATACTTAATTGACAATGACTGGGTATATATTATAAGTGATGTATAATGTTTGCAACTACAGTTGTCTCATCGGGGTCTGTGATGAATTATGTTTGCAACTAAAATTGTTTTAATTTGTTTATTTTTCATTTATACAAATGTAAGTTTGTCTGTCATATGTGATGATAAAGATTTTTTTTGCTGTTTAAAAAAGGGGGGGGGGGGGATTTTCAAGTTTGTTTATTTTGTCTGAGTCTGGAGTGTGACATGCTCGGTTATCTCCAGTGCGCATCAAGTACCAGGATCATATAACTGTGGATCAAGTCCCTTGAAAAATACTTGCAGAAAAAGCCATGTGGTTGACCTAGGTACATTGTCATCCCCAGTTGCCTCTTCAGATTTTCCCAAAAAGAAGAAAGAGAAGAATTCAAAGGTTAAGTGTGTTCACGAGGCCAATATCATGATTTCAGTATCGCGTACATGCACCTATTTTAGCTGTAAGGCCTCAGACTAGACATGTCTGGAGGCCAGCATGGCATTGTTCATTGGCATATTCTTGAGCCAAATCTACCTTCTCAGTTGGACCTGGAGTTGCTCTACAAACCTCTGCCAAATGAGTGCAGGTTTCAGAGGGTAGCGCCCCTTAGGTTTTCATTAGAGAGGAAGTTTGAAGATGATCATATTCAGGCCATTGTCTCCTGCTTGCATCCTGAAAGCATGCAAGTTGGAGCATACTGATGAACAACATACAGGACAATGGCACCTAAGCAGTTGCTTGTTGGTTTGAGCTAGCTACAGCTGATCGGGTTAGCCCCAGTTTTTCCAGGTCTGCTTACCAGACCTTTTCAAATTGACTCAAGATTTCGCAAAGTTTATGAAATTCAGACAACTAGCCTCCAGAAAAGATCCCTTTCCAGGGATTCCCCCTTACCAAGAGGAAGAGGTAGCATTCTCCACAGGTGGATTTGGATTTGTCTGAGGTGAAGTGACTGGCTTATGCAGACCAACTTTCCCCTGCCTCCACTTTTGACTCCGATTCTGAGTATGCCCTCTCCTCAATATTGCCACCCGAATTATCTTTAGAAATTCCTTTCACAGGATGTTGGAACCTTTCATTTGAGTCTGAAAGGTTCTTTGAGGCCCAGATCAGGTACTGACAGTCTCTAGGCCCGCCTAAACCTAGACCCTTGGCCATTGCTTGAAGGTATGAATGATGTTTTTAATGCAACAGTTTTGCAGCCTGATTCTCAAGACCCTGCTCCTAGGATCCAGACCACTTCTGTAGGGATCATGACTTGCACAAACACTTCTACTTGTATCCCTTCATTCATCTACAAGTGGTTTTCCTGGACTCTAGCAAGGGATTATGCGGGTCTTCAGCAATAAATCAGTTTTAAACAGGGAGGATCGTGGTTGACTGGCTTGGTAAGAAGGTTTGTACCTTGATTACCCTAGTCACGAAGGCCTTTAATTGCCAGCTTTATATACTTAACTCATTACAGCCAAATTTGCCTCCAGGAGTTTCTGCGGTTACCTCCTACTGCTGCCTCTAGGCTTCAAATATTGCTTTTTCATATCTGCATTAACAGTTCCAAAACCATGCTACATATAAGGTATCAGAAGATGTCATCTTAAATCATAGTTACGAAAATAAAATCGCCACTGATTCTAAAGACAACCACAAAGCATTCTATAGCTGTGTCAAGAATCTCAATGGCAACACTCATCTGCTTTGAGTTACCACACAAGGGCACTAAATATACAGACCCAACTGATATTGCCAACATCCTGGCAGATAGGTTCAGTGTAGGTTCAGTGCTAACTTGGTGTGGTGTCGATCAATTTCCTCATAGGATCATGGCATTTAAGCTGTTTTGCTAGGAAACAATGTTTGAGTTTTCACAAGGCTTGGGTGTTCTTCAGGATCACTCTGCCATTTTCATTGTAAAGTAATTCCTGAATTGTCCCTGAACCAGTCCTTTTCTCTGTTTTGTTTTCTTCACTTGAGTGTCAACAAGAGGGGAGATTGAAACTGAGACCATTCAGCAACCCTGTGTGTATGCCCTGCTTGCATAGGTTTTATCTGCCATGGTTGCTTGAGTTTAGGAAGACAGAACTGTTTTATCTGTTTTATGTCCTGCCTTGCATCACTGCTGTATTCCAGACTGTTGAGTTTTCTTGCCAAATAACCAAGATGTCCAGCCAGGGTACCAAAGACCAAACCTACCATAGAGCCATACTTCCACTGTAAGCCCATGGGTGTGTGGGTACATAAGCAGACATAAGTGCGTAAAACCTCAGAGTATTTCAGTGCCAGTCTGAATGCAAGTCTCACTCTCATAGGCTTGTTCTATGTGTGTTCATTGGTATAGTTGGCCTTCAGTGGTTCAGATAAGCTACTTTTTAGTAGCATTAGTGTTTGTTACTCTATTAGATGTTAGCCAGGAGGGGAAAGTACAATTCTGGCAAGCAGAGTTCCCTATAAAGATTTCTACTTCTAGTGTCTCTTCTGTTTAGGAGCAGAGTATGATTATAAGAACTGTACCATTTACTAGTCCTTTTAACCTAAAACCTTACAGATGTAACTTTCTTCACTCAATACTTATTTGGAAACCCAGTGCCTTAAGCATCTTACCTAAACTAAGATGGCGGACACCTCCACCACTGATGTTCCACCTATCCCAGAGAAGAATATTAAGAAGCCTAGGTCTGACATAATGCATGCCCAGTTTGATTTAGACATATGTACGAGGTCTTGGAACCTGCAGTATATATCGGACACCTTCTCAGATGCCTGCTACTGCTGCCATGCTGGAGGCCAGTATAGCCTCTGAGGTATGCCCGTCTGAAACAACTGATGCTGCTGACACCGGTGAGAAGGGAGAACCCTACAGAATCATTTCTGAAGGATCAGCAGGTGGTATTCAAATTTTAGAGAGAAAATACCTTACCTTATCTTATTGAGGTACATCAGGGGTTGAGTCTTCCACGTCTTGTGAAAAATGACACCGCACCCAAACAAAACAAACAAAAAAAAAAAACAGAAAGCTAAAGATGTTTTCTGTCTTCATATCAAGCCACCATATTTTGCATCTCCTGCCCCTACTCCTGTTATCCCCTCAAAAGAGACATTTAAAATCATCTTTTGAGGATAATGAGGTAAGTCAGATTCTGATGAACATTCTGGTCTGCTCTTCTCGGATCCACTCTTCAGACCCAAGTGGCTTTGATGATGAAAACTCCCTTTCCCCCCGATTCCCCAGCAGAGGAAGCATCATCTGGGGAAACCATCTCTAACATGAAGAAACATTTTGAATGGGATTCCAAACAAGTGTCTGAAGTGCAAAAATTTATAATCTTTTAGAGGTAGGCTTTCCTGCTCCCGATGTCCTTCAAGAATGCAACTGCAGTCATAACATATGGGTTGTCCTGCCTCAGGCAGCCCTCGGTCGGCCGAATTCCAAAGTCTGGGTCCGGCGTCGGCTGGTGTCGCCTCCTCTCCGACGTCACAACGGCTGGAGTATAAAGGCATCGGCCGACGCCATCTTCAGTCTTTCTTGCTGCGCGGTGCCCGAAGCAGAAGCAGTTCGCAAGTGCCGGTCGGTCAGCTCCTGTGTTTTCAGTACCGTCATCTAAAGCTAAGTACCGCGCTGGGGAACATTTATTCTTGCCTCAGCCGATGTCGGAACAAATTGAGAAAGTTAATAATTGTTTGTCTTGTAGTAAACAAATACCTCATAAGGACTTCCATTCTCTCTGCCTTCCCTGCCTGGGCCCAGACCATGACGTCTCGGCCTGTGCTGCCTGTGCCTGCTTTAATTAAGCGCACACTCAGGCAGCGGGCAGAATTCGCAGAGGACTTCTTCGGTGAATCTTTTGCGTATATCATGCCGTCGGATCAACCGACAACCCAATCTGCTAAAAAACGCAAGGACCGGGACCAACATCCTCGGCCCGCGTCCACTACTGATGTTACTCCTAAACCCTCTGCTAGCCCGTTCCTTCGGAAGTGGTAAATCTACCGCTCCAGGCCGACGACTCATCGTTAACACGACCTTCGGTCTCGGAGATCTCTCCGGTACCGGTTGTTGATTTTCCTTCGGAAACAGAAGTTTTGGATCTACCTGACACCATTCCGGTGGACAAGGTAACGCCTGCACGTGGGGCTGCTAGGCCTCCTGTATCCATGTCCATCAAGGCCTTTGCACGTGCTAAGGCCGCCAGTCAGGCCAAGGCCCATCCTAAACCTGCCCAGGCCCCTTCTTCTGATAAGCAGATCATGTCTCTGGCTGCAGATCTTATTTCCCTTATCAGGGGGTCTCAGCCTCATCCGGACAGGGGTTCTCAGCCACCTGCAGAGAAAAGGCCTAGAACTGAGCAGGCGGACGACCTCTCCTCAGATGAAGCCTCTGGGGATTCTGAGCATTCTGATACTCTAGATGAACCCTTCCAGGCCTACGAGGACTCTGATGCTGAGGAATCAATTCCCTCTGCCTCCCCTCCAGAGGATTTCTCATTTGGGGAAGTTCTGCATTCCATGAGGGAACATTTTCAATGGCAGGGTCAGGAATTCTCTGACTCCAGGAAAAGGCTTCGTACCTTCCTCGAGCTTCCCCAGCACAGACCTTTGGCTATCCCTCCAGTTATGGATGTTTTGGATGATGTTTTCTCTGACTCCAGTGCCAACCCTGATTCTCTTCCTCCTGCTCCTTTCAAGCCGGACGGATATTATAGGGTCCCTGACACTCACAAGCACCTTTTCAAGGCCCACTCTGTCTAGTAACTATTTCACAGGGCCCCAAGGGAGTGGCTTCCTCCTCTGCCAAAAACCCACTACCAGCTGACAGAGAAGCAAGGTCCCTGGAGAGATGGAGTAAAAAAGTATATACCTCTACTACCCTAGCCATGAGGTCTCTTAACTGCCTTTTTCACATGTTTCAGTACCAAGATTTTCTCCTGGATGATTTACAGAAAAAGTTAGCCTCTCCTGAGCCTATTGATAAAAAGGCACTGCAGGATCATATACATAACACTCAGCAGGTTAATAACCAATGTGAGAGTGTTCAATCTCGCCTTTGTTCTTACACATGGGTTCGGAGCCGATCATCGGCTCCGTGCCGGCCGACTGCAAGCTCTGCATCGAGAAGAAGCTCGAGGACATCTAATACCCACAATCCCCCTCTGCCTTTACCTCAGATCTAGTTTGCCGCTGCTGCATACGCATCGCTGGAGACTAGCTCGAGGCTGTACAGATAAGATTTTTATCTATTCTGTTTAAATTTCAGAGAATTTTATCTAGTTACTTAAAGTATAAGAGTAGGTGTGTGAGTCATTAGGAATTCTCGATACTTAGAATAGTTAACTTAGTTAACTTTCGAGTTTAGAGTTTTCGGGCCTACCCTTCTTGGACTTGTGACTAGAAACTTGTTATAGTCTTGCCTTTAGGCAGTTATCACGGATTTGACATTTTGACTAAAACTTGTGGTAGACTTGTTTTAGCTATTATCAAACAGACTCTTATTCCTGGATTTGACACTATTACTGGATTGGACTTTTACTGGACTGGACTGTCTTTTCATTTCTCAGTATGTCTGAAAAGATGAAATCTGGCTTTAAACGTTGTCAGTGTGGCCAAAAATGTCGGTCACAGACAACCACAGTTCCTGTGTCTACTGTCTTGGCCCTCTCCACTTACAAGAGGACTGCTCTATTTGTCACTCTTTTAGTGGGAGGGTCATGACAGATAGGCAGGAAACTGATGGATAGAGGATTGCTGAAACCCTCTTTCCAGGAGGCTCTGGATGCTTCAGACCAGGCATCCAAGTCTTCGGGTCAAGGCGCCGGAGCCAAAGTCATCGGCTCGAGATCTTCGAGTCTAGTTAGATCACCGTTCCACAGACTTCGGGCCGAGTGTTCAACTGTTGGCAGTTCCGAGCCTCGAAGTCTTGGAACCGTGGACACAGAAACCCAAATGGCCTACCTCACAGAGGAAAAACAGCAGCATTTACCAGAGTACTTCAAAGGCCTAAAACTCTCCCAGCTGACTGCAAGGAAAATCCTGGAGGCCCTGGGTTCATGGCATCTTGCATCCTTCTGATACCTTTGGCAAGACTTCATATGAGAAAGCTGCAATGGTATTTAAAAACTTATGGTCTCAACACAGCCAAAGCCTAGAGGACATAATCCCACTTATTCCATGCCTGCAAAGGAATTTTTATGGTGGGCTCAAGCCAGTCACCTAAACAAAGGCATGTCTTTCAACAGACCTCAAGCAGGCCAAATGATTACAATAGATGCCTCAGACCATGGATAGGGGCCCACATGGAGGGCAGATGCATTCAAGGTCTTTGGTCGCCAAAGGAAAGACATCTGCACATAAACCAAAAGGAGATGTTGGCAGTGATACGTGCAATCGAAACTTCAAAAATCACTACAACAGGGACATTTGCTAATAAGGACAGACAACACCACGGTCATGTGGTACATAAACAAGCAGGGAGGCACTCATTCTTATCCCCTCTGCAGACTAACAATGCTTCTCTGGGAAAGATCCCTGAGCCTGAAGATACGTTTACAATCCCAGTTTGTACCAGGCAAGGACAATGTACTGGCGGACAACCTGAGCAGAAATTTCATGGATCCACATGAATGGATGCTGCACCCTCACATTTTCTCTCAACTGACAAGACATGGGGAAGACCGACATAGATCTTTTGCTTCCCACTTAAATCATCACTGGAAAAGTTCTGCACAAGGACTCACCATCCTCTAGCCTGGAAAACGGATGCTCTCTCCTTCAGCTGGAATTCTAAAAATTTATGCATTCCCTCCTCTGCCTCTGGTGAGCAAGGTGATACTGAAGAGCAAAGCAGAACAACCAACAGGCATTTTGATAGCACCAGACTGGCCAAGGCAACACTGGTACCCATTGCTATTGACCATAACTCGACCAAACCATGGCCTCTGACCCTATGGCCCTGCTCTAACACAACACAATTACAGGACTGTACATCAAGACCTGAAAACATTGCATCTGACAGCCTGGAGGCTACCATGACTTCACCTAACTCTCTTTCCAAATCTGTTCAAGAGATCTGGAAGCACGCAGACCTTCCACCAGAAAAACCTATTCAGCCAAGTGGAAGAGATTCAGCATCTGGAATGCCAACAGGGGTCAGGACACAGCATTACTGAGTATACCTCAGATATTAGAATACTTGGCAGAACTATTTCATACTGGACTCTCATACTCTTCAATAAAGATTCATGCCTCAGCAATCTCAGCAAAATACAACTGTGACCCTCCAGTGTTTTCGCATCCTCTGCTAAGACAGTTTCTAAGAGGGATAAAGAATATCAAACCTCCCAGAAAACAGCCAGTACCTGCATGGGACCTCAATTATGTGTTGGAAAAATTAACTCTTCCTCCATTTGAACCAGCAGCAACTTCAGAAATGCAACTTCCTTCATGGAAGACGGCCTTCTTATTGGCAGCCCCATCTGCGAGAAGAGTTTCGGAGATACAGGCACTCATGGCAGTGCCCCCCTTCCTCATTTTTCATCAAGACAGAGTCTCTCTAAGAACCAATCCTACATTCATGCCAAAAGTTATTTCCAGGGTGTCTCTAAATCAAGCTATTCATCTACCTACATTCTTTCCCAATCCTCAAAATAGGGGGGAAAACTACTGCATACTTTGGACATACACAGACAACTACGCTACTACTTGGACAGAACTAAGGCCACCAGAAAGTCTGACCAGCTGTTTGTAGCCTATGCTGCTGGAGTGAAAGGGAAAAAGGCAATCTCCAAACAAAAAAGTTTCAAAATGGATTGGACATTGCATCAGATTTTGCTATTCTTTTCATGGAAAAGGTGTGCCAGCCAATATTAGGCCACACTCCACCAGAGCTATAGCCACTTCCACAGCTTTCCTAAGAGGAGTGGCAACAAAGGACATTTTAGAGGCTGCTACATGGAGCTCGTGCATACATTTACCAAGCACTACAACCTGCCCTTATACTCCAGATCCCGAGCAGGCTTTGCTTCGCAGTCCTGCAGGGATTTTAGCTACACCATCCTTATCATAGTTCCATCCACCCCCAGCTTGGCTATGGTATTCAACCCATATGTTATGACTGCAGTTGCATTCTTGAAGGACATAGTACAGTTTTGTACCTACCATAAATGTAGATGTCCGATAGATATGCAACTGCAGTCGGATTTTCCCACCCTCCTCCCCCTCTGTATACTTCTTTTGGGTCCCTACCATCCTTCCCTTCAGCTGGGGGTATCTCCTATGGTGTATCTGTTTATTACTGTTGTGCATGTTTGGGATTATTTTATCCATTTACCAAATTTAGCCTTCCTAGGAGGGCACCTGGCATCTGGGGCAAGAAACACTGAAGAAGATGGCGTCGGCCGATGCCTTTATACTCCAGCTGTTGTGACGTCGGAGAGGAGGCGACACCAGCCGACGCCAGACCCAGACTTTGGAATTCGGCCGACCGAGGGCTGCCTGAGGCAGGACAACCCATATGTTATGACTGCAGTTGCATATCTATCGGACATCTACATTTATGGTAGGTACAAAACTGTACTTTCTGTCTTATCCTGAAGGCATTTCTTGATGCCTTTGTCTGCATTTGTGCTGCTCCTGACTCTCAGCCAGCAGCCCCTAAATGACCTGATAAAGTGCCTGAAGATTTAATGTTTCTGTACAAGAATTCCTTGGCAGAATCTTCTGTGTTTTCCATGGCTTCTGACAAGTCTTCTAGACTTCTACCTGTGGCTAATGCCCTTCCCTCAGGTAAAGACAGCAGAGCAATGGATGGACTTGGAAAGAAGGTACATACCTCTTCCACTCTAGCATTCAGAGCTTTGAACTATCAGATCCAAATGAATAAATATTTGCTGTTTTGGGGAATTTTAAATAAAACTTTGGCTTCTATGTAAGGGTAACAAGCCATGAATGTGGTTGCTCAGATCTCCCTGATGGTAAGACATCACATCAAATGCAGCCATGATACAGTGCCTCCTTCCTCAGAGCAGCTACTACAGGTTCTTTTCCAAGAAGTTGTGCATGGCTATGCCCTCATTCCCTTCTTGAGGACATTAAAGACAAGCTACTAGATTTTAATTTGAATAGGGAACTTTTATTTGCCCCTAAAGCAGCCAACTTGTTTAAAACCATTCACAAATAAGGCAAAATAATGGATTGCTGACAGATTTTTCTTACCCTGCAAAGCCCATTATCTCTGCTTGCAGGGAGTCGAGATCTCCTCATAAGGCCAAGGAAAATGCATAGAAAGATTCCCAGACAAACCAAACAAGGCCTCTTAAGTCTGTGAGACCTACTGCCCAGACAGGTCGGCCTGACTACCCTTTGTTCTCGTCCTATCCCCTCGGGCTTTCACTCCACCTGTCCAAAGAATTCTACTTATCTATGGGAAATTGGCAGCTCATTACCACAGACAAGTGGGTCCTCGTCATTATTTAACATGGTTTTGTAGTGACTTGGAAGGAAGTCTCTCAATTCAAGGGCATCCCTTCACCATCTCACAATCACACAGTTTCCTTCTCCCATCATTCAAGCCTTACTCAACCAAGGCACAGTAGAACCTGTGCCACCACTGTATGTGGGGAAAAGGGTTTTTTTCAAGACTTTTTCCTGTAGCAGGAAAAGGAGGAGAATTGAAACCTATACTGGATCTGTCCATTCTCAACACTTTACTCAAGGATAACTTTTTACTGCATCTCATCTTCACCATGTGTCTACTCCAGAGTCTGGGATTCATGATCAGCTTCAAGAAATCCACACTGAAACCAGCCCATGACCTGGTATTCTTGGGATGCAGATTAGACACCAAACGCATATGCAGGCTTTCCTTCCTCTAGACAAGGTGCAGAGACTCTCCACTTACTTCCAGTCTCATCTGTACCTTCAGACTTGCACTGCAAGAGAAATCCTTAGGACTCTGGGACCCATGGTTGCAGCCATGCCCCCGTGGTCCAGTGGTACCTAAAATCCATGTGGTGTCAGCATTCTCATCTTCTGGACACTATTGATTGCACTTCTCCCCTGTTTAAAGAAGGAAATCCAATGGTGAATATCACAGGTAAACATCAAGGCCTGCCTTTCAAACTGCAGATATAGCAAACCAGAGCTCCACACAGATGATTCAGACATTGAATGTGGGCCATGGATGGGTCTCCTATATGCTTTTCCTCCATTTCCTGATTGCAAAGTTTCTACAGAAAGCAAACAACCTTCAGAGGACTATAATTCTCATTGCTCCTCTGGCCTCGTCAAATTTGGTTCCCTTTCTATTGCATCACCGCATTCGGGACCTTGGATGCTGGACCCAGAGCCAGATCTACTGACTCACTCGTCAGGAGTTCCTCACCCATCCCTGAATCTCCATCTAGCAGCTTGGCTGCTCTTCCTTTAGCCAGGTCAATTTCTTACATCGTGGTTCAGGATATTTTGGTAGCTTCTCATAAAGTTTCCACTACAAAGACTTACACCAGTAAATGGAAACGTTTTGTCTTCAAGGAGTCACATCAGTTGGACCCTGTTACAGCTCCGTTAAACAAGGTTTTAGAATTCTGACTGAATTATTTCATGAAGGAGCTTCTCCTGCTACTTTAAGAGTACAGTTAGCTGCCATTTCTAACTATCATATAGAAGAATGTGGTGCTATTATGGCTCACAGACTTTGTAAAGCCTTTTAAAAGGTTCCTTTCATATCAGACCACCAGTCAGAAGTCCCACATCACCGTGGAATTTAAATTTGTTGCTTTCTAAATTGATGTTGCCACCCTTTGAACCAGCTTCAAGTTGCATTGAAATTTTTGTCATGGAAAACATTATTTCTAGTGGCCATTACATCTGCTAGACGAGTGTCTGAGCTTCAGGCCCTTTCGTCAAACATCCTTATTTAATATTTCATTCTGACAGAGTATCCCTACGCACTAATCCATCCTTTTCTTCCCAAAGTTTGTTCTTCTAGTAATATTAATCAGTCCATTGAATTACCCACCTTCTTTAAAACCACTCTAATAAATTGGAGTATATGTTGCACAAACTGACGTCCATAGACAACTCAGATTTTATTTGGATAGAACAAAAGATCACAGGAAATCTGATCAACTATTTGTAGCTTTTGCTGACAGCAGAAAGGGTCTTGCAGTTACTAAACAAACTCTTTCTAAATGGCTAACTGACTGTATCACATATGTTTATGAAGCCTCTGACCAAACTTTTATCTGCAAAACCCAGAGGACATTCTACCAGATCAGTGTCTACATCTTTGGCTCACGCAGCTCGCCACCTTTAGACACTATTTGTGCGGCTGCTACTTGGGCTAAACCACATACATTTATCTCTCATTACAAAGTGGACAGGGTTTCTAGGATAGGGCAACCTTTGGTTCCACTGTGCTCAAGAACGCTCTCCTTGAGTTCCTCAGGATCATGGAGCTAGGACGCTACCCATGTGTAGAACAAAGGAGATTGAACACTCTCACATAAAGAAGTTATGTCCTTACCATAACGCTCCATGTGGAGTGTTCATCTCTTGGTTATTACACTCCCACCTTTCCCACCCTTAGGAAGAACGCTCGACGGTGCCTGGTCTGAGTATTCTCCTTCTGCTGTTGCAGTATTACTGTTACTGTCATACACTGGGTATGTTTGTATATATATGTTTTTATGTATATAGTTGGCATGTATGCGGTGTTTTATGTCTGGTTTGCTTGCAAACTAGATCTGAGGTAAAGGCAGAGGGGATTGTGGGTATTAGATGTCCTCCAGCTTCTTCTCGATGCAGAGCTTGAAGTCGTGGCACGGAGCCGAGGATCGCTCCAACCCATGTAATAACCAAGGCGAGATGAACACTCCACATGGAACGTTATGGTAAGGACATAACTTCTTTTTTTCTGCAGTGTGGTTATGATGCACTGGAAGCTTCATGTAGGGCAGCTATGACTGGGGCTGTGATACGTAGACATGCTTGGTTGAAGGATCAGTCTTTGCCTGACCATGTTAAAGTAAAGTTACTGGATGCACCTTTGGAAAAACAAAAGCTTTTTGGTGCTACTGCACAAGATGTATTGAAATCCATAGAGGAAAAAGCAAAGTCAGTACAGACGATCAAGGATTTCCTTCAGGTTCAGCCACCCAGATTCAGCAGAAACTGGCCCTCAAAGAATTGGTCCTTCCCCGGCTCTGACAAGTTTCAAAGGGGGAAAAAGCAGACGTGCCAGGGGTAGAGGGCAATACCGAGGATCTTACAGGGGCCGCCACTGGCAACCTCCAAATCAAAGAAGTGGCACAGACAGTTCAGCTGCACCACAAGGACAATCACAATGACTTAACTTTCGTACCGCCTACAAAGGTTCAAAGAGAAGCACCTTTGAGCTGAAAATTAGCCTTATTCTCACAAAACTGGCATATCTTAACCAAAGACAATTGGATTCTGGATTTGATAGACAAAGGTTACAGATTCCACTTCCACACATTACCAATAAGACAAGGCATGCCAAACCTGCCACATCATCAAAGGGCAGAGGCACTCAAGTTTCCAAGCTATTAAGTATAAAAGCAATAGAAAGGGTTCCTCCTCAGGAGCAAGGGCAGGGATTTTATTCAAGACTGTTCCTTGTTCCAAGAAAAGAAAACAAATGGAGACCCATACTGGACTTGTCAAATCTAAACACTTTCCTCGTTGTGCCAAAATTCAAAATGCTGACGTTGCAGCAACTTCTTCCCATGCTGGGCAAGGGGTCTTGGCTGGTCACTCTGGACCTCAAGGAGGCATACCTGCATGTCCCAATCAGACAAAGCTGCAGAAGATACCTCAGATTTCTTGCAGGGACAGAGCATTATCAATTCTCAGCATTGCCGTTTGGCTTGTCTACTGCGCCCAGAGTGTTCACGAAATGCCTGGCACCAGTAGTGGCACACTGCAGACAGCAGGGGATTCAAATATACCCCTACTTGGACGACTGCCTCATACAAGCAGACAACAAACAAACCTTAAAAGGGAATTTGGACTATGTCATGCATCTACTGCAGGCCTTGGGATACACAGTCAACATTCAGAAGTCAAAATTACTACCATCCCAACAGATTACATTCCTAAGAGCCAAACTGGGCACGCAAACCCAAATGGCCTACCTCACAGAGGAAAAACAGCAGCATTTACCAGAGTACTTCAAAGGCCTAGCAAAGCTATCCCAGCTGACTGCAAGGAAAATCCTGCAGGCCCTGGGTTTCATGGCATCTTGCATCCTTCTGATACCTTTGGCAAGACTTCATATGAGAAAGCTGCAATGGTATTTAAAAAACTTATGGTCTCAACACAGCAACAGCCTAGAGGACATAATCCCACTTATTCCATGCCTGCAGAAGGAATTTCTATGGTGGGCTCAAGCCAGTCAACTAAACAAAGGCATGTCTTTCAACAGACCTCAAGCAGGCCAAATGATTACAACAGATGCCTCAGACCATGGATGGGGGGGCGCACATGGAGGGCAGATGCATTCAAGGTCTATGAACGCCAAAGGAAAGACATCTGCACATAAATCAAAAGGAGATGTTGGCAGTGATACATGCCATCGAGACTTTCGAAAAATCACTACAAGAAGGACATTTGCTAATAAGGACAGACAACACCACTGTCATGTGGTACATAAACAAGCAGGGAGGCACTCATTCTTATCCCCTCTGCAGACTAACAATGCTTCTCTGGGAAAAATCCCTGAGCCTGAAGATACGCTTACAATCCCAGTTTGTACCAGGCAAGGACAATGTACTGGTGGACAATCTGAGCAGAAATTTCATGGATCCACATGAATGGATGCTGCACCCTCACATTTTCTCTCAACTGACAAGGACATGGGGAATACCGGACGTAGATCTTTTTGCTTCCCACTTAAATCATCAACTGGAAAAGTTCTGCACAAGGACTCACCACCCTCTAGCTTGGAAAACGGATGCTCTCTCCTTCAGCTGGAACTCTCTAAAAATGTATGCATTCCCTCCCCTGCCTCTGCTGACCAAGGTGATACTGAAAATCAAAGCAGAGCAACCAACAAGCATCTTGATAGCTCCAGACTGGCCAAGGCAACACTGGTACCCATTGCTATTGACCATAACTCGGACCAAACCATGGCCTCTGACCCTATGGCCCCTGCTCCTAACGCAACACAATTACAGGACTGTACATCAAGACCTGAAAACATTGCATCTGACAGCCTGGAGGCTACCATGACTTCAACACCTAACTCTCTTTCCAATTCTTTCCAAATCTGTTCAAGAGATCTTGCTGGAAGCACGCAGACCTTCCACCAGAAAAACCTGTTCAGCCAAGTGGAAGAGATTCAGCATCTGGAATGCCAAAAGGGGTCAGGACACAGCATTACTGAGTATACCTCAGATATTAGAATACTTGGCAGAACTATTTCATACTGGGCTCTCATACTCCTCAATAAAGATTCATGCCTCGGCAATCTCAGCAAAATACAACTGTGACCCTCCAGTGTTTTCGCATCCTCTGCTAAGACAGTTTCTAAGAGGGATAAAGAATATCAAACCTCCCAGAAAACAGCCAGTACCTGCATGGGACCTCAACTACGTGTTGGAAAAGCTAACTCTTCCTTCATTTGAGCCAGCAGCAACCTCAGAAATGCAATTTCTTTCATGGAAGACGGCCTTCTTATTGGCAGTCACTTCTGCAAGGAGAGTTTCGGAGATACAGGCACTCATGGCAGTGCCCCCCTTCCTCATTTTTCATCAAGACAGAGTCTCTCTAAGAACCAATCCTACATTCATGCCAAAAGCTATTTCCAGGGTGTCTTTAAATCAAGCTATTCATCTACCTACATTCTTCCCCAATCCTCAAAATAGGGGGGAAAAACTACTGCATACTTTGGACATACACAGACAACTACGCTACTACTTGGACAGAACTAAGGCCACCAGAAAGTCTGACCAGCTGTTTGCAGCCTATGCTGCTGGAGTGCAAGGAAAGGCAATCTCCAAACAAACAGTTTCAAAATGGATTGGACATTGCATCAGATTTTGCTATTCTTTTCATGGAAAAGGTGTGCCAGCCAATATTAGGCCACACTCCACCAGAGCTATAGCCACTTCCACCACTTTCCTAAGAGGAGTGGCAACAAAGAACATTTTAGAGGCTGCTACATGGAGCTCGGTGCATACATTTACCAAGCACTACCACCTGCCCTTATACTCCAGATCCCGAGCAGGCTTTGCTTCGGCAGTCCTGCAGGGGATTTTAGCTACACCATCCTTATCATAGTTCCATCCACCCCCAGCTTGGCTATGGTATTCAACCCATATGTTATGACTGCAGTTGCATTCTTGAAGGACATAGTACAGTTTTGTACCTACCGTAAATGTACATGTCCGATAGATATGCAACTGCAGTCGGATTTTCCCACCCTCCTACCCCTCTGTATACTTCTTTTTGGGTCCCTACCCCTTTTCCCTTCAGCTGGGAGTATCTCCTATGGTGTATCTGTTTATTACTGTTGTGCATGTTTGGGATTATTTTTATCCATTTACCAAATTTAGCCTTCCTAAGAGGACACCTGACATCTGGGGCAAGAAACACTGAAGAAGATGGCGTCGGCCGATGCCTTTATACTCCAGCTGTTGTGACGTTGGAGAGGAGGCGACACCAGCCGACGCCAGACCCAGACTTTGGAATTCGGCCGACCGAGGGCTGCCTGAGGCAGGACAAACCCATATGTTATGACTGCAGTTGCATATCTATCGGACATCTACATTTATGGTAGGTACAAAACTGTACTTTCTGTCTTATCCTGAAGGCATTTCTTGATGCCTTTGTCTGCATTTGTGCTGCTCCTGACTCTCAGCCAGCAGCCCCTAAATGACCTGATAAAGTGCCTGAAGATTTAATGTTTCTGTACAAGAATTCCTTGGCAGAATCTTCTGTGTTTTCCATGGCTTCTGACAAGTCTTCTAAACTTCTACCTGTGGCTAATGCCCTTCCCTCAGGTAAAGACAGCAGAGCAATGGATGGACTTGGAAAGAAGGTACATACCTCTTCCACTCTAGCATTCAGAGCTTTGAACTATCAGATCCAAATGAATAAATATTTGCTGTTTTGGGGAATTTTAAATAAAACTTTGGCTTCTATGTAAGGGTAACAAGCCATGAATGTGGTTGCTCAGATCTCCCTGATGGTAAGACATCACATCAAATGCAGCCATGATACAGTGCCTCCTTCCTCAGAGCAGCTACTACAGGTTCTTTTCCAAGAAGTTGTGCATGGCTATGCCCTCATTCCCTTCTTGAGGACATTAAAGACAAGCTACTAGATTTTAATTTGAATAGGGAACTTTTATTTGCCCCTAAAGCAGCCAACTTGTTTAAAACCATTCACAAATAAGGCAAAATAATGGATTGCAGACAGATTTTTCTTACCCTGCAAAGCCCATTATCTCTGCTTGCAGGGAGTCGAGATCTCCTCATAAGGCCAAGGAAAATGCATAGAAAGATTCCCAGACAAACCAAACAAGGCCTCTTAAGTCTGTGAGACCTACTGCCCAGACAGGTCGGCCTGACTACCCTTTGTTCTCGTCCTATCCTCGGCTTTCACTCCACCTGTCCAAAGAATTCTACTTATCTATGGGAAATTGGCAGCTCATTACCACAGACAAGTGGGTCCTCGTCATTATTTAACATGGTTTTGTAGTGACTTGGAAGGAAGTCTCTCAATTCAAGGGCATCCCTTCACCATCTCACAATCACACAGTTTCCTTCTCCCATCATTCAAGCCTTACTCAACCAAGGCACAGTAGAACCTGTGCCACCACTGTATGTGGGGAAAAGGGTTTTTTTCAAGACTTTTTCCTGTAGCAGGAAAAGGAGGAGAATTGAAACCTATACTGGATCTGTCCATTCTCAACACTTTACTCAAGGATAACTTTTTACTGCATCTCATCTTCACCATGTGTCTACTCCAGAGTCTGGGATTCATGATCAGCTTCAAGAAATCCACACTGAAACCAGCCCATGACCTGGTATTCTTGGGATGCAGATTAGACACCAAACGCATATGCAGGCTTTCCTTCCTCTAGACAAGGTGCAGAGACTCTCCACTTACTTCCAGTCTCATCTGTACCTTCAGACTTGCACTGCAAGAGAAATCCTTAGGACTCTGGGACCCATGGTTGCAGCCATGCCCCCGTGGTCCAGTGGTACCTAAAATCCATGTGGTGTCAGCATTCTCATCTTCTGGACACTATTGATTGCACTTCTCCCCTGTTTAAAGAAGGAAATCCAATGGTGAATATCACAGGTAAACATCAAGGCCTGCCTTTCAAACTGCAGATATAGCAAACCAGAGCTCCACACAGATGATTCAGACATTGAATGTGGGCCATGGATGGGATCTCTGAGAGTTCAGGGCCAGTGGCGACCAAATCTAAGGTCAGATCACACAACCCTGAAGGAAATGCAGGAACTAATTCAGATTCTTCAAATCTGCAACTCCTGGTACCTAGGACCATTCTGTTTTTCACAGACAGCTTTAAAGTTTTGGGGTGGGCAGATCCTATAAGCTGTGTATACTGGTTCTTATGATGAGATCAGGCTACAAATGCTAACTTGTCCATTCAAGCTGTTTTCATCTGCTCACAGGATACTGTCCTGGCAGATTTTTTAAGCAGATCAAGGGAAAACCCTCGCACTTGGATGCTGAACACGGATGTCTTCGTACACATAGTCCACAAATATGGTGTACCGCAAATAGTCTCGCCTCCATCCACAACAAGTTCCTCTTTTTTTCCACCAAGACTCCTTGTCCTCATGGAGAACGGATGTCATGTCTTCTCATTGGAAAGGGAGGTTCCTCTACACATTCTCTCTACTTCACTTCTCCCAAAGGTATTACTAAAGATCCAGATAGACAGACCAGACCAGAGGTATTGCTCGTGATTCCCTTTTGTCGAAGGCAGCTTGGTTTCCCCCTGTACTGCCACCTATCCTTACTCTTCACCATAAGTCATCTCCCACAGTGCACTTGCTCGCACAACACAAGGGCTCATTTCTTCACCCCAACTTGTCATCTCTGTTTGACAGTATGGATCATAGGATTCTGATCCCGCACAACACAAGGACTCATTTTGTCACCCCAACCTGTCATCTCTGTTTGACAGTATGGATGATAGGATTCCGATCCCTCTCAAACACCAGCTTCCTGAGTATGTGCTACATGTCCTGCAGGAGGCAGGGAAACTGACTACACAGAAATCTTGCATATCAAAATGTTAAAGGTTTTCAATTTGTTGTCATGTTCATGAAGAAGACCCTGTACAAAAGGATGTTCCATTGTCCTAGCTTATGTGCATTTTTTAAAAGTTGGCTTGCGTACTTCTCAGTCAAGGCACACCTCTTGGCCGTTTCTGCTTGTTTACTTTTCGACCCTACCCTTCTGTCTAGACTAGAGGTAAAACAGTTTGTGAAAAGTTTATTCCACGTAGTAAAGCTATTCTACCTTCTTGGAACCTTAACTGTGTTCTTAAAAAAAAAAAAAAAAAAAAAAAAAAACACTGTTCCCCTTTTTGAACCAGCAGCTTCTGCTTCTTCCAAATTTTCTACTTGGAAGCCATACTTATGGTATCCCTTACTCACCTATGAGCGTCTTTATGTACCAGGTCCTGACGGCATGCCCTTTCTTTCTTCCTTATTTCCATAAGGAAATAGTCGCTATCTTTGAGGGCTAACCCCTCCTTTATGCCTAAAGTGATGTGAACTGTCCCTCAATCAGGCCATCAGTCTCCCTACTTTCTTCCTTAATGCACAGAATAAGGGAGTGGGAGTCCTAGGTCAAGGCAGTCAGTTCGCAAGACTTGACTAGCTGTTTGTTTCCTTCCAAGAAACCAAGCTAGGTAGTAGAGTTTCCAAATGTGATACTGTTGACTGGATTTCTAAATCTATCTCCTTTTGTTAAACTCACCACTCATTATGGCAAATCTGTGCCTTCACCAGTGATAGCACATTCTACCAGAGCAGTGGCCTCATCTGGAGCTTTTTACAAGGAGATAGATTATAGGGCTATCCTAGAAGCAAGCTAACTGGTCCTCTGTGCATATTTTTACCAAAAATTACAGGGTCAACCTTTTTTTTTTCTAAATCCAGAGCTGCCTTCACCAGATCAGTTCTCTCTGGACTTGCTTAACAGCTGTCTTTTCTCATCCAGCCACCCTTTAGACTACTAAAGTTTTTGTGAATCATCCAACAGTTTGGAATACTGCAGCAGTGATCAAAGGAAGGACATAGTACTGTTGTGTAAAGACCTGCCGCAATAGTAGATGTCCTGCTTTTGCAGCATTTATTCTCTGCCACCCTGCCCTCCCCCTTTTTTTTTTATCTTTGTTTACCTTGTTTCATGGACTGACAGGGAGCCATTTCCTGCCTTCTCCCCTCTTAGCTGACGAGTTACTCTAGTTATCTCAGGTGTCTGTAGGCTTCCGAGCTTGGAGATTGTCTGAGATTTTATGCTCGTATGTCTGCTTATGTACCCTTACAGCCATGGGCTTAGGTCATACGTCCAACATATGGCTGTGTAGAATGTTATGGTTTTGGTACCCTGGCCGGATGTCCAGGTTAACTGGCAAGATAACTTAACAATTTGGAATACTGCAACAGTGATCAGTAGAAGATCTGCTATTATGATAAGTTGTCACACAACTGTTTTTTCCAGGGATGAAAGAGCTGGTAGTCCTCAAACATTTTTCTACCATTGGGCATCTGTCTGCACTTGACAAAATGCTGGTGTCAGAGGGCATTCCATGCCGATGTGGCTACTTCCATTTCTTGATTGAGAAATACCTCCCATTGCAGTTTCTACTATATCTTTTAGTCATCATTTCACAACATCACCAAGCAGTATTTTCTGGACAAATATCAGGAGTTTGGCCCTCAAAGGTACTTCAGTATTGCAAGACTGTGCCACCCTATTCTTTTATCTTTGAGCTGTTCTTCAGCTGCTTGCACCCTAATAAATTTACTACTGCCAGGGGTTCAGTCCATTCATAAGATCTGTACAGGGCAGATGTTCTTCGTGTTTCACTGTTGCAGTCATCACATTTGGGTTATCTGCTTGCAGGTAGCCCTCAGTCGGCCTGAATACCAGAGTCTTGGGATTTCTGCGTCGGATGCTGTCGCGTCTTTCATGACGTCAGGTAGTCAGGGGTATAAAACAGGCAGCCGACGCCATTACATCAGCCTTTCTTGCCAAGGAGGAGCCCAAAGCAGAAGCAGTTTGCAAGTTCCAATCGGCCGCTACCTGAAATTTTTGTTTTTCGAGTTTCAAACCTGAAGTCTTCTAAAGCTAAGTACCCCATTGGGGATTCTTTTTTCTTGCTCTAACCAATGTCAGAAAAAGTTAACAATTGTCTTGCCTGTGGAAAGCAAATACCTCTCAGATTTTCATTCTTACTGCGTCACCTGTTTAGGCCCAGACTACAACGTCCCTCTGTTGGTTTTGTGCCTTGTTTAACACCCGAACCATTAGTCGTCGGGCTATTTTTGTCGCTAAATTCTTTCGCTGTCATTCTCCATATTCCGAAATGGCTTCACTAAGCCATCCGACTACTGATCTTCCAAAAAAGCGTAAAGATAAAGACAGAGACAGACCGCATAGGTCCAAAACTGCCGCCGGCGCTTCCGTTAAGCTAGTCGCCAGTCCGCCGGTACTCAGTGAGGCACCTTTGCAGCCCCTGATTCCTGCTTCTACACATATTCGCGGGCCTCTGCTGAGACCCATTCAGAGTCCGGTCTGCCGCAAGATGCTTCTTTGGCTATGGAATCTGTGGATGTCTCTACCTTGGAGGGGTCCAGAGCCACTGTGCAGGCATTGGCTTCTGAGGGTGTATTCCGACCTACTGATGTTCGCATTAAACCAACAACTTAATTTTTAGCTAAAACTACCGAGTTTCTCAGGCCCAGAGTATGCACTTATGCCTAGAAAACCGACGACCAAAGTTCATGCTCAAGCTCCCATGCCACAAAAACAAATGCTTAGAATGGCTGAAGACCTTATCACCCTAATTTACTTACCTCTTTTCCTCTTCAGTGAAAATTTGTTTAATCCTTTCTTTTCCTTTCTTTTTTACTTTACTCTTACTTTCCTCACACTTTTCCTCCCTACTCACCTTTCCCTAATTTTTGTTTCTCTGTAGTTTATTTATTTATAGGTAATGATATTAGTTCCTATTAGTGAATTGTTTTTGCATGCAAATCTTTCCTTTTTTGACTTTACAATTATCCTGGTGTTTTTGCTTGTATTACACTTCAAATGTTGTATGTTTTTTATATATACTGTGGAGCTTTTCTCCCCGGGCCTCTACTGAAAATAGAAATATATCCAGCTAGACTAGCCCGGTCAACAAATGTAAAATAATAAATAAAATAAATAATTAGGGGAAGCCAGACTTCCCCTGCTAAGAGACAAATAATTAAGTTTCTTTCTGATTCTACAGACCCAGGAGTCCGATGACTGACTCTTCTGATTACCAGGACATACCCTTATCCACCTTTGAGGAATCAGATGCAGAGCAATCTATTCCCTCTGCCTCCCCTTCAGGGGATTTTTCTTTTGATGAAACCTTGCATACTTTAAGAGAGCATTTCCGCTGGGAATGCCAGGACTATCCTCAATCCAAAAAAGACTTAAAAAAAGCTTATTTGCGCATCCCCATAAGGGAGTTTTGCAGGAAATATTTACACTTCAGGGCAGGCTTTATGCAGTTCGCTGCACTTCCCTTTGGCTTATCTACTGCACCTAGAGTATTCACAAAGTGCCTGGCTCCAGCCATTGCATACTGCAGGCAGGGACATATCCAAATTTTTCCATATTTGGATGATTGCCTGATTCAGGTGGACAGTCAGGAATCAGGCACAGTCAGGCAAATTCAGCACCTGGCATTTGTAAAGACTCCGATCTTCATTGAGGAACATCATCAATGAAAAGCAATCACAACTGGTGCCCAGTCAGAAAATTGTATTACTGGGAGCAAGCTTGAACACAACTTCCCAGTTGGCATTTCTCACTCCAGAAAAACAGGTCTATTTATAGGTTCATAGGTTCATACTAGGCTATCTGCCCTAGGGCATTTATAAGCCTAGCCAGAGTGTGTTTGGCTTTCGCCACCCATTTTAAATTAATTTTGCTATGCCCTTTTTCGAGGTTAGTATACTGTGCCTCTGTCTAACAGTGACACAGAAGTGATACCCAGGGTAAACCTACGATACCTCATCCACTCATCAAGATTCCTCTTGAAGAGAGTCAATGAGGGACTCTGCCTAACCTGGACTGGGATTTTATTCCAGAGTGAAGGGAGCCTCTGGGTTATGAATCTGTCCCTCCAGCATGTCCTATTTATTTCAGTGTTGAGGTTCAAGTCTCTCGAGCACGTAGCTCGATGGGATTTGGATTTTCTGAGGTGCAGCATGTCCATTAATTCCAGGTTGGACATGGCTTTATACGTCAGGCACAGATCGCCTCTGAGTAGGCGGTATGCCACTGAGTAGAGCTGGAGTTTCTTTAACCGGGCAGCATATGGCATCTGTTTGAGCCCTTTGATCCTCTTGGTGAGGTACTTTTGGGGTCTTTCCAGTTGCTGCAGGTGCCTGGTAAGGTACATCCCAAAAGGGGCATTGTACTCAATTATGGGCCTGATGAGGGATGAATAGAGGCACGATGACCTCCCCTGATCTAGATGTGAATCCCTTCATGATTAGGTGGGCTATATAAAATGTTTTTCTAACCACTTTGGCCACGTGGTTGTCAAATGAGAGATTGCTATCAACTTGGGTCCCTAATTACTTCTTCCGTACTTAATGGATTACCACCTATGTGGTAATTTGTGGGCACTTTGTTTTTGCCAAAGGGGATGACTATACACTTTTTGGCGTTTAGCTTGAGGCCATGGCTCTGGCACAAATTGTCTGTTTCTATGAGGCCCTTTTGGAGGATGATTGTGTCTGCTGGAGAGTCGATTATAGCGCCCAGTTTGCAGTCATCTGCGAACTTGGTCAGCCACAGTCCTTCCGTGTTGGCCTGTACCTCCGAGAAATATATACCGAACAGGAGAGGTCCCAGGACTGAGCCTTGTGGGACGCCACTTGTAACTGGTTTGGAGTCTGACAAGCAATTCTAACCATGTGGGTTCTGTCCTTGAGCCAGTTTGCAACCCATCTAGTGACATATAGGGGTTTATATTTAAGCTGGTGAGCTTATCTATAATGCCCGAGTGGGGTATTGTATCGAAGGCTTTTGCGAGATCCAGGTAGGCTGTGTGGACCACCTTCCCCTCGTCAATGGCCTTCGTGACTGTTTCAAAAAAATCGACCAGGTTTAAGAGGCAGGATCTGCCCTTAACAAAGCTGAACTGGGTAGGATCCAGTGTCTGTAGGTCCCCAATATCTTTTTTATGAGGTCCATGATGATCCTTTCCATAGCTTTGCAGACCAAGCTAGTCAGGCTTATGGGGTGATGGTTTCCAGGATCCGTGGAGGCACCACCTTTGTGGAGAGGGACCACTGTTGCTGTACGCCACTCTCTGGGTACATTTCCTGTGGTAAGGCTGAGATTGAACAGTAGTTTTATGTTTGGGTTTAGCTCTTCTTGGAGTTCATGTAGGACGCAGCCCGGGACACCGTCTGGTCCCATTGATGCTGTGTTTTTTGCTTTGGAGAGGGCGGCTCTTACCTGAGCATCTGAGATGTCAGGGGGGGCAGCACTCTGGGATAGATATTTGCCCTTTTGGTGGGGAGAAGTTTGCACTGAACCTGTCAACTAGGATGTTGGCAATGTCTGTGAGTTCTGTGTATTTTTTGTCATTTTGGACTAATTCTGAGCATATTTGGGAATTCCCACCCAGGTTCCTAACATAACTAAAGAAAGCCTTGTGATTATCCTTAGTGTCCTGTGCTGTTTTTCTATCGAAGCTGGCCTTAGACGATTTTATGAGTGCCCGTAGTTTTTTGCTAACACTGATCAGAGATGCCTTCCCTTTTTGGGATTTTGCTCTATCATGTAGTAGCTTCTTCCTTCTATTGTATAGTTTGTTTATGGCTGGGGTCCACCAGACAGGACGTCTGCGTTTGGAGGATTGAGTCTTGGTTTTATTTGGGATTGCATGATCCATACATTCCTGAAGGTGTTCATAGAATGCGTTTATAAAGGATTCTGCTGTCTGGGCCGTATTTTCCACAGGCCCGGGGGCTTTGAAGGATTCCATCTCGGTTTTGAGGAGTGTGAAATTTGCTTTAGAGAAGTTTTTCACTGTGGTTTTCTGGGCAGGGGGTGGGGTCGGGATGTGAATATCCAGTGAGATTAGTTTATGGTCTGATCTTACCAGTGAGGGATACACTTCTGGTCTGGAGCATAGAGTCCCCATGTTGGTGATGATCAGGTCCAGTATGTTTTCCCCTCTTGTGGGAGTGGTAACAAGTTGTTCCATAGCATTTGAGTTTATAAATTCTAGGAACCTTTGAGCTAGGGTGTTGGAGCTAGAGTAATGCTCCCAGTCTATGTTTGGGTAGTTGAAGTCGCCCAATATAATGGTGTTTGGAGAGACCTTCATATTTACCAGTGTTCTCAGGAAGGCCGAGTGGGGTTCCTGGGTTTGGGAGGGTGGTCTGTAGCAGGCTGTAAACTGGAAGGCAGTTTTACCCACTGTTAGTTGCACATGGATAGTCTCTGATGCTTCGTGCTGTGCCACCATCCTGGAGGTGTGGGTATCTTTGACGAATATTGATACTCCCCCTCCTTTTCTGGTTCGGTCCAAGTTTTGGGGCCGAAACGCATGGTATGAGGTATGACCTGGTAGTGCTGGGGTGCTCTCGGGAGTCTTGAACCAGGTTTCTGTTACTGCACAGATATCGATGTTCTCCATTTTTCATTGTTCTCTGTTTCGAGTGTATGCATCTTGAGGTTTAGACTTCTGGCCTTGAGTAGCATTACTCTTAGTTTCTTATCCCTTGTGATACCTATGGAAGTGGGTTTGTCTTTTGAGCCTTGCCTAAAAAAGGCACTATGGGGGTAGCAAGAGCCTTTGCCAATATCCAGAAGCCCAGGGGTGACAGGTGCAAGCCGTCCCTAGCGAAGCATCTTGGCCTGTCGAGCATGACATCCCAGGCTGACAGGCATTGGATTCCCTTTGAATGACACCAATACTTAAGCCAGTTGTTGAAATTGATCATCTTGTCTTCATATTGTGGCATCATTCTTGGTGAGGGTAAGATGCTACTCAAGGTCAGGGTCATAGCGGCTTGGACCACATGCTCAGAGAGCCCCTCTGTCTCTTTTCATGTAGTCCAGGGAGGTACGTCTCGGGTCATTCACACCAGCATGGACAGTGACTGAGTCATATTTGTACTTGCTTTGGAGTGACCTGAGTGCTTGTGTTATGTGGCGGATCCTAGCGCCCGACAGGCAGCTCACTGTGACCTTCTCCTTGTTCAGCCTGGAGAGCGGGACGTCAGTGTGCCTGACGATAGTCACCTATTACAAGTGTATCAGGTGTGTCGTTTAGCCTTAAGGGCTGTGACTGTTCGGCACACTGGCTTTGTGAGCTATGTATTGCACGTGTTTTGTTTTGGGGTAGCGGTTGCTTGGGTGTCTGCTTTGGAGGTCTCTGCTGCTTAGGCAGATTTTTATTTAGAGCCTCCGAGTATGTTTTTGTGTGTTTGTGTTTGGTTTGCTGTCGTGGTAGGTCTATGTGAGACTGGAATTGTAGTCAGTGTGGTTTCCTTCTCCTCCTGACAGGTTTCGCTAGTACTGAGTTGAGAGAGCTTAGCCTCCAGTTTGGCTATATGGTTGCATCTCTCACATGTGTTGGAATTTGTTGGGAGGAGGAGAGGGTATCTGTGTACATGAGGCAGTTGTAACATTGCCTCAAGATTCCCAGATTCACCAGCTGGACCAGAGAGGAGATTGACAACTGACCTTTGGACATGCTAGGATAGTATTGGGAATTGCTTTATAATTGAAAAAAAAAAAAAGGGCCAGTGGGGAACAAGGTACTCATGGGGAGTTGGTGAGGGTGTAGTGCTTTTAATTTTTTAGTGCTGACTTATATAATTGCTTTAGTGAGCAAGTGCCAGGTAACTTAAATGCAATGTGTTACAGGTAACGTAAATGCAAAAATGACAAACTAACTTTCTTTCAAGTGAAACAAGGAAATGAGTACAGTAAGCAATGCAGATGTCACTAGGGATCCACAGAAGCGCTGAAAAGCCGTGTTTTAGGTGGAATTAGCGTTTCAGGGAAATAAGCAAACAAGCATACAAACAAAGCTAGATTCAGCAGGCCTGGATCTAGTCTATGCTCCAGCAAACAAGGTGTACCAATTCCAGTAAGAAGCAGTTCAAATATGCAGGCACTATAAGCCTTTAACCAGAAATTCCCAGCTCAGAAGGGCAGAGTCCAGCCTCTCCTCCCACAAGAGTGCAGACCACGAACCTTCTTAATGTAAAATAACTGGCCTGAAGCCCAAGTGCTTAAACCAGAACTAATACACTTTTAGAATAACAGACACTGAGCCCTCAATCAGCAGTTCCCAACTTAGAAGAATGTAAACTACCTGTCCTGCCACTACAGTGCAGAGCACAAACCTTTTTAATGTAAAACAGCTGGTCTGAAGCCCAAGTGCTTAAACTAAAAGGCTTAGAGTGAGTTACACCAAGCAGTAATAAATACAATTGAGTACTTTTAAGATGACGCAAAAGCAAAATAAAGTAGGAAGAAACACAAATACAGTAAAAGAAGATAAAAAAAAAAAAAAAAAAAAAAAAAAAATTGAGTGAGCAAATGAGATGGGCCCAGGAGGAGTATCCAAGTGCAAATTTACAAGAAGGGCGGGCAGTTTCAAAGCCACCAAGATTCCTACTGAAAAAACAGTCAACTTCCAGCTAGATATTGCTCATTGCAACACACGCAAATTACTTTAAAAAGTGCAGATAAAAGTTACTTCGCTTCACTTATGCGTTCAAGTTGATATCATGCAGGTCTTAACCAGCCAAAGCTCACAGTTTAAACAGAAGATAATTCACTGTACCACTTGTATAAGACAAAAACTGAATAACAATGAAGGAAACTACCCCCACCTGTCACTGGCTATGCAGGTTTTTAACAAGCCTTAACTGAAAATACCACATGTACTACTGAAAAAACAATTAACTTCCAGCTAGATATTGCTCAATGCAACACAAACAAATTACTTTAAAAAGTGCAGATGAAAGTTACTTAGCTTCACTTATGCGTTCAAGTTGATATCATGCAGGTCTTAACCGGCCAAAGCTCACAGTTTAAACTACTTCAAACAAATGGTCACCAGAACCCAGCTATTTGCAAGGAAAATACTGCAAGCCGTAGGGTTCATGGCCTCATGCATTCTGCTAATTCCATTTGCAAGACTGCATATGAGGAAAATTCAGTGGTCCTTAAAAGTCTTTGGTGCCAGCATTCTCAGGACCTCTGGAACCAGTCATTCCTATCATACCTTGTCTAAGGGCAGAGTTCCTTTGGTGGGCAGAAGCATGCAACCACAAGGGACTACCTTTCACTCAACCCCTTGCCGCCTAAATCCTGACTACAGACACAGTCTATGCATGGGAGGCACACATGGCGGGCAAGTGGGAGCCCTGGACAAATTCTCCTGCACATCAATCAAAAAGAGTTGTTAGCTGTATAGTATGCTGTGACAGCCTTCAAATGCCTAATCCATCCGGGACAGCTGCTGATAAAAACATGTAACACCACAGTTATATGGTACATAAACAAGCAGGGGGGAACCCATTCTTACCCTCTCTGCTGCTTAGCCATGGCCCTGTGGAACACAGGCTTGAGCAACCAAGTAGCAAACAGAATTCGCTGGTAGACAACTTAAGCAGAAATCTCCTGAACCCACACAAGTAGAAACTGGAGCCCAACACCTTCAACCTTCTAATCCAGAGGTGGGGAACACCGGAGGTGGACCTCTTTGCCTCCCCTGAGAACCACCAGTCGAGCAAATTTTGCACCAGGAACCCTCACAGCAGGGTCTGGAAGGTGGATGCATTATCCTTCAGATGGGAAAACCTCTCAATTTATGCCTTTCTCCATCTGCCCCGCCTCTGAAAGGTACTACTCAAGATCAGACAGGACAGCCCAAGGGCAATTCTTATTGCCCCAGACTGGCCACGCCAGCACTGGTCACAGCTCTTATGCATTCTGTCAACAGTGCCACCCTGGCACCTTCTTCAGACACCTTCCCTGCTGTCTCAGCAGGAGAGACAGATTTTGCATCCACAGCTGCAAACGTAAACCTTGCAGCCTGGCTTATCCCCTGAATATTCCACCAGCAACCCTCAGCAGACAGATGCTGGACATCGTTCTTGAGGCCAGAAGGCCTTGTACTAAGAAATCCTATGCCGAAAAGTGGAAAAGATATTGTTCTTGGAGTCGGTCTCAAGGAAAGGACACAGCTGTTACCCTCCTTAACTCAAATCTTTGATTACCTAGCAAAGCTACTCCCCAGAGGCCTCTCCATTAAGATTCACGCCTCTGCCATCTCAGCTCATTATAATACTGAGCCACCTCTATTCTCTCACCCTCACAAGAAAGCGTCCCTGAGAGGGGCTAACAACTTAAGGCCCTCTAGGAGAGCACCCACCCCTGCCTGGGACCTTAGCTTTGTACTGGAAAAGCTCACGCTTCCCCCTTTTGAACCTGCGGCTTCAGCAGAGTTAAAATTCCTTTCTTGGAAAACAGCCTTGCTGTTAGCCATAACCTCGGCTAGAAGAGTGTCTGAGTTACAGGCACTAATGGCTGTGGAACCCTTCATTATTTTCCATGCTGGCAGGGTTTCCCTCAGGACTAACCCATCCTTTATGCCTAAGGTGGTCTCCATTGTGGCTCTTAACCAAGCCATTCATTTGCCAACCTTCTTCCCTAATCCTCAAAATAAAGGGGAAAGGATCCTGCACTCCTTGGATGTGCACAGAGACAGCTCAGGTTCTACCTTGACAGGACTAAACCTTTCAGAAAATCTGACCAGCTGCTAGTCAGCTTTGCTACAGTGGCAGAGAGCAAGGCCATTTCAAAACAAACAGTTTCCAAATGGATAGCACACTACATCCATTTCTGCTACAAGCACCATGGAAAACCTACCCCACAGGGGATCAGAACACATTCCTCTAGGGCTACTTCCACCTCTACAGCATTTGTCAGGGGAGTCCCTACCAGGGTCATTCTGGAAGCTGCAACCTGGAGTTCTGTACACACTTTCACCAAGCATTACCACTTGCCTATTTTTTCTAAATCCAGAGCTGGATTTGCTACAGCAGGCCTGCTAGCCAGCCCCAACTCCTCTTGACTGCCTCCACCTTTCCTCAGCTTTGGGAATCAACCCAAGTGTGATTGCAGCAGTGAAACACGAAGAACATAGTACAGTTGTGTACACTTACCATAAATGTAGATTTTCAAGTGTATTCACTGTTACAGTCCTGGTTTCCCTCCCTCCAGCCTCCTGTTTTTCTCTCTCCTTTCTACCTATCCTCTGTATGGCAATTTTTGTATGGCAGTGGTATTTACTTTTTACTGGTGGTGTTCCATACCATATACTAGCTTCCTTTATGGGGGGCTCCTGACATCTGGGGCAAGAAAAACTGATGTAATGGTGTTGGCTGCCTGTTTTGTACCCCTGGTGACCTGACGTCATGGAAGAAGTGACAGCATCCGAAGCAGAAATCCCAAGACACTGATATTCAGGCAGACTGAGAGCTACCTGCAGGCAGGTAACCCAAGTGTGATGACTGCAACAGTGAATACACTCTAACATCTACATTTATGGTAAGTGTACACAACCGTACTTTCCCATAGTTAGGTATAGCAGCTACAGTCTTACAGCAAATGTTCTAAAAAGGGGACTCTCCTTAATTGGTCTCCAATACCTTGCAGCTATCCCACTTTGCAGGTGGCCCCTTCATTCAGCTGTGACTGTTTCCTTGCAAGTCAGTGGTTGTAAGCATCTTTTCATTGTTTAGTTTGTGGGTACCAGAGTATCTAACTTTTCAAACTTTATAATAGTAAAATCAACCATATGCATGGTTGACTTTAAAATATACAAAATTGTGTTTTTGCAGGGGGACAGGTCTTACACCCTTTCATCTCTAAATATACTAACTTCAAGACCTTACAATCTTGGGATTAAGGAGAACAGACTTCCATACTCCCATAGCTCCATGATCTTGTTCATTTCATTGATTGACTTTTTTCAGTTAAAAACAGGAGTTGATGATCATCTTTTGATGTTTCTGCTAAAATGAGTGCGCTCATACCCAAGCATTCCAGCATTAGCTCTGTGGGTGGATTGATGGATTTTGGGGCTACTTGTGCTTTTCTTGCCCAGTGCATGATGCTGCAGCATGTACATGTGTAGGTTGCATGCACTTTGATTCTGAGCTTCAGAGAAAAATGGCAAATAGGATTGGAGGAGAGGAAGAAATTAAACATTCTTCTAACAGTGAGCCCCTCCAGTAGATCCGCTAATATGTGGAAACACTGTGGGGTGAAGCACCTAAACACCACCCTCTACCATCCCCAGACTAATGGTCTGGTGGAGAGGTTAAACTCTACAGTAAAGACCATGCTATGGGCATTTACAGACCAGTTTAAGAGGGAGTGGGACAAATATTTGTCCCATCTGTTTGCTTATAGGGATATGCTCCAGGAATCAACAGGTTTTTCACCCTTTCAGTTGCTGTATGGGCATAGGATGAGGGACCTCTAGATTTGATTCAAGATGAGTGGGAGGGAGAGTGAATCCCCCAAGAAGTTTGTTGTGGCATATGTTCTAAATCTCAGGACAAGGCTCAGGGAACTCATGGGCTTGGCCCAGGAGAACCTGGCAGAGTCCAGCAGCAGAAAAAGGTACATTATGACAGGAATGCTCGAGCTAGAGAGTATGCTGTGGGGCAGCAGGTTATGGTTCTCATTCCTGTCAGACACAATAGGCTGCAGGCAGCTTGGGAGGGACCCTTCAAAGTGGTAAGGAAGGTCAATGATAACTATAAGGTAGAACTGCTAGGCAGGAGGCAGGGGCATGAACTGTACCATGTTAACACGATGAAACCTTACCATGATAGAGAGGCTTTTGTACTGTGTATCTGCAGTGGATGGCAAGAGGAGTCTGAGGGGGATCTGTTGACTGATCTTCTCAGTGAGGCTCGGACGGACACCTTTGTGGAAGGGGTAGCAATGTCCCCTACCCTGGTTTGAGAAAACTGACCGGTGTTGCAGGAGTTTGGGGGCATGTTCACTGGGACACCAGGGTGCACCCACCTGGTGCAGCTCCATGTGAATACAAGACCCCAAAAACCTATGAAGCAAGCCCCTTACAGAGTGCCTGAGAGAGTCAAACAGACTCTGAGGGAGGAGATACAGGAAATGTTGGAACTAGGGGTAATCCAGGAGTCCAGCAGTCCCTACGCCTCCCAGTGGTGCTGGTTCCAAAGAAGGATAGCAGCACCAGGTTCTGTGTGGACTACAGGAAATTAAATAGTCGCACAGTGTCAGATGCTTACCCCATGCCTAGGACAGATGAAGCCCTAAAGCAGCTGGGTGGGGCTAAGTATCTTACCACTGTTGAGCTTACCAAGGGCTGCTGGCAGGTGCCCTTGAATCCCAACGCTAGAAAGAGATCAGCCTTCGTGACTTCCTTTGGCTTGTATGTTCATAGTTCATAGATTAGTTCATAGATTAGTACTAGGTTAACTACCCTTGCGAGCCATTTTAAGCCTAGCCATTTATCCCTTGGGAGAATCAAACCCTGTACCTTGTGTTTATAAGGCAAACACCTTAACCATTAGGCCACCCTCCCAACCCACAAAGATGCCCTTTGGGATGAAAATTTCACCAGCACCTTTCCAGAGGCTGGTAGGTTGTATCCTAACAGGAGCAGGAGATTTTACACTTGCTTACCTGGATGATATTGCCATCTACAGCCATTTCTGGCAAGAGCACCTTCAGCATGTCAGGGAGGTGCTCGGCAGACTGCAGAGGGCATAGATGACCATTAAGCGCAGTAAGTGTCAGGTGTTTAGGCAAAGGTCTGCTACCTGGGACATAAAGTGGGGAGTGGTAAGATCAGACCAGAACATGCCAAAGTGGAAGCCATTCTGGCATGGCCTGCCGTTGTTACCCAAAAGCAAGTGAGGGCATTGTTAGGGACAGCAGGGTACTACAGAACATTTGTCCCCAATTATAGTACCATAGCTGCTCCCGTCACAGACCTGGCAAGTTAAAACAGGCCAGATAAGGTAGTGTGGACCCTAGCATGTGAGCAGGCATTCCAGAAGCTTAAGAGAGCTTTGGGAGAAGCCCCTGTGTTAGCCAGTGCAGATTACAGCAAAGAATTTGTTGTGCAGGTGGATGCTTCAAACCATATAGCAGGGGGTGTACTCAGCCAGGTTTTCTCGGAGAGAGAAGACCACTCGGTGGTGTATCTCAGCTGTAGGCGCCAACCCAGGGAGGAATGCTATGCAGCTGTAGAAAAGGAATGTCTAGCCATAGTGTGGGCACTTCAGAAATTCCAGCCTTATTTGTATGGAGGGAAATTCACTGTAGTTATAGACCATGGCTACATTGAGCCAGCCAGCTCAGTGTTAAGCTACTAAGGTGGAGCCTAGGATTGCAGGCATGTGATAGAACAGTGCAGCACTGCAGTGGGGTTAGCAATGCCAAGGCAGATGGGCTCTCAAGACAGGGTATGAGGTAGTGTATTCCCATATAGGCTCATCCCTCTCGAGCAACATTTCTCAAGGGTCAGTTGAAAAACTATCTTGACTCTTTGAGGGGGGAAGAAGTGTGACAGAGAGATACTGCCAGCCCAGCTATCTGGAATTTGTGAATATCAACGTTATGCGTATACGATGCTTGCTTTACAAATGTATTAGAACTGTATGTCATGTGTATAACAAACTGCTTGAAGGTATTTGCAAAGTGCTGTTTGAAATGTAACCACAGTGTACCCTACTGGAAAAGAACAGAAATGTACATACACTATTGTAACTGTTTAAATGTATATATTTTAACAGTAGAAACTGGAACATAGGAGGTTAACTTCAGTCCAGCAAAACTTCAGAAAAATAGCTGAAATTAAATTACTTTATGGCTACACAATAAAAGATAATATCTTTCAGTTTCCATGCAGCAAGAAGACACAGTGTCTGTACTAGGGAGTTTTTTTTATTGTCTTTAAAGTGGAATAATTAATTGTTTTAAAATGTGAAAGAATGTAATTGTTTTATGATTTTCCGCATCTGTCAAGGATCTGAGGTCTATGTATTTTCACAGGTAGATGCTAAATACTGCTAGCTTACAGCAGTAGGGGGTTCACTTGGGATACAGTCAGATGACAAGAAATAATGTCATTCTGCAAGCAATCCCAGGAGTAATATTTGAGATATTACTTTGAGAGGTCTTTGAGCGAGACGCAGCATTCTGTATTCTGTCTTTGGGCTGACAACAACAACAATAAGAGACACTCACCACATCTGCCTTGCTCTGTAAGTAAGTTTCTACTCTCTTGGATATAGTCAGGAATATAGCAAAGCTTAGATTAGTTTTCTTTATTTCAGACTGTCCTGCAATGTTTTAAATATTTTCTGTGATTTTGAGCTCTGATGTCACTGTGATTATATACTGAGTATTTTCTTGTTCTTTTATTATTAATTATTAAATATATTTAAACATTTCATTGTGGCTGATCTGTGTAGAAATATGTAAGTTCCGAGAGTACTTGCATATTTATTTGGTGACACTGTGTAGGCCATTCCTAATAACCTTGCTCTTGGTCAAACTACCATTTTGTATTGATAGTAATATTACACAGTAAGATTGGACACCCTTTGTTAAGGGCCTTAGTAGTTGATAAGGAGCTGGCTGGTGGCACTGATAACTATCTTATAGTCTGGAAAAGTGGGCATAGCTAGTAAATGTGTGCCATCCTTTCCCAGGTGTGTGTGTGTGTGTGTGTGTGTGTGTGTGTGTGTGTGTGTGTGTGTGTGTGTGTGTGTGTGTGTGTGTGTGTGTGTGTGTGTGTGTAATGAACTAGATTATGTCTGTGTGTACTTCATGTCTTAAAGAAAAACAAATCAAAATGGAAGTTTTGTGTAACTGTAACTGTGTCTCTACACAGACACACACAAACACACATTGGTGTGTGTGTATAAAATCTATGTAGCATGTTGGATGCAGTACTGTGTTAAATGCACGTCTGACTGTGTGTGTGTGTGCATTTAAATGCAGTTAAGTACTTCTGATTTCCTTTTCTTAATGTTTTTAAAGCAGGAACACATAGTAAACGTGCGTTAAAGTAAATTTAGTTTTATATTATGGGTTTGATTCTCAGCTGGGGGTGCTTTCTCTGTGAAAGTCAGCATGTTCTTACTGAATTTGCATGGGTTTCCTCCTGGTGCTCCAGTTTCCTTCCATGTTCCAAAGCCATGCAGTAGGTGGATTGGACACACTAAATTGGCCAAAGATGTGTGTGTGCAAGTGTGTGGTGTGGAAAAACTATACCAGCAGGGCTAGCCACCCGGCGATGTAAACCTTAGCTGTAGATGATTTCATGTTGAAGTGGTACCCTGATCCCATGTGCAAAAATGGGAAACGGGTTGTGGATGGATGGATAGAGCAATGGTCACAATTCCTTTGTGGACTGCAAAATGCTCATCCACTCTAACAATGTAAAGACTGCCTCAGTCTATGGGAATCTCTTGCCATGGATCTGAATGTACCAGCTATGCATCCCCCTCTGGGAGGATGTTACAGAAAAGCATAGAAGACCTTTTTTATGAATATTATTAGTGCACCTAGTTGATAGGGTTGCCACTTGTCTCTCTTTCTGCCTTTCTGCAGTTCTGTCCTTTTTTTTGGGGGGGGGGGGGGGCTTGAAAATGGTAAATGTGTTGATACTTAAGAAAAAAATATTTTCTGACTTTTCTCTAAATGTCACAGCAATCTTTGATAATACATTTAAGTTATCTTAACATGTAAACCGTTATAAATAACTTTAGCATTTCAGTACTGTGTTGCTGTTTATGTAAATTTGTCAGAAAAAGTGACAACTGCCTTTAAGTGTCTGACAGAGTAAGCTGCAGATTTAGCTGTGTCAATGATATGTCATGCAGCTGGAGACAAATTCCTCTGCAAAGTATGTGAGAAGTTAAAATTAAACAAGTAGGCGAGCTTTCCTTTCCTTTCATTCCAATGCAAGGAAATGAATGATTTAATAAGTACAAGTAGGTTTCTGGTACCTACACAATACTAGAACCATTACCATATTGTAGGGAGAAAAGAAACCTAAGGACTGAGTTAAACTCTTGGAGAGGGTGGAGTTTTCCTTTACTTTCTCCTAAACCTAGTAACCTTTGGATCATAAGCGGTGAATTACATTTAGTAAATTACAATAATTAGAGCTGTCCACTTTTTACTTCAGATAACTTATATTATTTCACTTTCTCTTAATCTTTGTGTTTCAAGTTAATAGTACTGCTATTTTAAAAGTGTCCCTGATCGTCAAGATTTGACCCCGAATCTGTTGAGATTTGTCCCTGACTGGTTAAGAGCTATGCTTCACCCCCCCCCCCCCCAACTTTCCTAGGTGTTCTGCATTTACTGACCTGCTCAACCAGCCAAGCATTCCTTTGCATCGAGGACAATAATCTGTTCGTGTTAATGTTGCTTTTTATTAGGTTTCTACCAGTGTTGCTGTATTTTACTCATAACTTTGTAAATGTACAGTTTGAATATATTTATCAAGCCTGTGAAAACAGCGCCTGCTATTTGTAGAGTAACTAAAATCTATGAATCTGGTGCTGTATTCACAGGTCTTAAATGGGTCTTTGAAGTGATCACTGGAGCAATTTCGATATAACTAAACCACAAAAAGATGATCTGAAGTTGTTAATCTTCTTCCTATTCATCACTGATGGGTTTGGTTCCGAGCCTTCGGAACTGAGTCGGCCTTATACCAAGCTTGCGTGCAGTAAAAACTCTCGAGCTAAGCTGCTACCCACAGTGCCCTTCACTCAGTTCAGATCTTGTTTGCCGCGCAGCCGTATATCAGCGTTTCACCAAGCTCTCCAGCTAAGTGTTATATTTTTCTAAATTTTACAAGTTTTTATGTATTTTTCCTATTAGCTTACTAATTTATTGTATCTTTACTACACTCAGCTCTACCCACAGGTATTTCCTTTCGTACCATTGTTGGTATTGGCCCTTCTCCCCTTGTGGTATTCCCAATACCTTTGTTGATATTTCCTTCTTTTCTTCATTTTCTTCTATTTTGTGTGAGTGTTTTCTATTTTGTCTGAGAAGAAAGGGACTACGGGGTTTAAACACTGCTCTTCTTGCAGTGGTAAACTCCCGAACAGTGACTTTCATGAAGTGTGTGTGTATTGTTTGGGGGTTCTGCATTTATCGGCGAAATCCCCATGTGATATTTGTCAGCTTCAGTCGGTGGACGCTGAATGAACGAAATAAATTGATCCTTAAGGGCCTGCTTCCTTTGCCTTTTTCAGAGGCTATTTCTGCGTCGGAAGTCTCATCCCTTCCTTCTGTGGACAAGAAACGTCCTCGCTCAGACCCCTCTTCACCGGCCGGTGATAGGGGCAAAAGCCATAAGCACAAGGCCCATAAGATTTCCATTGAGCACCGTACTGCCTCCTCTTTTCCGACCACCTTGGCTGTGAGTTTGGCTCCAGTGATTCTTACCAAGGTCGCCTCTTCGGTGCCTGCCCCAGCTCCGATGACTATGGTGCCAGGTACGACCTCGGTTTCTATCAGTTTGTCTGCCTCCATCTCTGCACCAACGTCCCCCATCTCCATCTCGGCATCGGTTCCGACAACTTCGGAGCTGTTATTGACCTCCACCCCTGCTGTGACCTCAGCTCCGATCATTCCTTTGTTGCCAGTTCCCAAATTGGAATAGTCGGTGCTCTTCTGTGATGCACCACGAACCCAGTACTCTACATCTGCAGATCCATTTGCCGGACAAGCCTTCAGTCCCTTTTTGGACCAGCCTGATTCCCCCTCAGGGGCATCGGTAAGGTACACCAGGAGACTTTCAGAATTTGATGTGGTGCGCCTTTTTGATCAGCTGCTGACTGACAGGGGAATTATAAATTTTCCCAGACCCCATCCCACTCTGGGCTGTGGGTGTATTACACCGTCGACCCCTACATGCTCTCCTCCCTTGGATCCATCTGTTCCGAGGCTCATATACCCGACGTCTACGAGAGGACCCCTTTCCTCAGTTCCGACAACAGTGTCTGAGGCTCCGAGACCCCTTTGGGTGTCGGTTCCGTCGGAACCCACCCTTCCTCAATCTCATGCTTGGGGGGTGGAACCCTTGGTTCTGGCCACAGTTCCAGCGGTATTGCCAATTCCATCTTCGGGTCCAAGGGTGACTCCTGCCCAGAGTTTTCTTGAGGCTCCATCCCCGGGGGGGGAGGACCGCATGGAGTGGGGTATGACTCCGGTTCCAAAATTGTCTTCTTCGGTTCCGGGCTCCCATTTTTCTTCAGGTGGGCCTGTTTTCCGGGTGATGGAGATTGTGCTTGCTTCTAGCAATCCTCCTACGTCAGTCATCCCACCAGTTTCCTCTGAGCCGCAGCTGTCAAAGGCCACCCCCCAGGACTCCGAGAGCACAAGGCCCAGGAAACCTCTATTTCCCTTTCTGAGTCCTCTTCGGATGCTCCCACCGAAGAGTCCCCTCAGAAACGGGTGTGTAAGAGGAAACACATGGATTCCCCAGAGGAGTTCCTGATGGAAGATGTGGACAACGATGATGGGGAAGGATCCCCATGGTCACCCTCTGACTGTCTCATTTGGAGACATCCTGAAAATCTTAAAACAGAGGGGTGACTGGAAGCCAACCAATCCTTCCGTCCTGCAGACCTTCCCTTCTTGGCCCTCTCCTTCTTGGGTGACCTCCCGCTGATGAGTTGGTCTAAAGGTTTGCCAGTAGATGCTATGGTGGTGGCGGCAGCCACAAAAAAAGGACCTGGTGGAAGAAAGTCCTGCTGTTCACCTGCCCAATAGAGAATCCTGGGCAGTGGACAGGTTGGGGAAGCGAGTTTTTGCATCAGCGACCTTTGCAGTCTGGTCTCTGAACTATTTGGCACACTTTACGAGTTCCAGAGAGATCTCGTCACCGAACTCTCTGGAACCCTCATGGGTCAAGTTTCGGACGGGGCACGTGATAAAGTTGCCTCCCAACTTGCCACCTTAGAGTCAATGTCCAATTCATCCATGAGGATGAGGTTGCTGTCTCACGCAACCGAAGAAGTGTCTAGAGCTGCGGGTGCAGGCGTGGTCATGAGACGCCACGCCTGGATGCGCATTTGTGACTTCGCAGCCTCCTTCAAGTCTTCCTTCTTAAATGCCCGTATCGAACCATCAGCTCTGTTCTGTGCAAAGGTCAAGGATACATTAGCCAGGTGCGAGCAGGATGGGAAGACCTTGTCTGCCGTGAGCTTACGCTTTTCCAAACCTCAGCGTTCCTTCTCCAGGAAGCGGAGGAGTGGAAAGATGTGGCACAAGAAGTCTCAAGGTCCTTTCCGTGAAGCACGTGGTGAGGACTCCCCCAGAGGCAGAGGGGGTTCCAATAATGGAAGATGCCCCTTTCGGGGCAGAGGGAGTCCCCTGAATCAGGACTACAGAGATTCCTTCTCGGGAAGACCATATCAGCCCTCCTGAAGTGCTGCCCGATTGCTTTCCTCTGGAAGCAGTCGGGGCGCATTTCTCTCAGCACCAAGTTGCCTTGGCTGTCTATTACAAACTGTCAGTGGGTGCAGAGAATCATTACTAGAGGCTATCGCATTCCCCTAATATCTTATCCAAGACCTCCAAAATCCCTTCCCCGATGTTCCACCCAATCAAAAGGAGGAGGCAGGTTCCGAGATACGAAATCTATGTCAAAAACGAGTCATCCAACAGGTCCCCCCAGACAGTGCGGATCAGGGTTCTACTCAAGATTCTTTTTGGTGCTAAAGAAGACTGGGGACTGGAGACCCATTTTGGATCTAGCCAGCTAAACAAATCCGTAGTTCATAACAAGTTCCATATGGTCACGATTCAATCCATCCTTCCCTTTCTGTGGGAGGGTGTGTGGATGTGCTCATTAGACCTGCGGGATGCGTATTATCACATCACGATAACAAGTGCTCCAGGAGTCTCCTTCGCTTCAGACTGGGAGCTAATCACTACCACTTCAGAGCCCTGCCATTCGGTCTCTCGACGGCCCCCCAGAGTGTTCAAAATGCCTTGCAGTGGTCACAGCTTATCTGAAACTAAAGGGATTCCAGGTGTTTCCGTATCTAGATGATTGGCTACTCTCCGCCCCCACCAAGCGCTTTCTGGTCAGGGCCCTCAGCTACACTGTAGTACTAGTGGAGTTGCTGGGCATCACCATCCACTGGGAAAAATCCAACCTTCAGCCCTCACAACAATTGGAATTCATAGGGGCAATATTCGACACTCAATCAAGTTTGGTCTCTCTTCCTCCTCACAGGCTTCAGAGATTAAGGGCACAAGTTCAAGTGATACCCTGTCAAAGAAAGGTGTCTGCAAGGAAAGTTCTCCAGGCTCTGGGCTTTATGGCTGCAGCCATCCCAATTATTCCCCTAGCCAGATTTCACATGAGACTGCTACAATGTCTTTTTTAGTCCCAGTGGATATCCTATCTTCACCCCCTGAGCTCACAGATCCTCATCACCAATACCTGAAATCAAGCTCTCCTCTGGTGGATGAGTACAAAAGAAAATCTTTGGTGTCGCCCCTTCCAGGATCACCAACCCAGCTCCCCGGTGGCCACGGACGCTTCCTTGATAGGGTGAGGGGGGCCACTTCCAGGGAAAGTCCAGTCCAGGGCATGTGGTCCAGTATAGAGGTCAACTTTTGCATATCAATGTCCTGGAGTTGAGTTGGTGCTATTGGCGTTGCAAGCTTTCCACCTGCTCCTTTCATCCGGAGCGATTGTTATCCAGTCGGGCAACATGCCCGTTACTGGTACATAAACAAACAGGGACGGACCAAATCCTACCCACTGTGTCACGAAGCCATGAGAATCTGGCAGTGGGCGATAGCTTCCAACCGCTTTCTGATCGCAATGCATATCCTGGGGAGCTCCAACGTGATTGCAGACAGACTATGCTGGGGCCAGCCATGCTACGATCTTTTCACTTCCCCCTCGAACACAAAATGCAGCAGCTACTTTGCCCGCTTTCCCCCCTCACAGGGAGTCACCAAGAGACGCTTTGATTCACGATTGTCTCGTGGATCTCCTTTATGCTTATCCTCCGATTCCCCTGATCCGTTTTTTATTAAAGAAAGCTATTCGGTTGAGAAGCAAAGTGATCCTCATTGCCCCATTCTGGCCTCATCAAGTGTGGTTTTGCTTCCTCCGACTTCATCTGTTACAACCTCTTTGAATCCTAGACACTCGTCAGGACCTCATATCTCACCTACAGGGGCTTACACCCCCGAATCTGTCCACTCTCAAGCTGATTGCTTGGTTCCTCCACTTCCATTAGTTGCCAGGCAGGAAGCCCTTTCTTTTTCCGTCCGTGATATAAACCATCCACCAGAAAACTTTACAGGGACAAATGGAAAAATTCTTTATTTGGTCACATAATCGGAAGCTAGATCCGTTCTAGGCTCCTGTAGCTACTATTCTTCATTATCTTGCAGAGATGTTTGACAGTGGTGCATCAGCTTCCACCGTTCGAGTCCATTTAGCAGCTGTTTCCAACTTCCATAATGGGTCAGATGGAGTTACACTTATTTCTACCCGACTTTGCAAAACCTTCCTCAAGGGAGTATTCCACAGCCGACCTCCCATCAGGCAGCCGGTGGAAGCATGGAATCTCTCCCGTCTCTCTCTCTACCCCCTTTTGAGCCTGCGGCAACATGTGATCTAAAATTCCTGTCATAGAAATCCTTATTTCTGGTGGCAGTCAATTCAGCCAGACAAATATCTGAGTTGCAAGCCTTTGTGTATCAAGACCCCTTATCTGATCTTCCATAAGGACAGAGTATCACTTCGTACTAATCCATCCTTTCTTCCCAATCAGTCAATCCACTGAGCTCCCTGTATTCTTTCCATATTATTCAAACAAGGGAGAATACTGCCTACATTCATTGGATGTTCATAGACAATTACGTTTCTGCCCGGACAGAACTAAGTCCTTTTGCAACTCGGACCAACTTTTCATTTCCTTTGCGGGCCGTAGAATGGGAGGTGCAGTATCAAAAGTTACCTTGTCAAAATAGCTCAGAGATTACATTAGCTTTTCATATTTGCTTACGAATGAATGTAAGCCTGGTCAAATCAAAGCTCACTCAACTGGAGCTGTTGCAGCATCGGTTGCCTTCCACTCTAGGGCCGCCATGGATGACATCTGTGCAGCTGCCATTTGGGCTAAACCCCATACCTTTATCAAGCATTACAAATTGGATCTGATCTCCAGGAGAAGAGCAACCTTTGTTTCAATGGTTCTCAGGAATGTTCTTCCATAAGGGCCACCCAGGTTTTCCAAGTAGCTTGGGATTCTGTCCCATCAGTGATGAATAGAAAGAAGATTAACAACTTAAGATAAAGAAGTTATGTCTTACCATAGCATTCCATCTGAGTTGTTGATCTTCCAATCATCACAACCTCCCACCGACTCCCACCAAAGGCTCCTGGTGGATCTTCTGGGTCTTTGTGGTGTTTCAGGGTTTCTGCATAGAGATGGCCTCTGACTTTCTGGTTCTTCTATATGTTGCATGCAAACTCGATCTGAGGTAACTGAGTGAAAGGCATTGTGGGTAGCAGCTTAGTTCGAGAGTTTTTGGTGCATGCAGGCTTGGTATAAGGCCGACTCGGTTCCGAGGGCTCTGAACTGAACCCATCAGTGATGACTGGAAGAATATCAACAACTCAGGTGGAACATTATGGTAAGACATAACTGCTATTTTTTCCGGGTATCTGAATAGTTAAATTGTAACAGGAATGTAGTTTTGGTACAGGACAGGCAGGAGTCCCACAAGGTTCTGTGCTAAGGATGTTTCTGCTTTCTATTTTATGTCTGCACTGTCATTTGCATCTTGTATGTAGATGGCATATTCCTCATCTCATGCCCCACCTTTTACTAAGCTCCAAAGTACATTTAAGAGCAACTATCCTGTTAGCTAATGGACCATAAACTTGTAACCAGCTTTGTGAAGTTACCCTCGGTGATATTTCAGTACACATGAAAACTCCATTGCAAATAAAAAACCCACACAGTAGTATTTCCTTGCAGTTTTGCAGTAGGTACACCTAGGAATATTCTTTGATTGGCTGCTTAACCCCCTGTGTACTGATTACGCAGATGCCAAAACCCTGGAACAATTTGAATATCAATACAAGTTCACTCGCCTACTGAAATTTTAAGCCAGAAGGACTATATAAATAAATGTTTTAATTCTTAAATAAAATTTTAAGCTGTAATGCTTTCTGCAGTAACAATTAAAATTTGCTATTTCTTTTATTTAGCTAGTATAAGATAACACCTTTGCACAGTACTGTGAAGTAAACTGGTTTCTAGTTACTTCCAGAGCAACCTTAAGCCTACATTTTCTAATTCTTACAATGACCTGAATTGTAATTACTGCCTTCCACTTGACAGAAAAATATATACAAGGCTCCATATCTTAGTCACTTAATTTGGCAAAATCAGATGTACCCTCATTAGAGTCTTCATTTAGTAAAGATTAAGGAGGTGTCCTTCAAAATGACACTGCATGGAATGCCCTTTTTCAAGACATAAGATGTATTAGAGACAATACCGCTCAACATCTTAGAGTAAAAAATCTGGACAAAGCCATAAATGATGTGCAGGACGACGACCCCAAAATAGGGACAGTTTTTAAATGTTTCTCTTATAAACCTGGAAAGTTTGTAGAATGACAGGTTTTCCATTAACATGAATTTTCTTGAGTATGAAGTCTGAAACTGTAGTGCTTGTCGCTTTCTGGTTTTCATCCTCAACGATTTGCTAATTGTTTGCCAGAAAACCAAATTATTTGAGGAACAGACCCAAAATGTAAGGCAAAAATCTGGACAGTTGAGAGGTATGGTTTAGAGAGAACCTGGCATTCAGGCAACAAATTGCTAGATCACTTGAGGCAATATAAATAGGTTCATAGTTATGTACTAGGCTAATGGCCCTGGAGCCTTTGCAAGCCTAGCCCCAAAAAATTGCCCAGGCACCGGAGCCCTTTCCAGTAGGGCAACTGGAATGATCCCTGGAGTGAACTTTGTTACCCATCCACTCGTCAAGATTTCTCTTGAAGAGGGCCAGCGAGGTGCTCTGCTTGACATGAATGGGAAGCTTATTCCAGAGTGTGGGCAGTCTTTGGGAGATGAATCTGTCCCTCCAGCATGTTCTGTTAATTGTGGTAATGAGGTTGTGATCTCTGGAGCATGTGGCGCGGGCGGATTGGGATTTCTTTAGGTGTGGCATTTCAAGTAGGGCTGATTTGTAAGTCAAGCAGAGATCCCCTCTAAGATGATAAGAGACTGAGAACAGCTGAAGTTTCTTGAGTCTACCCATGTAGGACATGTGTTTAAGGCCTAGGATCCTTTTTGTGAGGTACTTTTGTGGCCTCTCCAGCTGTTGTAGGTCAGGTACATGCCAAACAGGGCACTATATTCAATGATTTGTCTTATGAGGGATGAGTAGAGAGGGATGATGAACTCTTTCTTCCTGGATGCGAAATCTTTGGTTATAAGATGCGCCACGTAGAAGGACTTTCTGACCACAGTGACATTGTGGTGGTCAAAGGTGAGGTGGCTGTCGACCTGGGTGCCCAGATCTCTTATGGCTCCTTCAGTGTTTAGTGGGTACCCATCAACGTGGTAATTCATGGGAGCTGAGTTTTTTCAAAGGGCATAACCCATTTTTTGGCGTTAAGCTTCAGGCCATGGTTCTAACACCAGTCATTGGTCTCAGAGAGGCCTTTTTGTAGGATGTCTGCATCACTTTGGGAGTTGATAATGACTCCTAGCTTGCAGTCATCAGCAAACTTGGTCTGTGCCTGTTCTCAAGATCGTGATTAAAAATAATGGAAATGGCTGTAAGGTATTCCTGCTTTTAATATTCCATCACTGAAAATGTTCTGATTACATGGCTCAACAGTCTCTTTATAGTATACAGATATTACATGTTCTCTGCAAATATTTGTACATTGGAACCTAGCTATACATGTAGTACTTTCTTCAATTGTAAGACCTCTTTCAATGGTATTAATGATGTTAAGTTGTCTTATCTCGCCTTCATTCTTGCTGGTTGGGTTCGGAGCCGATCCTCTGCTCCGACTCGGCCATCTTCAAAAGCTTGAGAGCTGCCTACTGGCTCGAGGCCCCCCTATATCCCATGATGCCTGGCGCTAGATACCCAGATCTCGTTTGCCGCTTCTGCTGCAAGGATGCTTTTACTGGCTCAGGTCGTATTTTTCTATTTTATTGTTAGCTTTTAAAAAAATTGTTTGTATTATAGTAGTTCTAGTTAGTTTTTTGTAATTTAGTGTCACTTCCTCAAAAACTCGTTTTTGTTACAGTTTTCCCCTCTCCCTTTGTTTCTTCAAGGTAGCCGTTTTTAGTTGGAGGCTAATCCTTGTTCTTTTATATTGTAGTTTTATTAGAAATTATTTACCAACAGGTTTACTTACTTTTTCTTCTATATAGTGTGTGTGTTGTTAGGGTGTGGTAACTTGTGTTGAATGCATGTGTTTTTTGCTAATTACCTACTTCCCTTTTATTGCTTTTTCTGTGTGATTGACCTTCCTTTTTACAGGAATGTCCAAAGATACGAAAGTATCGGAATTCAAGAAATGTGACTCGTGCTGTCAGAAGATGTCACTGACAGATGGTCACACTTCTTGTGTCTACTGTTTGGGTGCCCTACACCTGCAGGACTCTTGTTCGGTGTGTCACGCCTTTAGTCCAAGAGTCCTGCAGGAGCGTAGGAATAAGCTAATCCTTAGGGGTTTGCTCAAACCTGAAGGGTCACCGGCTAAGGCCCAGCCACTGAAACCCTCTAAGCCAACGAAGCCATCGGCTACCAGTTTGGAGCTGGCGTCGGGCATGGCATCTGCTTCAACTTTGTTTCCGGCTGGAACCGAAGTACCTGTATCCCAGTCGGCCCCGACTCTAGTGTCAGAACCGTCAGGGAGCCGAAAACGCTCTAGATCTCCATCCCTAGAGTCGATACACTTGGCTCCGGGGTTGCCTCTATTACAGTCAGAGCGAAGTCATCGATCCCACTCTTCTTGGTCTTCTAGACTGTCTGACCACGATTTGGAGAGAGTGGTGAGCAGGCTTCTAAAATCGCAGGCCCTGGCAAAAATGTTATCCAGCCTCCCTCATCAGGGTTCAGCTGTGCCTGTCTCTGCAGTAGTTCCTCCTTCGACTCATTCTTTGAGTTCGGAGCCGGAGCTCGCTGGGGCTCTGATCGTGGAACCATCGGCACCAGTACCTACCCTTTCGGTTCCATCGTCTGCTCCGATCGCCTCCATGGTGCCGTCCTTGGAGGGATCTGGGCGCCGGGACTCCTTCGTCAGCTCCGAGGGGGCGAGTGGCATCGGACCCTTGTCAGACCCCGTTCTCCCTCTCGGAGCTTCGGGGCAGGTGAGTTTGGCTCCTACATCGGCTTTGGAGCTGTCTCTCTCAGTGCTGGGAAGGATTCCGGTCTCTTCGGAGCCGGAGCCTTCTCCGCTATCGGGAAGGGGCACCTTCGAGGTCATGAGCAGTGTGCTGGCCTCTGAGTCAGCCCCACGATCAGCCTCATCGGCTCATCCCCCCCATGGTGCCTGCGTCTGCCTCTGCCCCTCCTCCAGACCCCAAACGTGGGGAACAAGTGCTCCAGAGCACCCCATTGGGTGTATCTTCCTCTTCCGAGGCCTCCCCTGATCATTCAGAGGAGCCCCCTCGAAAGAGGAAATGCAAGAGGAAGCATGTCGACTCCCCTGAGTCTGTCACTTCAGATACCGACTGAGAGGATTCGGAAGGGTCCCCTAGATTCCCCTCTGAGGACGTCTCTTTCTCAGACATCCTTGAGATAATTAGGCAGAGGGGGAACTGGACTACCCTTAACCCTTCCGAGGATGAGTCTGTATTCCTGGACGCGTTTGGTTCCCGACCCTCCACCTCCTGGCTGTGTCTGCCTTTCGATCCACTGATGTCTGTGGTGGCTCGGAAGGTGTGGTCAGCCCCAGACACAGTGGAACCAACCCCCCGAAGACGCACAAAATTTATTACTGCACCACAGGACAAGCAATTTCTGACGAAAGGTGTTCCCGTTGATGCCATGGTGGTAGCAGCGGCCACAAAAAAGGACTTGGCTGAAACTTTGTCTGTCCATCCCCCTAATAAGGAATCTAGGACGATGGACAGATATGGGAAGTGGATGTTTTCCTCAGCGACCTTCTCCATGAGGTCGCTGAACTATTTGTGCCACTTTACCCGCCTTCAAAGGGATCTCCTTAAAGAGCTAGGAGATGCCCTTCAAGATCCATCAGCTGCGGGGGCCCAGGCTAAGGTAATCTCCCAGCTGGCGACTCTTAATTCGGTAGTAAACTCCTCCATGCGGCTCATCTCTTAGGCAGCCGATGGCACGAGTAGGGCTGCAGGCACGGCTTTGAGGAGGCATGCTTGGATGCGGTTATGCAACTTTGCGGAACCCTTCAGGGCGTCTTTCACCAAGACCCCCCCTTTGGTTCTGCTCTGTTTGGACCGCAGGTGAAGGATACCCTTACCAGGTGTGAACAGGAAGGCAAGACTGACTCTCTGCTGTGAGAATCCGTTTTTCCACTCCTTCAAGACTGTATCCCAAGGGTCAGAAGAGTGGGAAGATGTGGTTCCAGAAACCCCAGGGAGCCGTGCCTGACACACGTGGAGAGTTCCCCTCCAGGGGCAGAGGAGGTAACAACAATAGACGCCACCCTAGGGGCAGAGGGGGTCCACAAAATCAGGGCCAAAGAGAATCTTTCTCTGACGAGCCTTTCCAGCATCCCTGAAGTGCTGCCCGGCTGTCCACCTTCGGAGGCAGTCGGGGGAGGATTATCGCTGTACCCAAAAGCCTGGCAAAGTATAACACAAGACAAATGGGTACGGTCTATCATATCCGAAGGCTATAAAATCCCCTTTTTTCGCACTCCACACATTCCCAACAAATCCCTTCCAGATGTTCCACCCAATCTAAGGGATCAAGCAGTTCAAGAAATTTCAGAACTGCTAAGAAAAAGATCCATCCTGCCAGTCCCAGCAGACCAGCAAGGATCTGGAATTTACTCAAGGTTATTTTTGTTACCAAAAAAGACAGGGGACTGGAGACCCATTCTGAATCTCAGCAGACTAAACAGGCCGGTTCAAAGAACGAAGTTCCGGATGGTCACGCTACAGTCCATTTTACCCTTTCTGGGTCAGGACAATTGGATGTGCTCCATAGATCTTCAGGACGCGTACTACTATATCAAAATGGACAGATGCTCCAGAAGATTCCTCCGCTTCCGGCTGGGAGCCAGTCATTATCAGTTCAGAGCTCTGCCCTTTGGTCTCACCACAGCCCCCAGGGTGTTCACCAAATGTTTGGCAGTAGTTACTGCTCACCTGAGATGGCAAGGATTCCAGGTGATGTCCTTCAAGGATGCTTCTGCAGTCCTTACATATGGGTTGTCCTGCCTAAGGCAGCCCTTCGGTCGGCTGGATTCCAAAGTCTGGGTCCGGCGTCGGCTGATGTCGCCCTTTCCCCGACATCAGAGTGCCTGGGGTATAAAAGTGTCAGCCGATGCCATCTTCCTCAGTCTTTCTTGCCGTGTGGTGCCCAAAGCAGAAGCAGTTCGCAAGTGCCGGTCGGCCAGCTCCTCTAACTTCAGCTACCGAAGACTTCAAAAAGCTAAGTACCCCGTTGGGGACTCTTGCCTCAGCCGATGTCAGATCAAATGCTTAAAGTTAATAATTGCTTGACTTGTGGGAAACAAATACCTCATAAGGATTTCCATTCCTACTGCCTCCCCTGCCTAGGCCCAGACCACGACGTCTCGGCCTGTACTGCCTGTGCCTCCTTTAATCGACGCACTCTTAGGCGTCGGTCGGAGTTTGCAGAGGAATTTTTTGGGGCTAGTTTCTCTTATAAAATGTCGTCGGAGACTCCCGACTTCTCATTTATCCAAGAAACGGAAGAACAAGGACCGACACACGCGGACCGTGGTTTCGGCTGAAACCGCTCCTAGGTCTGCCTCGAGTGTCTCGGTCTCGGCTGAAACAGAGTCCTTGGTACTTCCGTCCGTAGAAACCGCACAACCGACAGCCTCGGTCCCGGAGGCCTTTTCTGAGTCTGTTATAGAATTACCCTCGGAAACCGGTGTTCAGGAACCTACCGACACCATTCCCCTAGACAAAGCTAATCCAGCACGTGGGGCAGCCAGGCCCCCAGCATCCATGTCCATAAAAGCTTTCACTAGGGCTAAAGCTGCTAAGCAACAAAAAACTCTGCCTCCCAAGGCTATTTCTCAGGGATCCACTACAGGTTCTCGGATACTAAGTTTGGCTGAGGACCTCATTTCCTTAATTAGGGGCTCTCCGCCTCATCCGGACAGGGGCTCTCAACCCCCACTAGACAAAAGGCCCAGGGTTGAGTCTGCTGAACCTCAGTCCTCTGATGAGGCCTCTGATGGCTCTGCTCTATCAGACTACCAGGAGGAGGCCTTCACGGCCTACGAGGATTCTGATGCAGAGGAATCTATTCCCTCTGCCTCCCCTCCTGAAGAGCTGTCCTTTGGGGAGACCCTTCACTCCATCAGAGAGCATTTCCTATGGCAGGGCCAGGAATTCTCCGATTCCTGGAAGAGTTTAAGGACTTTTCTTCATTTACCTCGGCATAGACCTTTGGCTATTCCTCCTGTTTTAAGTGTCATTGATGATGTGTATTCTGAGTCTAGCACTACCCCTGACACCCTTCCTCCGGCTCCTGTTAAATCCGATAGGTACTACAGGGTCCCGGACTCGCATCATTTCCTTTACAAGGCCCACTCTGCTGACCCAGAAACTATTTCCCAGGGTCCTAAAGGGGTTGCAGCTGCCACTACTAAAAATCCACTCCCCTCTGAAAGGGAGTCCAGGGCTTTAGAGAGATGGGGTAAAAAAGTGTAAACTTCTTCCACTCTGTCTGAGGGCTTTAAATTGTCAATTTCATATGATACAGTACCAAGAGTATTTGTTAGATGAATTGCAGAAAAAACTGTCTTCGCCTGAACCCCTAGATCGTAAGTCACTTCAGGATCTGGTACATAATTCACAACAGGTTAGCAACCATTTCTTGCAGTGTGGTTATGATGCATTGGAAGCTTCATGTAGGTCAGCAATGACAGGTGCAGTCATACGTAGACATGCCTGGCTGAAAGAACAATCTCTGCCAGATCATGTTAAGGCTAAGCTTCTGGATGCTCCACTGGAAAAGCAAAAGTTATTTGGCTCCACTGCTCAAGAGGTCTTAAAGAAATTTGAGGAAAAGGCAAAATCTGTACAAACAGTCAAATATTTTCTCCAGGTACAACCACCAAGATTCAGCAGAAATTGGCCTTCTAAGAATTGGTCCTTTCCAGAAGAGAGATTTCAAAGAGGCAAGAACAGGCATGCCAGAGGGTAGAGGGCAAGCTAGAGGCTCCTACAGAGGACGTCAATGGCAGCCTCCTAACCAGAGAGGTAGTGCAGGTCCAACAACTGCTGCACAAGGACAGACTCAATGACTTCACCTTGACCCCGCCGACCAGGGCTCAATTAGAAGCACCTTTGGGCGGAAAGCTGTCTTTATTCTCAAATAATTGGCACAGTATTACAAGGGACAAATGGACACTGCAAATAATAGACAAAGGATACAGGTTCCATTTCCATACATTACCAGAAAGAAAGGGAATGCCAAACCTGCCACCAAATCAGAGGGCAGAGGCTTTAAGACAAATTGCCAACCTATTGCAAATGAAAGCTATAGAAAAGGTTCCTCTCGCAGAACAAGGCCAAGGATTTTATTCCAGACTATTCCTTGTCCCAAGAAAAGAAAAACAATGGAGGCCTATTCTCGATTTGTCCGCACTGAATACTTATCTCATTGTGCCAAAATTCAAAATGCTGACCCTACAGCAACTCCTTCCCATGCTGGGCAAGGGGTCTTGGCTGGTAACTCTAGACCTCAAGGAGGCATACCTGCATGTCCCTGTCAGACAAAGTTACAGAAGACACCTCAGATTTCTTGCAGGTTCAGAGCATTATCAATTCTCAGCATTGCCCTTTGGCTTATCTACTGCACCCAGAGTATTCACGAAATGCCTGGCATCAGTAATTGCACACTGCAGACTTCAGGGGATTCAAATATACCCGTATCTGGACGACCGCCTTATACAAGCGGACAGCCAACAAACTTTGGAAAAACATTTGAATTATGCCATCCGCCTACTTCAGGCCTTGGGATACACAGTCAACATTCACAAGTCAAGACTTGTACCATCCCAAAAAATAACTTTTCTGGGTGCGGAACTAGATACAACCACCCAAATGGCTTTTCTCACAGAAGAAAAACCAAGACAACTACCGGATTACTTCAAAAATCTAACAAAACAAACTCTGATGACTGCAAGGAAAATCCTGCAGGCCCGGGGTTACATGGCATCGTGCATTCTTCTGACTCCACAAGCAAGGCTGCATATGAGAAAACTACAATGGTACCTAAGGAGTTTATGGTCTCAGCACAATCACAGCCTAGAGGCTTTGATACCACTCATTCCATGCCTTCAAAAGGAATTCCTGTGGGGGGCCCAAGCAAGCCAGTCAAACAGGGGCCTGCCTTTCAGCAGACCAGTAACCAGCCAAACCATTACCTCGGACGCTTCAGACCATGGATGGGGAGCACATATGAAGGACAAATGCATCCAAGGTCTGTGGTCTCAGAAAGAATTGCGCATGCACATAAACCAAAAGGAAATGCTGGCAGTGATTCATGCAATCGAGGCCTTCAAGCTCTTTCTACATCAAGGACACCTGCTAATAAGGACAGACAATACCACAGTTATATGGTACATAAACAAGCAAGGAGGTACCCATTCCTACCCTCTTTGCAGACTAGCAATGAATCTTTTGGAATTTTCCCTAAAACTCAATATAGAGCTGCAATCCCAGTTTGTGCCAGGAAAAGACAGTATACTGGCGGACAGCCTAAGCAGAAATACCATGGACCCACACGAATGGATGCTGCACCCAGACATCTTCCATGGGGGAGGCCGAGGCCGGACATGGATCTTTTTGCCTCCCACCACAATCATCAGCTGAAGAAATTCTGCTCAAGGACATACCACCCACAAGCATGGAAAGTGGACGCCCTCTTTCAGTTGGAATACTCTAACAGTGTATGCATTTCCACCACTCCCACTAATGACCAAGGTCTTACTGAAAATCAAGACAGAGCAGCCAAAAGTGATTCTAATAGCCCCGGACTGGCCAAGGCAGCACTGGTACCCACTGTTACGGACCCTGTCACACACGAAACCATGGCTTCTAACACTATGGACACTCCTGACACAGCACAATTACAAAACTCTGCACTCCAGCCTGAAAACCCTGCAGCTGACAGCCTGGAGAATACCTTGACTCCTCACCAGGAAAAGCTATCCAAGAGAGTGAAGGATATCATCATGGAAGCTCGCAGACCTTCCACGAGAAATACATATTCAGCAAAATGGAAAAGATTCCACACTTGGAGCACCGCAAAGGGCCTAGATGCCACAGTGATGAGCATGGCACATATCCTGGAATACTTGGCAGACATGCTCCATAATGGCCTTTTTCACTCTTCCATAAAAAATTCATGCTTCAGCAATTTCAGCAGAATACAATACTGATCCACCTGTCTTCTCTCATCCTCTCCTAAGGCAGTTTCTAAGAGGAATTAAAAACATCAATCCTCCAAGAAAACCACCAGTGCCTACTTGGGACCTTAACTTCATGTTGGAAAAGTTGACTTTACCTCCCTTTGAACCAGCAGCATCTTCAGAGTTACAGTTCCTGTCTTGGAAGACTGCCTTCCTTCTGGCCATAACCTCAGCAAGAAGAGTATCTGAATTGCAGGCACTCATGGCAGTACAACCATTTCTTATTTTTCATCAGGACAGAGTCTCCTTGAGAACCAATCCTTCATTCATGCCAAAGGTGGTATCCAGGGTCTCATTGAACCAAGCTATTCACCTGCCTACCTTCTTTCCAAACCCACAAAACAAAGGAGAGAAACTTCTGCATACCCTGGACATTCACAGACAGTTACGCTACTACTTGGACAGAACTAAGACTTTCAGAAAAACTGACCAACTGTTGGTAGCATATGCTGCAGGCATTCAAGGAAAAGCAATTTCCAAACAGACAATTTCAAAATGGATAGGAAATTGCATTCGATTCTGCTATTCTTATCATGGAAAAGCTGTGCCAGCTAACATCAGACCTCATTCCACCAGAGCTGCAGCCACCTCCACAGCCTTCTTAAGAGGGGTGGCTACAAAGGACATTTTAGAAGGTGCTACATGGAGCTCCGTGCATACATTTTCCAAGCATTACAATTTACCCTTATATTCCAGATCCAGAGCAGGCTTTGCTACGGCAGTCCTGCAGGGCATTTTAGCTACACCATCATTTTCTTAGAGCCTACCACCCCCAGCTTGGCTATGGTATTCTACCCATATGTAAGGACTGCAGATGCATCCTTGAAGGACATAGTACAGTTTTGTACCTACCATAAATGTAGATGTCCGATAGGTATGCATCTGCAGTCAGTTACCTCCCTCCTTCCCCTCTGTGGTACTTCTTGGGTACTTATCCCTCTTATAGCTAGCTGGGGTTATCTATTATGGTGTATTTGTTTTATATTACTGTGCATGTTTGCAATATTTTGTATTTCTACCAAATTTAGCCTTCCTTAGAGGGCACCTGGAATCTGGGGCAAGAAAAACTGAGGAAGATGGCGTCGGCTGACACTTTTATACCCCAGGCGCTCTGCCGTCGGGGAAAGGGCGACATCAGCCGACGCCGGACCCAGACTTTGGAATCCGGCCAACCGAAGGGCTGCCTGAGGCAGGGCAAACCCATATGTAAGGACTGCAGATGCATACCTATCGGACATCTACATTTATAGTAGGTACAAAACTGTACTTTTCCATATTTAGACGACTGGCTCCTTACTGCTACCACCAGACATAATCTGCTGTGAGCCAGAGACTACACCATTCAAACTTGCTCCAAACTAGGCATCGCAATAAATTTCGAAAAGTCTGCATTGTCGCCTTGTCAATCTATACCTTTATAGGCGCAAACTTAAATACAAAGGACATGTCAGCGAGACTTCCATTATACAGAGTGCTAGACATTCACCGACATGTGCAGGTCTTATTAGGATGCAAAAAAATTCAGGCCAGATTCGTCCTAAAAACCTTTGGTCTTATGGCAGCGGCTATCGTACTAGTTCCCCTTGCTCGTCTTCATATGAGGATTCTTCAGTGGATGCTGTTCACCCAGTGGTCTTTCCAACAACTTCCAATGGCACACAAGACAATGATCACACAGACATGCAAAAACCAACTTGCTTGGTGGATGGTTTCCCCATCAGTTCCCCAGGGCAGACCATTTACTCTTCCTCCTCCAGTGGCTACGGTAATCACGGGTGCCTCCCTGATCGGGTGGGGGGGTGCATTTTCAGGGCAGAACAGTCCAAGGCACCTGGCAGCCTCACTAGTACCATCTGCATATCAATGTCTTGGAGATGAGGGCCGTGCTTTTGGCGTTGCAAGCTCTTCACAACTCTCTTCCCACCGGGACCATTGCAATTCAAACAGACAATATGTCGGTAGTGTGGTACATCAACAAGCAGGGCGGAACCAGGTCCTACCCCCTATGTCGAGAAGCACTCAGACTCTGGCAGTGGGCGATCTCTTCCCAGGGATGTGCGCTGCTATCAGAAACCGTTGGGAAGTCCAACGTTATAGCGGACAGGCTGAGCAGAGCAATTCTCATGCCTCACGAGTGGTCTCTCAGTCAGACAGTGGTGGACCAAATCTTCCGCAAATGGGGTCAGCCTTGCTGTGACCTTTTCGCCACCCCCTTCAACAGCAAGTGCAACAATTTCTTTTCTCTCCTCCCTCTTCCCGGACACTCCCCCAGAGACGCTCTAGTTCACGATTGGCCTCAGGGACTTCTTTATGCATTCCCTGTGTTTCCCCTGATTCCCAAACTAATTCAGAAAGCTACCGCATTGGGTTGCAAGATGATCCTCATTGCCCCTTACTGGCCTTGACAAATTTGGTTCCCGTTCCTGCATCATCACATTCTGGAGAAGCCCTAGACCCAATTCCAGACCTACTGATCCATCAATTGGGCGGGCTGCACCAATCCCTTCAATCTCTCCAGCTCACTGTGTGGTTCCTCCACTTCCGACCTTAGCCAGGCTTCCGAACATCTCCCACTCAGTGCGTGAAATCATCTTATCATCACATAAGTCTACCACTAGAAAGACTTATGCTAGTAAGTGGAAACATTTCTCTTTCTGGGCAGAGGCTAGGAATATAGATCCCTTTTCAGCCCCTGTGCACCATATTTTGGAGTTTTTAGCAGAACTTTTTCATGCTGGATCTTCTTCTGCCACGGCTAGAGTTCAGTAAGCTGCAATTTCTAACTTTCATACAGGTCTATCAAATGCTAGTATTATGTCCCATAAGCTTTGTAAAGCTTTTCTCAAAGGGACTACTTTACTCAGGCCCCCAGTGAGAGATCACCCGCCGCCGTGGGATCTAAATTTGATCTTAGCTTCCCTGATACTGCCCCCCTTTGAACCTGCAGCTTCCTGTTCTTTCAAGTTTCTCTCTTGGAAAACCCTTCTTCTGTTTGCAATTACTTCAACCAGAAGAGTTTCTGAACTTCAGGCTCTTTGCGTTCGCCCTCGTTACCTAGTTTTCCACAATGACAGAGTTTCTCTCAGGACTAATCCTTCCTTCCTTCCAAAGGTTTCTTCTGACAATAACTTGAATCAGTCGATTGATTTGCCTGTATTTTTTTCCAAATTATTCCAACAAGGCAGAATACAAATTGCATCAGTTGGATGTTCATAGTTACATTTTTATTTGCATAGAACTAAACAAATCAGAAAATCAGACCAGCTGTTCCTGTCCTATGCTGAGGGTAAACAAGGTCTACATGTATCGAAAGTAAAGTAACATTATCTAGGTGGTTGACATCTATTATTACGTTTATATATCAGCTGAGTAATAAAGAGCTTCCTGCTAAACCAGAAGGTCACTCCACTAGAGCTCTAGCTACTTCAGTGGCTTTTCAGGCAGGATTGCCAATGGAAACTATTTGTGCGGCAGCTGCATGGGCCAATCCTCATAACTTTATTTCACATTATAAGCTGGACGTGGCCTCCAGGAGCAGAGCTGATTTTGGTTCCAGTGTTCTGAAGAGTCTGTTCTGAGCCACCCAGGATTGAGGTGCTAGGAACGCTGTCCAATATTGCTACATACTTAAGTGTGCCAGCTTGCACTGCATGTGAATTGTTTTTACTACTGTTTTTGCTACTTTTCTGAAAAAAAAAAATTGTAAGCCTGTTTCTTACCTTTCCTGTAATTCGTGTTCCAGATACAGATTTGCTGTACCCAGGACTATTTGTAAGCTTCTGAGCCCCCAAGCTTTTCTGTGTTGGAGGGAAGCCTTCTAGCTTATCAGTGGGAGTGGTAAGCACTAGGTGACCTGTCTACCACATAAGGAGTGTTTCTGGCCCAGAATTTGTAGTTATTGGCCATTTGGGTGGTCTTCCATCTCTCTCAACTTTCTGATTTGAATGCCTGCATTTGCACTTGTTTCTGTCCTGTAACTCCTGGGCCCATCTCATTTGCTCACTCAAAATTATCTGCTTTTACTGCATTTGTGTTTTTTCCTACTTTATTTTGCTTTTGCGTCATCTTAAAAGTACTCAATTGTATTTATTACTGCTTGGTGTAACTCATTCTAAGCCTTTTAGTTTAAGCACTTGGGCTTCAGACCAGTTGTTTTACATTAGGAAGGTTTGTGGTCTGCACTGTAGTGGCAGGACAGGTAGCTTACATCCTGAGTTGGGAACTGCTGATTGAGGGCTCAGTGTCTGTTATTCTAAAAGTGTATTAATTCTGTTTTAAGCACTTGGGCTTCAGGCCAGTTATTTTACATTAAAAGGGATCGTGGACTGCACTCTTGTGGGAGGAGAGACTGGACTCTGCCCTTCTAGCTGGGAATTTCTGGTTAAAGGCTTATAGTGCCTGCATATTTAACCTGCTTCTTACTGAAATTGGTACACCTTGTTTGCTGTAGCATAGACTAGATCCAGGCCTGCTGAATCTAGCTTTATTTGTATGCTTGTTGTTTGTTTGCTTGTTATTTCCCTGAAACGCTAATTCCTCCTAAAATGCGGCTTTTCAGCGCTTCTGTGGATCCCTAGTGATATCTGTATTGCTTACTGTACTTATTTCCTTGTTTCACTTGAAAGAAAGTTACTGATGTCCTTCAAGAATGCAACTGCAGTCATAACATGTGAGTTGTCCTGCCTCAGGCAGCCCTCGGTCATCCGGATTCCAAAGTCTGAGTCCGACGTCGGCTGATGTCGCATTTCTTTCCGACGTCAGAGCGGCTGGAGTACATAAGCATCAGCCGACGCCATCTTCTTCAGTCTTTCTTGCCGCGTGGTGCCCGAAGCAGAAGCAGTTCGCAAGTGCCGGTTGGTCAGCTCCTGTATTCTTCGATTCCGAAGTCATCAAAAAAGCTAAGTACCCCGTTGGGGACCTTTTCTTGCCTCAGCCGATGTCAGAAATTACTGAAAAAGTTAACAATTGTCTTTCTTGTGGTAAACAAATACCTCATAAGGATTTCCACTCTTACTGTCTTCCTTGCCTTGGCCCAGACCACGACGTCTCGGCCTGTGTAGCCTGTGTTCGCTTCAACAAGCGCACTCTCAGGCATCGGGCGGAGTTCGCTTTTTCGGCGATAAATTCGCTTACACAATGCCGTCTGATCTTCCGACATCACAAACTCCCAAGAAGCGAAAAGACCGGGACAGACATCCTCGGCCCGCGTTTGCCACCGACTCCACGCCAAAGCCTATCGCGGGTGCTACGGTTCCCTCAGAGACGGTCTCTCCACCGCTCCGAACCGAAGTCACCGCATTACCGACGACTCCTATTCCTGATATCACTCCGACGCCAGTCATTGATTTTCCTCCGGACACCGAAACCGAGGAAATGCCCGAGACCATTGCTGTAGACAAGGTCACTCCTGCACGTGGAGCTGCCAGGCCTCCTATGGCCTTGTCTATTAAGGCCTACACCAGGGCTAAGGCAGCCAGCAAAACAAAGCATCTTACTACTAAAACCTTTTCTCAGCCTGCTCCAGAGACACAAATTATGTCTATGGCTGCTGATTTAATTTCTATGATTAGAGGTTCACAGGCCCATCCTGAGAGAGGATCCCAGCCTCCTTCTGATAAAAGACCCCAGGTTGAACCCTCTGACCTTACTCCGTCAGATGAAGATTCTGAGGGCTCTGTCCATTCTGATAGCCAGGAAGAGCTCCTCCAGACCTATGAGGACTCGGATGCAGAGGATTCCATCCCCTCGGCCTCCCTGCCTGAGGATATTTCTTTTGGGGAAGTTCTGCATACCATGAGGGAACATTTCAAGTGGCAAGGCCAGGAATATTCTGATTCCAGAAAGCGCCTTCGGACTTTCCTTAAGAAGCCCCAGCACAGGCCCTTAGCTATTCCTCCTGTACTTGATGTTTTGGATGATTTATATACTGACTCTAGTGTTACCCCTGACTCTCTTCCTCCTGCTCCAGCCAAGCCAGACAGGTATTACAGGGTCCCAGAAACTCATTCTCATTTATTCAGGGCCCATGCTGCTGATTTGGAAACTATTTCTCAGGGGCCTAAGGGAGTTTCAGCTTCCACCTCTAAAAATCCATTGCCCTCTAACAGGGAAGCTAGGTCACTAGAGAGATGGGGCAAAAAGGTTTACACATCCACTACCTTATCTATGAGAGCTTTGAATTGCCTTTTTCATAAGTTACAATATCAGGATTTCCTGTTGGAAGATTTACAAAAAACATTGGCCACTCCTGATCCTTTAGACAGGAAGGCTTTGCAGGAAGCAGTACATAACACTCAGCAAGTAAGCAATCACTTCCTGCAGTGTGGATATGATGCACTGGAAGCTTCATGTAGGGCAGCTATGACAGGGGCAGTCATTCGTAGACATGCATGGTTAAAGGATCAACCTCTACCAGATCATGTTAAGGCAAAACTTCTGGATGCACCTTTGGAAAAGAACAAGCTTTTGGTGCTAATGCTAAGGATGTGTTAAAGACCATCGAGGAAAAAGCCAAATCAGTTCAGACGGTGAAAGATTTCCTCCAGGTTCAACCCCCCAGATTCAGTAGGAATTGGCCTTCAAAAAACTGGTCCTTTCCTAATCCAGAAAAGTTTCAAAGGGGTAAAAATAGACGTGGCCGAGGAAGAGGCCAATACAGAGGTCCTTACAGGGGACGACAATGGCAGCCAGGAAACCAAAGAAGTGACGCAGGGGTTTTACCTGCCCCACAGCCACAATCTCAATGACTTTCCTCTACTTCCGCCTACCAGGGAACAAATAGAAGCTCCCTTGGGCGGGAAATTATCTCTGTTTGCAGAAAATTGGCACAGACTGACAAAGGACAAATGGATTTTGGACATTATAGACCGAGGCTACAGGTTCCATTTTCATACCTTGCCAAGAAAACAAGGCATGCCAAACCTACCACAAAACCAGAGGGCAGAGGCTATCAAGCAAATCTCTCTGCTCACTCGAATGAAAGCAATAGAAAGAGTTCCACAACAAGAACAAGGCCAGGGGTTTTACTCAAGACTGTTCCTTGTTCCAAGAAAAGAATCTCAATGGAGACCAATACTGGATTTGTCCGCATTAAACACCTTTCTCATAGTACCAAAGTTCAAAATGCTGACTCTACAGCAACTCCTTCCCATGCTGGGCAAGGGGTCTTGGCTGATTACTCTGGACATCAAGGAGGCATACCTGCATGTCCCTATCAGACACAGCTGCAGAAGACACCTCAGATTTCTTGCAGGGCCAGAGCATTATCAATTCTCAGCATTGCCATTTGGCTTATCTACTGCGCCCAGAGTATTCACAAAATGCCTGGCTTCAGTAATTGCTCATTGCAGACTCCAAGGGATATAAATTTACCCGTACCTGGACGACTGCCTCATACAAGCGGACGACAAATTGATGTTGACAAAAAACTTGGACTATGTCATACGATTACTACAAGCTCTGGGATACACAGTCAACTTTCAAAAGTCAAGACTGCAGCCATCCCAGCAAATAATCTTCTTAGGAGCCAAATTAGACACAGCCTCTCAAATGGCTTACCTGACAGAAGACAAGCAAGAGAAGTTAACTCATTACTTCAAAGGTTTAGCAAAACTCACCCAGATGACTGCAAGGAGATTCCTACAGGCCCTGGGTTACATGGCATCCTGCATTCTCCTGGTTCCATTAGCAAAACTACACATGAGAAAGCTTCAGTGGTACCTAAAAAGCATTTGGTCTCAGCACAGCAACAACTTGGAGGCAACCATACCGCTCATTCCATGCCTGCAAAAGGAATTCCTATGGTGGGCCTCGGTGAGCCAGGCCAACAGGTATGTCATTCAAAAAACCACAGATAACACAGATCATGACCACAGACGCCTCAGACCTTGGATGGGGGGGCGCACATGGAAGGCAGGTGTATACAAGGACAATGGTCTCAAAAGGAAACACATCTACATATAAATCAAAAGGAAATGCTGGCAGTAATGCATGCCATCGAGGCCTTTCAACACCAACTTCAACAGGGCCATTTACTAATACGGACAGACAACACCACTGTGATGTGGTATATAAACAAGCAAGGGGGCACCCACTCTTACCCCCTTTGCAGACTGACAATGCATCTTTGGGAAAATCACTGAGCCTAAACATCCAGTTACAATCCCAGTTTGTTCCAGGCAAAGACAATGTGCTGGCGGACAGCCTAAGCAGGAATTTCACAGATCCACACGAGTGGAGGTTACATCCGAAGATCTTCACACAACTCACTTCTACATGGGGCAGGCCAGAAATAGACCTTTTTGCCTCTCACCTCAACCATCATCTACAAAAATTCTGCACAAGGACATACCATCCAAAAGCTTGGAAAATAGATGCTCTCTCATTCAACTGGAACTGCCTAACAATCTATGCATTCCCACCTCTGCCACTGATGACCTCAGTACTACTAAAGATCAAAGCAGAGAGACCCAAGGGAATCATAATAGCTCTGGACTGGCCAAGACAACACTGGTACCCACTACTAAGGAGCATATGTCACACCAGGAGGTGGGCCCTTCCCCAATGGCCTCTGCTTTTGACCCAACACAATCTCAAAACAGTGCATCCAAACCTTCAGACACTGCAGCTAACAGCCTGGGAGATCCCATAAATAACCTCAACCTATCTCTCTCCAAGGAAGTTCAGCGGATACTGACAGAGGCTCGAAGACCATCCGCCAGAAAGGTTTACTTAGCAAAATGGAAGAGGTTCAGCAATTGGAATACCAGCAAGGGGCATGATGCATCTCTGTTGAACATCCCACTCATCTTGGAATACTTGGCGGATATGCTAAAGAACGGACTCTCATATTCTTCCATAAAGATACATGCATCAGCTATTTCAGATAGATATAACACTGATCCTCCTGTCTTTTCACACCCTTTGCTAAGGCAATTCCTCAGGGGAATCAAGAACATCAAGCCACCAAGAAAGGCCCCAGTGCCAGCCTGGGACCTCAATTTTGTCCTAGAAAAACTGACTCTACCTCCTTTTGAGCCAGCAGCTTCAGTGGACTTGCAATTTCTCTCATGGAAGACAGCTTTCCTGTTGGCAATTACCTCAGCAAGAAGGGTTTCGGAACTACAGGCCCTAATGGCAATTCCACCGTTCATAATTTTTCACAGAGACAGGGTTTCATTAAGAACCAACCCTACTTTTATGCCAAGGGTGGTATTGAGGGTCTCTTTGAATCAAGCTATTCATTTGCCTGCTTTCTTCCCCAATCCTGAGAATAAGGGGGAAAGACTGTTGCATACCTTGGACATTCACAGACAACTTCGATACTACCTGGACAGAACCAAGGCCAGTAGGAAGTCTGAACAACTTTTTGTAGCTTACGCCCCTGCAGTCCAAGGAAAAGCAATTTCAAAACAGACAGTTTCAAAATGGATTGGATATTGCATCAGATTTTGTTATTCCTTTCATGGAAAGACTGTTCCAGCCAATGTCAGACCACATTCCACAAGAGCTACAGCCACCTCTACAGCATTCTTAAGAGGGGTGCCTACTAAGGACATTCTAGAAGCTGCTACATGGAGCTCCGTGCATACATTCTCCAAACACTACAATCTCCCTCTATACTCCAGATCCAGAGCAGGCTTTGCTTCGGCAGTCCTGCAGGGTTTGATTGCCACACCATCTTTTTCCTAGAGCATACCTCCTCCCCCAGCTAAGCTATGGTATTCTACCCACATGTTATGACTGCAGTTGCATTCTTGAAGGACATAGTACAGTTTTGTACCTACCATAAATGTAGATGTCCGATAGACATGCAACTGCAGTCGGATTTTCCCACCCTCCATACCCCTCTATGCCTAGGACACTCTCCTATCCTTATTCTCTTAGCTGGGCATATCTGTTATGGTGTATTTGTTTTGTTGCTCATTTATTTCTCTGGAATCCTGTTTGTGTCTTCCAATTTGATTACAGCCTTCCTTGGAGGGCACCTGGCATCTGGGGCAAGAAACACTGAAGAAGATGGCGTTGGCTGATGCTTATGTACTCCAGCCGCTCTGACGTCGGAGACAAATGCGACATCAGCCGACGTCGGACCCAGACTTTGGAATCCGGCCGACCGAGGGCTGCCTGAGGCAGGACAACCCACATGTTATGACTGCAGTTGCATGTCTATCGGACATCTACATTTATGGTAGGTACAAAACTGTACTTTTGTCGTTTTTGCATTTGTTACCTGTAACACATTGCATTTAAGTTACCTGGCACTTGCTCACTAAAGCAATTATATAAGTCAGCACTAAAATATTAAAAGCGCTACACCCTCAGAAACTCCCCTTGAGTATCTCGTTCCCCATTGGCCCTTTTTTTCAATTATAAAGGAATTCCCAGTACTATTTTAGCTTTTCGAAAGGTCAGTTGTTAATCTCCTCTCCAGCTGGTGAATCTGGGAATCTTGAGGCAATGTTACAACTGCCTCATGTACACAGACAACCCTCTCCTCCTCCCAACAAATTCCAACACATGAGAGATGCAACCAAATAGCCATACTGGAGGCTAAGCTCTCTAAACTCAGTACTGGCGAAACCAGTCAGGAGGAGAAGGAAACCACAACCACTACAATTCCAGTCTCGCATAGACCTACCATGACAGCAAACCAAACACATAAACACGCAAAAACATACTCGGAGGCTCTAAATAAAAATCTGCCTAAGCAGCAGAGACCTCCAAAGCAGACACCCAAGCAACCGCTACCCCAAAACAAAACACGTGCAACACATAGCTCACAAAGCTAGTGTGCAGAACAGTCACAGCCCTTAAGGCTAAACAACACACCTGATACACTTGTAATAGGTGACTATATTGTCAGGCACACTGATGTCCCGCTCACCAGGCTGAACAAGGAGAAGGTCACGGTGAGCTGCCTGTTGGGCTCTAGGATCCGCCACATAACACAAGCACTCGGGTCACCCCAAGGCAAGTACAAATATGATTCAGTCATTGTCCATGCTGGTGTGAATGACCTGAGACGTACCTCCCTGGACTACATGAAAAGAGACATAGAGGAGCTCTCTGAGCATGTAGCCCAGGCCGGTATGACCCTGACATTGAGTAGCATCTTACCCTCACTAAGAATGATGCCACAATATGAAGACAAGATGATCAATTTAAACAATTGGCTTAAGTATTGGTGTCATTCAAAGGGGATCCAATGCCTGTCAGCCTGGGATGACATGCTCGACAAGCCATGATGCTTCGGTAGGGGAGACTTGCACCTGTCACCCCTGGGCTTTCAGATATTGGCAAAGGCTCTTGCTGCCCCCATAGTGCCTTTTTTAAGCAAGGCTCTAAAGACAAACCCATCTCCATAGGTATCACAAGGGATAAGAAACTAAGAGTAATGCTACTCAATGCCAGAAGTCTAAACCTCAAGATGCACGCACTCGAAACTCTCCTTAACATGGAGAACATCGATATCTGTGCAGTAACAGAAACCTGGTTCAAGGCTCCCAAGAGCACCCCAGCACTACCAGGATGTCCTTCAAGGATGCATCTGCAGTCATAACAAATGGGTTGTCCTGTCGTCAGGCAGCCCTTCGGTCGGCCGGATTCCAAAGTCTGGGTCCGGCTTCGGCTGATGTCGCACTTCACCCGACGTCATCTCTGCTGGTCTTCGGGTATAAAGGCATCAGCAAGGCTCCCAAGAGCACCCCAGCACTACCAGGTTATACCTCATACCATGCTTTTCGGCCCCAAAACTTGGACCGAACCACAAAAGGAGGGGGAGTATCAATATTCGTCAAAGATATCCACACCTCCAGGTTGGTGGCACAGCACGAAGCATTAGAGACTATCCATGTGCAACTAACAGTGGGTAAAACTGCCTTCCAGTTTATAGCTTGCTACAGACCACCCTCCCAAACCCAGGAACCCCACTCGGCCTTCCTGAGAACACTGGAAAATATGAAGGTCTTTCCAAACACCATTATATTGGGCAACTTCAAATACCCAAACATAGACTGGGAGCATTACTCTAGCTCCAGCACCCTAGCCCAAAGGTTCCTTTATAAACTCAAATGCTATGGAACAACTTGTTACCACTCCCACAAGAGGGGAAAACATACTGGACCTGATCATCACCAACATGGGGACTCTATGCTCCAGACCAGAAGTGTATCCCTCACTGGTAAGATCAGACCATAAACTAATCTCACTGGATATTCACATCCCGACTCCACCCCCTGCCCTGAAAACCACAGTGAAAAACTTCTCTAAAGCAAATTTCACACTCCTCAAAACCGAGGTGGAATCCTTCAAAGCCCCCAAGCCTGTGGAAAATACGGCCCAGACCGCAGAATCCTTTATACACGCATTCTATGAACACCTTCAGGAATGCATGGATCATGCAATCCCACATAAAACCAAGACCCAATCCTCCAAAGGCAGGCGTCCTGTCTAGTGGACCCCAGCCATAAACAAACTATACAATAGAAGGAGGAAGCTACTACATGATAAGAGCAAAATCCCAAAAAGGGAAGGCATCTCTGATCAGTATTAGCAAAAAACTACGGGCACTCATAAAATCATCTAAGGCCAGCTTCGAGAGAAAAATTGCACAGGTCACTAAGGATAATCACAAGGCTTTCTTTAGTTATGTTAGGAACCTGGGTGGGAATTCCCAGATATGCTCAGAATTAGTCCAAAATGACAAAAATACACCGAACCCACAGACATTGCCAACATCCTAGCTGACAGGTTCAGCGCAAACTCTCCCCCCCCCCCAAAGGGCAAATATCTATCCCAGCAGAGTGCTGCCCCCCTGACATCTCAGATGCTCAGGTAAGAGCTGCCCTCTCCAAAGCAGAAAACACAGCATCAATGGGACCAGATGGTGTCCCGGGCTGCGTCCTACATGAACTCCAAGAAGAGCTAAACCCAAACATAAAACTACTGTTCAATCTCAGCCTTACTACAGGATAATGTACCCAAAGAGTGGCGTACAGCAACAGTGGTCCCTCTCCACAAAGGTGGTGCCTCAACGGATCCTGGAAACCATCGCCCCATAAGCCTGACTAGCTTGGTCTGCAAAGTTATGGAAAGGATCATCATGGACCTCATAAATAAAGATATTGGGGACCTACAGACACTGGATCCTACCCAGTTCGGCTTTAAGGGCAGATCCTGCCTCTTAAACCTGGTTGATTGCTTTGAAACAGTCACCAAGGCCATTGACGAGGGGAAGGTGGTCTACACAGCCTACCTGGACCTCGCAAAAGCCTTCGATACAATACCCCACTCAGGCATTATAGATAAGCTCACCAGCTTAAATATAAACCCCTATGTCACTAGATGGGTTGCAAACTGGCTCAAGGACAGAACCCACATGATTAGAATTGCTGGAGCCATGTCAGACTCCAAACCAGTTACAAGTGGCGTCCCACAAGGCTCAGTCCTGGGACCTCTCTTGTTCTGTATATATTTCTCTGAGGTACAGGCCAACACGGAAGGACTGTGGCTGACCACGTTCGCAGATGACTGCAAACTGGACGCCATAATAGACTCTCCAGCCGACACAAGCATCCTACAAAAGGGCCTCATAGAAACAGGCAACTGGTGCCAGAGCCATGGCCTCAAGCTAAACGCCAAAAAGTGTGTAGTCATCCCCTTTGGCAAAAACAAAGTGCCCACAAATTACCACATAGGTGGTAATCCATTCAGTATGGAAGAAGTAATTAGGGACCTGGGGACCCAAGTTGATAGCAATCTCTCATTTGACGACCACGTGGCCAAAGTGGTTAGAAAAACATTTTATATAGCCCACCTAATCATGAAGGGATTCGCATCTAGATCAGGGGAGGTCATCGTGCCTCTTTACTCGTCCCTCATCAGGCCCATAATTGAGTACAATGCCCCTTTTGGGATGTACCTTACCAGACACCTGCAGCAACTGGAAAGACCCCAAAAGTATCTCACCAAGAGGATCAAACGGCTCAAACAGATGCCATATGCTGCCCGGTTAAAGAAACTTCAGCTCTACTCAGTGGCATACCACCTGCTCAGAGGCGATATGTGCCTGACGTATAAAGCTATGTCCAACCCGGAATTAATTGACATGCTGCACCTCAGAAAATCCAAATCCCATCGAGCTCTGCTCGAGACTTGAACCTCAGCACTGAAATAAATAGGACATGCTGGAGGGACAGATTCATAACCCAGAGGCTCCCTTCACTCTGGAATAAAATCCCAGTCCAGGTTAGGCAGAGTCCCTCATTGACTCTCTTCAAGAGGAATCATGATGAGTGGATGGGAGATTGTAGGTTTACCCCGGGTATCACTTCTGTGTCACTGTTAGACAGAGGCACAGTATACTAACCTCGAAAAAGGGCATAGCAAAATTAATTTAAAATGGGTGGTGAAAGCCAAACACACTCTGGCTAGGCTTATAAATGCCCTAGGGCAGATAGCCTAGTATGAACCTATGAACCTAAGAATGAAGGCGAGATAGACAACTTAACATTAAGAAGTTATGTACCTACCATAATGTTCCATGTTAGTTGTCTTCTTCTCGCCTTCTTTCTTGCGTCCCACCCTCCATCCCCCTGTCCAAGTAGACCGAGAAGAGTTCCTTATGTTTTTCTCACTGGCTGAGTCTTCTCTTGCTATTCCTTCTGACTAGTAGTCTCTCCAGTAGGATTTATGCATTCTAGGACAGGATTCCTGTATCATTATTATTATTATTATTATTGTTAGTATTATTATGTCTGCAGTTAGACTTACCAAACGAGATCTGGGTATCTAGCGCCAGGCATCATGTGATATAAGGGGTCCTCGAGCCAGTAGTCAGCTCTCGAGCTTTTGAAGATGGCCGAGTAGGAGCCGAGGATCGGCTCCGAACCCAACCAGCAAGAAAGAAGGTGAGAAGAAGACAACTAACATGGAGCGTTATGGTAGGTACATAACTTCTTATTTTTGACTATCAATGACACATGTTAACAATGAAGCTGAAATGTTCATTGTATACGTAATAATGATATCTGATACGATAATGGAAATTGTCACTGCCATTTGGCTTTTGTCATGGTAGAAAAAGGGCACGTTATGTAGTCCTATCTCGCCTACATTCTTCACCTATGGGTTCGGAGCCGAACGTCGGCTCTGACTCGGCCTATTTACTAGCTCGAAAGTCTTTGATTGGCTGGGCTAAGATGGTATCCCACAATACATTGCCCCACGTTCCCAGATCTCGTTTGCCGCTTGTAGAGCTCGGATGTGGTCTCGACTTGACTGTGGCTAAGTATTGCTAAAAACACTTTCTTGTGAAAATTTTTGGCTAATTGTTCTTATTCAAATAGAGTTGTTCATAGTGTTGTCGCTGTGTTATTTTTTTGTAGGTTGCGAGTGTTTTTGTGTGGTATCCCTTTATTCCTTCTGGCTAGGCCCGTTTGAGTTAAAGGGCCTAGTCCTCCTTGTGTTGTTTGTCTGGCTGTCTTAGGTGCGTTTTACTTAATTTAACTTGAGAACAGTTTTATTTAGAGGTTCTCCCCTGTGCTTGGTTGATGGTTATACTTGTTCATCCGTTTCTGTGTTAGCGGTTTCCCGCCTTTTGTCAGTAGCGGCTGCTACAATTGTTGGCTTGGCATGTCTAAGGAACAAAAAGAGCATAAGCCCTCGGGCTTTAAAAAGTGTACAAAGTGTGCCTATAAAATGTCCATCACAGACGGACATTCGGTCTGTGTTCACTGTCTTGGAGCCATCCACCTTCAGAAGTCATGCAGTTTCTGCCACGCCTTTAGTCCTCGGGTGCTCCAAGAGAAGAAAAACAAATTGATCCTAATGGGACTGCTAAAACCGTCCTTTGAGGAGGATTTAGGTTTGGCTCCCAGTCGAAGTCTAAATCCTCCAAATCGAAGAAAAGGTCTCCGGCTCCATCTGTTACTTCGGAGCCACCTTGTAAAATTACCATTGTCGAGTCTGCTTCCTCGGCTCCACCGCCATCGGGGCCACAGGAGGTAGCTGTGTCGACTGAGTATGCGTCCGCTCCGATAGTTTTGGAACCAATTTGGAGCCGGTCGCCAAGCTTGAGGCAGGGTCCTCCAGATAGGAGTACCAGGTCTCCATCCATCTCCTCCAAATCCTCCAGGCTTTCCGATTTGGATGTAGATAGGGTGGTGCAGAGGCTCCTACAGTCGCCGGTGTTGGCCAAACTTGTCTCGGCTCCGACCCAGTCGGCTCCGGAGCCAGCTTTGTTAGTTGTTCCTGCTATTCCTCCTCCGACAGGGTTCGAGACCCGGGTTTCCTCGGTCGGGCCCAAAGGGGATGCCTCGGAACACCCTTCGGTTCTGAGCCTCCCTCTCGGTGCCTCGGCTGCGGAGACACCGGTCGCGGTCATGGCCTCTGAAGGTGGTCGGTCCTCAGAGGTCCCGCCTTCGAGGCTATGCGGAGCGCGCTGGCTAGGTCAGCTACTTCTCTCTGATCGGGTCTACCATCCCCCACAACACCGGCGAGAGCTTCTGACACCCACCTATCCTTGGATAGCAGAGCGCCAGGGCCTAAGGATACCCCCACGAGCAGTCCCCTTCTTTCTGAGGAGCCCTCAGAGCCTGTGCCTGTGGAACCCCCCCAGAAAGAAATTTTGCAAGAGGAAGCACGTAGACTCACAGGACGAGTCCCTCACTTCCGATACTGACCTCGAGGAATCGGAGGGGTCCCCTTAGTCTTCTTCTGAGGACGTTCCGTTCTCCGATATCCTGGAGATCTTGAAACAGAGAGGAGACTGGCCCTCCAAACCCCCCTCCGAGGAGGAGTCAGTATTCCTTAAGGCCTTTGGCGCTCAGCCCTCCCCCTCCTGGGTGTCTTCACCCTTCGAGCTCCTGGACCTTATTTGTCGGAGGGTGTGGGAGACTCCTGACTCAGTGGAGCCTGTTCCTCGATGCCCCAACAAATTTTTGTCTGCTCCCCAAGGGAAATAATTTTTAACAAAGGGAGTCCCGGTAGATGGTATGGTGGTGGCGGCTGCCACACAGAAGGAAGTTGCTGAGTCTTCCTCTTCGGTCCATCCTCCTAACAAGGAGTCTAGGACTATGGATCGGTACGGGAAGCGTACCCTGTCTTCAGCGACCTTTACTTTGCAGTCGCTGAATTATTTGTCTCATTTCACGCGGCTCCAGAGAGATCTGTTTAAGGAGTTAGGAGATACTCTTAACGGGTAACGTGCCTGAGGCGGTGGCTCAGACTGTCAACGCTCAGCTCCCTACCCTCAACTCCATCATTAACTCATCCATGCGACTGATTTAGTACGCGGCCGAGGGAGCTAGTAGGACGGCTAGCTCAGGGGTGGCCCTCAGGAGGCAAGCCTGGCTACGCCTGTGTCACTTTGCGGAGGCCTTTAAGTCTTCCTTCACTGATGCCCCCTTTGATGGTTTCTCCTTGTTCGGGACCAAAGTGAAAGACATCCTCACCAGGTGCGAGCAAGAGGGAAAGACCTTGTCTGCTGTAGGTGTCCGTTTTTCCCTCCCGTCGAGACCTTATCCCAAGGCTCAGCGAGGGGGAAAGATGTGGTTCAAGAAATCCCAAAGGCCTTTTCCGGCCGCACAGGGTGAGGCAAGGGGAGGGGGGTCGTATTCAGGGAGACGTCACCCCAGAGGCAGAGGGGGCCCCCAGAATTCTGGGGACCGCGATTCCCTTTCGTGGTTCCCCATACTCTCATTCCTGAGGGTGTGCCCGACTGTGCTTCTCCGGAGCCAGTCGGGGGTCGAATTTCCCGGTATCCGGAAGCCTGGGTTAACATCACCCAGGACCGATGGGTATTGGGGATAATCGCCGGAGGTTACACCATCCCTTTCTATTCCGCACCCCCTCCCGTCAAACGGATCCCAGACGTTCCACCCAGTCAAAGGGATCAAGCAGCATCAGAGGTTTCTCAGCTGCTAGAAAAAGGAGTCATCCAGCCAGTCCCCCTAGACCAGATCAGATTAGGGACTTACTCGAGATTCTTTTTGGTGCCGAAAAGAACGGGGGACCCGAGACCCATTTTGGATCTCAGCCAACTCGGTCATTACATACGTAAGTCCAAATTCCAGATGGTCAAGCTACAATCGATTCTCTCATTGTTGGGAAAAGAATTATGGATGTGCTCCATCGACCTGAAGGATGCTTACTACCACATCAAAATGGACAGAGCATCCAGATGTCCTCTATGCTTCTGGCTGGGAGCCAGGCATTTCCAGTTTCGAGCCCTGCCCTTTGGTCTCACCACAGCCCCAGGGTGTTCACCAAGTGCATGGCAGTAGTGATGGCTCACTTGAGACGTCAAGGATTCCAGGTGTTTCCTTACCTGGATGACTGGCTCCTACCCGCCCCCACCAAGCATCTACTACTTCAAAACAGAGATACTACCATAGATCTTTGTCACCGGTTAGGCATTACAATAAACTGGAAAAAATCTGCCTTGCTACCCTCACAGCGTGTCTCGTTTATAGGAGCAGAGTTGGACACTATTCTGTTGAGAGCATTCCTACCTATGGAGAGAATCACAGGGTTGCAACGACAGGTTCGTACGATGATGCCTCTGACATATGTGAGGGCAAGACTAGTTCTGCAGTTACTGGGGACAATGGCATCCACTATCATGATGGTCCCGTTATCGAGGTTACATATGAGGATCCTACAATGGCTCCTATTCGCCCAATGGTCCTTCCAAAGACTACCTCTATCCCATCCTATCTTAATCACAGGCAAATGCAAGCAGGACCTCAGTTGGCGGCTATGCACCAACAACTTAGTCATAAGGAAACCCTTTGTTCCACCCAACCCGGTTGCCGCAGTGACCACGGACGCCTCCCGGATAGGGTGGGGGGGCATTATCTCGGCAGGATGGTCCAAGGCACGTGGCAGGAACACGAGATAGACTTGCACATAAATGTCCTGGAGATGAGGGCAGTGCTCCTAGCGTTGCAGGCACTTCAGGATGTCCTCCCTCTAGGGACTGTTGCAATACACTCAGACAACATTTCAGTAGTGTGGTATCTCAACAAGCAAGGAGGAACCAGATCATACCCCTTATGCAGAGAGGCCATGAGAGTGTGGAATTGGGCGATGGCTTTCCAACGGGCCTTGGTGGCAACGCACATCCCGGGGAAGACCAATGTGATTGCAGACAGGCTAAGCAGAGCGATCCTCATGCCTTACGAGTGGTCCCTGAACTGCCGGGTGGCGAACAGCATATTCAGCAAATGGGGTCAGCCTTGCTGCGATCTGTTTGCCAGTCCCCTCAATGCGAAATGCAGCAGCTACTTCTCGCTGATCCCCCGAGCGGGGGAATCTCCAAGGGACGCTCTTGCGCACAATTGGCCCTCTGGTCTGCTGTATGCTTTCCCTCAGTTTCCCCTTATCTCGAGGGTGATTCAGAAAGCGCTGTCCTTGGGAAGCAGATTGATTCTGATCACGCCACACTGGCCTCGACAAGTATGGATGTCCTTCAAGGATGCATCTGCAGTCCTAACATATGGGTTGTCCTGCCTCAGGCAGCCCTTCGGTCGGCCGGATTCCAAAATCTGGGTCTGGCCTCGGCTGATGTCGCACTTCACCCGACGTCACAGCTGCTGGGGTATAAAGGCATCAGCCGACGCCATTTTCCTCAGTCTTTCTTGCCGTGCGGTGCCCGAAGCAGAAGCTGTTTGCAAGTGCCGGTCGGTCAGATCCAGAGATTTCTACTACCGAAGACTTCTAAAAAGCTAAGTACCCCGTTGGGGACTCTTTCTTGCCTCAGCCGATGTCAGACAAAGTAAATAATTGTTTAACTTGTGGGAAACGAATACCTCATAAGGATTTCCACTCTTACTGCCTTCCTTGCTTAGGCCCAGACCACGACGTATCAGCTTGTCTAGCCTGTGCTTCCTTCAACCGACCGACGCTTAGACGTCGGTCGGAGTTTGCCAAAGAGTTTTTTGGCCCCGCTTTTGCATATAAAATGCCGTCGGAGACTCCGACTACACAATTAGCTAAAAAGCGCAAGGAAAAGGACTGACACTCGTGGCCCGTGGTTTCGGTTGAAGCCACGGTTAGGCCAACCACGAGTGTCTCTGTTTCGGCTGAAACAGAGTCCTCGGTTCTCCCTTCGGCCGAAAGCATGCCACCGATAACAGAGGACACACAGGCCAGGGCTGAATCGGCTACAGAAATTACTGCTGCAGAAGCAGGCACCCAGGATTTGTCAGACACTATTCCTTTAGACATCTCTACTCCTGCACGTGGGGCTGCTAGACCCCCTGCTTCTATGTCTATCAAGGCCTTTTCCAGGGCTAAAGCAGCCAAAATTTCTAAGACTTTGCCTACAAAAGCCCCCTCACACAAGCCTACCTCTAGTTCCCAGATACTCAGCCTGGCTGAGGATCTTATTTCTTTGATCAGGGGATCCCAACCTCACCCAGACAGGGCCTCTCAACCTCCTCCAGATAAGAGGCCTAGGACTAAACCCCCTGAACCCCTCTCTACAGACTATTCCTCGGATGGCTCAGATATTTCTGACCATCAGGAAGGCCCATATTCACCTTATGAGGATTCTGATGCAGAAGACTCCATTCCTTCTGCTTCACCTCCTGAAGAATTTTCTTTTGGGGAAACCCTACACTCTATGAGGGAACACTTCCAATGGCAGGGCTAGGATTTTTCAGATTCAAGGAAAAGGCTAAGGACTTTTTTACATTTACCACAGCATAGGCCTTTAGCCATACCTCCTGTACTATCAGTTGTTGATGATGCATATAATGATGCCAGTACTGCCCCTGATTCTCTCCCTTCGGCCCCTGCCAAACCTGACTGAGATTACAGGGTCCCAGACACTCACTACCACTTGTATAAGGCTCATGTTGCAGACCCAGAAACCATTTCTCAGGGCCCTAAAGGTGTTGCAGCTGCCTCTGCCAAAAACCCTCTTCCCTCTGAAAGGGAATCTAGAGCATTAGAGAGATGGGGTAAAAAGGTTTATACATCTGCTACTCTTTCGGCCAGGGCCTTAAACTGTCAATTTCACATGATTCAGTACCAGGAATTTTTGTTAGACCAGCTAAATAAAAAACTGTCCTCTCCTGAACCTATAAAACCGTAAGTCCCTTCAGGATTTGGCACGTAACTCTCAGCAGGTCAGTAATCATTTTTTAAAATGCGGCTATGATGCACTGGAGGCTTCTTTTAGATCAGCTATGACTGGAGCAGTGATCCGAAGGCATGCCTGGTTAAAAGAGCAATCCTTACCAGACCATGTTAAGTCAAAACTCCTAGATGCTCCTATGGAGAAACAAAGTTTGTTTGGCTCCCCTGCACAGGGGGTTCTAAAGAAAGTAGAAGAAAAAGCAAAATCTGTCCAAACAGTCAAGGATTTTTTGCAGGTCCAACCACCGAGGTTTAGCAGAATTGGTCCTTTCATGGTCCCTCAGACACCCAGAGAGCCAAAGAGAGGCACAAAGAAAAGGAAGAGGTCAATCTAGGTTTCACAGGGTAGTCACAGGCAACCTGCCAACCAGAGAAGTGCTGCCACTGTGCCAGCACTACAACTACAACTTCCACAGGACAGACAGACACAATTCTTCTTTCTGATCTACCAGGGAACAACTGGAAGCACCCCCCTTGGGAAAGCTAGCCTTATTTTCAGACAACTGGCTAACAATAGGGCTACAGGTTTCCTTTCACTTCCACACTCAAAACAAAAACAGGCCAAACCTTCCACCAAGCCAAAAACAGAGCTCTAAAAAAAATCATCAAAAAAACCCCACGAACAACCACCAAAAAAAGTAAAAAAAAAGAAACCTGAAACTGTGTGTGCTGAGAGACAGAGTTCTTTTATTCGTTACAAAAAACAAGGTTGAGCGCTTTCTGTTCTGATGAAGTCAGTTGTATTCTGAAGAAAGCGCTCAACCTTGTTTTTTGTAACGAATAAAAGAACTCTGTCTCTGGCACAGTTTCCAGGTTCCTGGTGTGTTTTTGCTACTTTCGGGTGGCTTGTTCGTGTTATAAGTTGTTGGACACTGGGACATTTTTGCTTTTTACAAATCATCAACTTAACTAAGGAAGAGAGCAATAGAAAAGGTACCATCTATGGAACAAGGCCAAGGATGTTACTCCAGACTATTCCTTGTACCAAGAAAAGAAAATCAATGGAGACCTATTCTCGACTTGTCCGCACTGAACACATACCTCATTGTTCCAAAATTCAAAATGCTGACCCTCCAGCAACTTCTTCCCATGTTGGGCAAGGAGTCTTGGCTGGTGACTCTAGATCTCAAGGAGGCATACCTGCACGTCCCTATACGACCAGATTGCAGAAGACACCTCAGATTTCTTGCAGGATCAGAGCATTATCAATTCTCAGCATTGCCCTTTGGCTTATCTACTGCGCACAGAGTATTCACGAAATGCCTGGCATCAATAATTGCTCATTGCAGGCTTCAGGGAATTCAAATTTACCCGTACCTGGACGACTGCCTAATACAAGCAGACAACAAGACAAAATTAACAAAAGATTTGGCCAATGTCATAAAACTGTTGCAAGCCTTGGGATACACAGTCAGCATTCAAAAGTCAAGGCTAGTATCATCCCAAAGGATAACATTTTTGGGTGTAGAACTGGATACAACAACTCAGATGGCCTTTCTCACAGAGGAAAAACAAAAGCAACTACCAGTCTATTTCATGGCATTAACAACACAAACTCAGCTCACTGCAAGGAAAGTCCTGCAAGCCCTAGGTTACATGGCGTCCTGCATAATATTGATCCCACATGCCAGGCTGCATATGAGGAAGTTGCAATGGTACCTAAGGAATGTATGGTCTCAACACAAGCACAGTCTAGAAGCCCAGATTCCAATTATTCCCTGCCTGAAAAAAGAATTCCTGTGGTGGGCTCAGGCCTGTCAGATAAACAGAGGATTGCCTTTCCACAAACCACATCCAAGCCAGACCATCACCACGGACGCCTCAGACCTAGGCTGGGGGGCGCACATGGAAGACAAGTGTATACAAGGCCTATGGTCCCAAAACCAGCTGAATCTACACATAAATCTAAAGGAGATGCTGGCAGTGAAACATGCAATCCAGGCATTCAGACCATTCCTCCAACAAGGTCACCTGCTGATAAGGACGGACAATACCACAGTGATGTGGTACATCAACAAACAGGGAGGTACACACTCATACCCTCTATGCCGGATGGCAATGGACCTGTGGAATTTGGCCCTGAATCTCAACATTCAACTGCAGGCCAGATTTGTACCAGGAAAAGAAAATTCACTATCAGACACCTTAAGCAGAACTACCACGGATGCTCACGAATGGATGCTGCATCCAGATATCTTCAAAACCATAACAAAGAAATGGGGAATGCCAGAGATAGACCTGTTCACCTCCCCACACAACCACCAACTGAAGAAATTCTGCTCAAGAGTATACAACCCACTTGCCTGGAGGGTGGACTCCCTTTCCTTCAGCTGGAAAAACCTGACAGCATATGCATTTCCACCTCTTCCTTTGATGTACAAAGTCCTACTGAAGATCAGAGAGGAACAGCCAAAGGTAATCCTGATAGCTCCAGACTGGCCAAGACAACATTGGTACCCGCTACTGAGAAGCATGTCTCGGGCACACTCATGGCCTCTACCTCTATGTCCATTACTTCTAACTCAGAACAACTACAAGACCCTGCATCCAAACTTGAAAACACTGCAGCTAACTGCTTGGAATATTGCATAAAACAAAACCAACCAGATTTGTCTCAGAGGGTTAAGGACATTATCCTGGAGGCTCGCAGACCCTCCACAAGGAAAACATATTCAGCCAAATGGAAAAGATTCCTCATTTGGAGTGCAGCAAAGGGAGAAAATGTCTCATTGGCAAACATAGCACACATCCTGGAATACTTAGCAGAACTGTTCCACAATGGCCTGTCCTACTCCTCCATTAAGATTCATGCATCAGCAATTTCAGCAGAGTACAACATGGATCCGCCTGTCTTCTCTCATCCTCTACTCAGGCAGTTTTTGAGAGGAATCAAAAACGTAAAGCCTCCAAGGAAGCCACCTCTGCCGGCATGGGATCTCAACTTTGTGCTGGAAAAGTTAACACTTCCCCCTTTTGAACCAGCAGCAACAGCAGACTTACAGTACTTATCTTGGAAAACTGCATTCCTGCTAGCAATCACTTCAGCAAGAAGGGTATCAGAGTTACAGGCATTAATGGCAGTCCAGCCTTTCCTTATCTTCCATCAGGACAGAGTGTCTGTGAGAACTAATCCTACTTTTATGCCAAAGGTGGTCTCCAGGGTGTCATTGAACCAAGCTATTCATTTACCTACATTCTTCCCCAACCCACAGAACAGGGGAGAAAGACTACTACACACCTTGGATGTGCACAGACAATTGCGCTACTATCTGGACAGAACTAAGGTCAACAGAAAAACAGACCAGCTTCTGGTAGCATATGCAACAGGAGTGCAAGGAAAAGCAATTTCAAAACAAACGATCTCAAAATGGATAGGAAATTGCATTAGATTCTGCTACTCTTTTCATGGAAAGACAACTCCTGAACATATCAGGCCTCACTCCACAAGAGCTACAGCCACCACTACAGCTTTCCTACGAGGAGTGGCTACCAAAGACATTTTAGAAGCTGCTACTTGGAGCTCCGTGCATACATTTGCCAAGCATTATAATCTTCCTTTATACTCCAGATCCCAAGCAGGTTTTGCAACTGCTGTTTTGCAAGGGATCTTAACTACACCATCATTATCTTAGTGCCTCCTCCCCCAGTTTGGCTATGGTATTCTACCCATATGTTAGGACTGCAGATGCATCCTTGAAGGACATATAGTACAGTTTTGTACCTACCATAAATGTAGATGTCCGATAGGTATGCATCTGCAGTCAGGATTACCCACCCTCCTTCCCCTCTGTGGTATTCCTAGGGTACTTACCCCTCTTTTAGCTAGCTGGGGGAATCTATTATGGTGTATTTGTTTGTATGTATATATATGTATATATATTTTGCTCTCTACTGTTTGGAATTATCTGCATTTATCCTAGAGGGCACCTGGCATCTGGGGCAAGAAACACTGAGGAAAATGGCGTCGGCTGATGCCTTTATACCCCAGCAGTTGTGACGTTGGGTGAAGTGCGACATCAGCCGAGGCCAGACCCAGACTTTGGAATCCGGCCGACCGAAGGGCTGCCTGAGGCAGGACAAACCTATATGTTAGGACTGCAGATGCATACCTATCGGACATCTACATTTATGGTAGGTACAAAACTGTACTTTCCCCTTCCTTCAACCTTACATGGTGGATGCTCCTTGGACTACGGACCCTCGTCCAGACTTGATGACACATGTCGGGACAGCTCCACTCCTCCCTGGAGACCCTCCGGCTGACCGCCTGGCTACTCCCACTTCCCTCCATAGTCAGGTGTCAAGATTTTTCTCCAGACGTGGTCCATATTCTTTCGTCCTCTCATAAACCGTCCACTAGGAAGATCTACTCTAGCAAGTGGAAAATTTCGATATGGGCCCATTCCAAAGGTATTGACCCCTACACAGCCCCCATTGATTCTGTTTTGGAATTTCTGTCTCACTTATTCTACCAAGGGTCTGCCTCAGCCACCATCAAAGTTCAGCTGGCGGCTATCTCAAATTTTCATGTGGCTTATGAACCTAGCTTAGTGGCACACAGGTTGTGTAAAGCCTTCCTAAAAGGCACTCTTCTCCTTCGTCCCCCTGTATCTCCACCTGTTATGCCCTGGGACCTCAGTTTTGTTCTGCAGGCTCTCACCCTCCCACCCTTCGAGCCTTCGACTTCCTGCAATTTAAAATTTCTTACATGGAAATCTGCCTTTTTGATAGCTATCACATCAGCTAGACTAGTCTCAGAACTCCAGGCCCTATCAATCAAGCCCCCATATTTGATATTCCATAAAGATAGTCTCTCTCAGACCAAATACGTCCTTTCTTCCCAAAGTGGCTTCCTTATCTAATATTAATCAGTCCATTGAACTGCCGGTCTTCTTCCCCAACTTCTCCAATAAGGCAGAGTACCAGTTTCATCTGTTGGATGTTCATAGGCAACTACACTTTTATCTACACAGGACTAAAGATTGGCGGAAGTCAGACCAGCTCTTCGTTTCGTTTTCAGAGAATCGCTTGGGGTCTGCGGTATCCAAGGTCACCATCTCTAGATGGATAGCTGGTTGCTTCTCCTTTATTCATCAGGCAGAGGAAAGAGCCTGCCCTTCCCAGTCAGAGCGCACACTACCAGAGCAGTTTCCACTTCCACAGCCTTTCAGACTAGGTTATCGATGGATGATATTTGTGCGGCTGCACGATGGGCTTTTCCTCACACGTTTGTTTCCCATTACAAATTGGATGTGGTGTCCAGGGGCAGATCATCTTTGGCTCCACAGTGCTTAGGAGTATTTTCCATTGAGACACCCAGGGTGTAGGTGCTAGGGACGGTGTCCCACTGGTGAAGAATGTAGGCGAGATAGGACTACATAACATCAGTAAGTTATGCACTCAGCATAACGTTAGATGTATGTAGTCCATCTCACCTCACATTCTTCATTACCCCCCCCCACACACACACACACACACACACACACACACCACCACCATTCCCCACGCCTGGAGGATTTGGAGGATCACCTTGTATTTCTGATATTACAGAGTCCCTTTGGATAATTTGTTGGACCTCTTTGTTATGGGTGTGTGTGTGTGTGTGTGTGTGTGTGTGTGTGTGTGTGTGTGTTTGGGCGATGGATACTATATTTCTGTTGGCAGCAAACTAGATCTGGGAATGTGAGGCAATGTATTGTGGGATACCATCTTAGCCCAGCCAATCAAAGACTTTCGAGCTTGTAAATAAGCCGAGTCGGAGCCGACATTCGGCTCTGAACCCACAGGTGAAGAATGGGAGGCGAGATGGACTACATACATCTAACGTTATGGTGAGTACATAACTTACTGTTTTTGGTCAGACCACCTTTCTGATTAACAAAGTTAAAGTAAACAAATAGATTCCCCTTTGAGCTTAGTTGCAGTCAAGACTTGATGTTGGTGTATGTGGCCTAGACAGTGTGTGGATTTATTGCACAAGATAATGCCAAAATAGATTTTGATGTCATTTCATTGCAAGATCACACTGATTTATAGCAAGAATGAATGACAGACTGTGGCACTGGGTTATTTCCAGTAACCCAAGTGCAGAAGATATGTGCTGAGAGACAGTAGCTATCATGTGCATGTACTGGGATTTTTACACCAGGTTCTGAATGACATCAGGAGATCTTTTAAATGGCCCCATTTCAGATGACTTTTGAAGATCTAGCCATGTGGGAAGTATTTTTTGTATCAGCATTTTGTGTTTTAAAGCAGAATATTAGTTGATACAGTTTGATGTTGTACAGAAACTGATAATTATGTGCATATTTTATGCAGTAGCAAATGCACTTAAAATGTTTGTTTTGCCTTTGATGTTATAAAAAATGTAGCAGATGCAAATTACTCTGAGGCAAACTGTAGGTAAAAGTACATTTGAGATGAAAAAGAAAAAGACAAACATCTGGTTCTTTCAATAGTAACCTGGCCTTTTGCTTACTTTTTTAGATGTTGGGTCAGTTCATTGCAAGGGCGGTTGCTGATCATGCTCTTCCTCTGGACTTTTTAGACCGTTACAAAGGAAAAGTAGATTGTGATCATGCACGGTAAGGAAGTAAAGCAAGCTATGCCACTGGAATTCAGAGTCAGTGTCAGTGGAATTTTCCATTAATGTTGTTTTCCTTCAGAAAACATTCAGCAGAATTGATGGCTTTGATCAGTCCCCCGCCCCCGTGCTGTAACACCATGTATGCCCAGCAGGGCTTTAGCTGCGGACCTGCGGTATTAGTTTTAGACCCATCCTTGTATGTTTATTTTAAAAGCTGTCAAATGTTTTGATGATTTTGCCTAATAAGTAGGGCAAAACATCTTCTAACATCTTGAACCCTCCCCTGTAGGTTTAGAAATGGATGTGTCCTTTTCACTGCAATTTGACATTTTTTTTCCCTCAGAAGACGCATGCTTTGGTCCTGTATATTGTAACAGTAGTGTATGAAGACGCATGCTTTGGTCCTGTATATTGTAACAGTAGTGTATGCCTAGTGTTTCAGGTGATTTGTTTATTTTCTGTTGCACATGCATTTCATATCTCAGTATGGATTCTTTTTTGTTTTGTGGAAAAGCTCCTGTCTTGAGCAATGGAGTCTTAAAGTAATTTTGAGCTAACAAGGTACAAGCCATGACCTGTACTGCCTTTACCTCTTGGCAAAGGAGCATTCTACAGCCCATCCCAGTGATTCAAGCAGACCATGGAAAGAAAAGCCTCTGGCTTATCTCCCTGCCTGGAGATTAGTTGCATTTGTAGGAGCCCAGCATGTTAGTCAGTGGAAGGGTCCTGTGCATGGTCCCAGACCTTTGCTTTGAGCATTGTCAAACATAAAAGAGCTGTGGGGGCAGGTGATGGTCGCACTGTTCTCGGGGCTTCTCATGAGAATGTCTTTTGGTCCCCACTTGTGTTCTTACCCTACAATAGCAAGAGCTCAAGTTCATGCTAATCCTCCACATTGGTGCTCAGTGAGGGGCTGAGATGGTGTATTGTGTTGTAGGTAGTCTCAGCCACATTCAGCCAGCTCGGTCATGCTGACAACCAACTGAATCTCACGGAGTCTATTCATTGAGTCACCTGACATTAGCTTGGTGGTAGCTCTTGGAATTAAGACAGCCCCCTCCAACCGTGACAACCCAGTCCAACAGGGTTTAATGAGCTATCTTGGCAAGGATCTGCAGTGTGTGTGTGTGTGTGTGTGTGTGGGGGGGGGGGTGCTCTCCGTCACCAGGTCCACACTTCAGGTTTTAGCCTTCAGACAGATGTTTGAGGAGTGGTGGAAGTTGTGCTTGTATGGACACACCTTTACGAAGAGTATGGATAGATACCAATGCCAGGTCTGTATAGAACTTTCCTCTCCTTACAAAGCTTGTAGCAGGTGAGTCCTCGCCAACCATTACCTAGCCATCACACCCTGAATCTTACACATGTCATCTGTATTTGAACACTGTGTTTAGAAATGAAGGGATGGTGTAACTCCCAGTTTGCTTCTTTTGAAGAGTCAAAGGACTTGGATGTCATTTTTGTGAGACAAGTAAAGATAAGTGTTCTCTTTTTTGCAGCTGCCCACATAATGACTCCACATTTGGTGGAACTTGAGAATGTCCATTGGGCTCTAGTCCTGTCACACACACACACACACACACACACACACACACACACACACACACACACACACACACACACGCGCACACGCAAACTTGCACACCTGCAGTATAATTCTTGTATGTGAGAAATAGCTGCAGGTGGACAGATGATGTCTGAATTTCAGAGCTTTACGATGTCCCCTGCATGGAGCTATTTCCTTCCCAACTTGATACTTCATGTGACATAAAGCTAAAAGGGAGAGCAGCTTTTGTGCCATCTTCAGTTATTTTTGCAGTAAGTGAGCAGTGGTTAGTCCATTCTATTTATAAGTTCCTTCCAAGGTTTATAATTACCCTTTTACGGCACTCGTCCGTCTTGGCCATATTATTGAGATTGCATTGTTTAACTTACCTGGCTGTAATTTTGATTTGTTCAGATTGTCCTGATGTATTTCCTTAGATCCCTGTTGCAGTATTCCAAACTGTTGGGTTTTCAACAAATAACCTGGATGTCCGGCTGTATTACTAAAGCCAAAACCTTCCATAGAGCCATATGTCCGTATGACCTGAGCCCGCAGGCTTAAGATACATAAGCGGGCATATGAGCTATAAAACCTCAGACTATCTCATCACCAAGGTATCTGTTGTATGTCCAATTGTTCTTACTCTTTGCCTTCACTGACTCAGATAAGTTTCCCGTTGGAGAACCTTCATTGTTTTTTCTTAAAAGCTTTGATGTTTGCACAGGGAAAGTACAATTGTGGTGGGCAAATTAACTACAAGGATCGCTATTCCCAGTGCCTTTTCTTTTTATGTGCAGAGCACTTTTATAAAAAATTGCAATATTTGCCAGTCCTTCATCCCTAAAACCTTATGTATATACCTTTCATTTCTTAACACTTAGAAATTCAGCGCCATAAGCTCCTTGCCCAAGCTAAGATGGTGGAGTCATCCACCCTTGATGGTCCTGCCTCTCCGAAAGAAGATGTTCAGCAGGCCTAAGCCTAATGTTATGACTGCCCAGTCAGACTCTAATGTATCAACTCTTTTGTAACCCGCGGTACATCTGGCTTCAAATTCCTGCTACTGTTACCCCGCTGTAGCCAGTATAGTGTCTAATTCACAGACTTCCAAAAAGACTGGCCCTACCAATGCTTGTGAGGAGGGGAAATGCAGTCTACTCATTTTAGAAGGACCTGAAGGAATTCCACAAATATTGGTAAGAGAAGAAATACCTTGGTCATTAATCGGGGTATGTCAAGGGCTGGATCACCATGTTTTGTTAAAGTGGAATTCACTCTAAAGAAGAAAAAACAGAAAACCAAAAATGTTTCTTCTCAGGTAGATTTCTTCCAAGGCTTGTTTAAGGCTGTCTTGGAGCTCAAACCACCATCTTTTCTCTCTTCTGTCCATACTCCTGCTAACCCTCACTAGTCATCTGGAATCATTCTCAGAGGATGATGAGGTAGAATCTGATTGAGATGGGCATTCTCTGGCCTGCTGTTCCCAAATTCCATATCCTCTGATCCTCCTGTAGAGGAAGCTTCTTTTGAAGAAACAATTTCTAACATGTTGAAGCATTTTGAGTGGGAATCCAGACACATTTTTGATGTACAAACAATGTAATAAGTTACTAGAGGTGTGGGCAGTCTTCTGCCTGCCCCAGTCCCTCCTGTCCTACTGCCCTTTCTTGGAAGCCTTAGTCTCTACCTCCACTGCTCCTGATTCTCTGCCACCAGTTCCTAACACGCCTGATAAATTTTATAAAGTGCCTGAAAATCTAAAGTTTCTTTACAGGAACCCACGGGATGACCCTTTTTTTTTTCTTTTCTTTTTTTTCATTATTATGGCTAAATCCCTTCAAAGCCCTTCCTACCTGCTGCTAATGCTGTTCCCTCCATTAAGGGCTACAGAGTTTGGAAGATAGGTGCACACCTTTTCCACTTTCGTTTTCAGAGCTCTGAACTGTCAGACTCAGTGACTAAACATCTACTGTCTATTTCAGGTAATTTAAATAAAACTTTGGCTTCTGTGGAAGGGCCAGACATTAAGCAACAGGCCATGTCTGGCAGCTCAGACTTCACAGGTAGCTAGACAGTAGTCATCATGTGTGCAACTGTGATGCAGTGGAAGCCTCGTACAGAACAGCTGCTACTGGTTCTTTCATCAAAGGATACAAATGGTTTCGCTCTCCGTCCTTGTGTGAGGATATAAAGGCCAAGCTACTAGATTCTCCTTTGAATAGTGATATTTTATTTGGCCCAATGCAGCCACCCTGTTTAAAACTTCGCAAGAGCAAGGGAAAATTATGAAGGATTACAGACAAATTTTCCTCACTGTTCCCAGACTTCAAAGAAAAATTATTCAGCAAAACTTCCCTCTCTTGCAGTGAGTCTAGACCACCACACAAGGGCAAGAAAATCCCTAAGAAGAGATTCCAAGTCTGGGAGGCCTCCCTACCCAGACAAATCAGCCTTACTACTCCCCCTCCTGGTCCCCATCAGGCCATCCCTTCCCCTGTCAAAAATATTTTACCTCATCTTTAGCAAATTGGTAGCTCATAACCACAGATAAATGGGTCCTGTCCATTATTCAGTAGTAGAGCTACAAAATGGCTTGAAAAGAAATCAGTCTGTCAAGGGCATCCCTCTTCCCACCTCCAGTCAGGTAAGGCACCTACTTCCCATAATTTGAGCCCTGCTTGACCAAGGTGTACAGTATAATCTGTCCCACATCTGAATGTGGGAAGAGGGTTTTATTCCAGACCATTTCTTGTACCAAGGAGAATGGAGACCTATCCTGTATTTGTCCCTTCTCAATATTTTCCTCAAGTACCCCTCTCACCAGACTGTTTTGCTCTTCATTCTTCCCCTGGCTTTTCTGGTCTCTTTGGATCTAAAGGATGCCACCTCCACATCCCAGTTCACCCTTCTTTCATGAAATTTCTGAGATTTTCAGCTTGTTCATCACACTTTCAGGTCTCTGCCTTGCCTTTGGACTATCTACAGTTCCCACAGTTTTCACATAGTGTCTGGTACCAGTCATAGCCTTTTCTCAATTCTCTGAGAATTCAAATATTCCCATATCTAGACAACCTGTTAATACAGACACCTGCTCAGCAGATCCTTTTACTTCATCTCATTTTTACTGTTTGCCTTCCCCAGAGTTTGGGGGATTCACAGTCAACTTCAGGAAGTCCACACTGAACCCCACTCAAGACTTTTTTTTTTCTCAGCTGCAGACTGGACACCAAACTCATGCAGGCCTTTCTTCTTTTAGAGGAGGTACAGTTCATCTCCCAACTGCTTTGTCTGTTTTTATCCCTTCAGACTTGCACTGCACAAGAAGTTCTCAGGACACTGGGATTCATGGCTGCAACCATACCCATGGTTCCCTTTGCCAGTTTTCATATTCGAAAGATTCAGTGGTGCCCGAAATCTGTCTGGTCCCAACACCGCCATCCTCTGACCATACTGATCGCACTTTTACCTTGGTTGAGGAAAGAAATTCAGTGGTGGATATCACCGGTAAACCTCAACTCATGCCTGCCATTCAAAGTTCAGATACCCTGAAAGGATCTGCACACAGATGCTTCAGGCATTGCAAGAGGGGCATGGACAGGATCCCTGAGATTCCAGGGCCAGTCGCCACTCAATCAGAGATAAAAACACATAAAGCTTTTAGGAGATGTAGGCTGTAACTCAGACCTTGCAACACCTGAGACTAAGGTCCTCCTTATAATTTTCGTAGACAGCACTACAGTCGTGTGTATTCCCCTCTGCATGTTTATCATCTATGCAGACTGACTCTTGTGGCATAGAAACAGGCCACAAAGGCAGTTTACACTCCTTCACAGGACAACGTCCCGGCAAATTTTCTAAGTAGATCGAGAGAAGACCTTTGTGGATGGATGCCAAAGAGAGAGGTCTTCCTATACATAATCCACAAATAGTTATTCCTCAGGTAGCTATTTGTTGTGGATGGAGGCAAATACGTTTATTTCACTATTACTCCCTGAGTCCTTACCCTAAGGCATGGAGGACAGATGCCATGTCCTTTTCTTGGAGAGGAAGATGTTCTTCATGTTTCACTGTTGCAGTCATCACATTTGGGTTGTCTGTCTACAGGTAGCCCTCAGCTGGCCTGAATATCAGAGTCTTTGGATTTCTGTGTCGGATGCTGTCGCTTCTTCCTTGATGTCAGGTCGCTAGGGGTATAAAACACGCAAGAGACACCATTACATCAGTCTTTCTTGCCGTGTGGTGCCCGAAGCAGAAGCAGTTTGCAAGTGCCGGTCGGCCGACTCCTGAAATTTTCATTTTCAAGTTTCAGACCCGAAGTCTTCAAAAAAAGATAAGTACTCCGTTGGGGATCCTTTTTCTTGCTCTAACCGATATCAGTAAAAGTTAACAATTGTCTTGCCTGTGGAAAGCAAATACCTCATAGAGATTTTCATTCTTACTGCATCCCCTGTTTAGCCCCAGACCATGACGTCCCTCGCTGTCGGTTTTGTTCAACACCCGAACTATTCGTCGTCGAGCTATTTTTGCAGCCAGTTACTTTCGTACTCTATCTGTGTACTCCAGAATGGCTTTGTTAAGCCATCCGACTACCGATCTTTCGAAAAAACGTAAGGGTAAAGACAGAGAGAGACCGCATATGTCCAAAGCTGCTGACGACGCTTCTGTTAAGCTAGTCGCCAGTGTGCCGGCACTCAGTGAGGTACTTTCGCAGCCCCTGATACCCGCTACTTCAGATTTGCAGGCCTCCACTGAGACTCATTCGGAGTCTGGTATGCCACGAGATGCTTCTTCGACTATGGAACCTGTGGATATCTCTACCTTGGATGGGTCCGGAGCCGCTGTGCAGGCACCAGGGTGTATTCAGGCCTACAGACATTCATATTAAACCGATGCCATCGATGTCCTTCATGGATGCATCTGCAGTCATAACAGCTGGGTTGTCCTGTCGTCAGGCAGCCCGTCAGTCGGCCGGATTCCAAATGACTGCATGAATCAAATAGAAGCAGCAAAGAAGGAAGACAAAGCCATTATACTTGGAAAAGACCTATTGACTTCACGCAGAAGGAGTGCAGAAGGAATGCAGCTGGAAAATGGAAAGGTTTGTCAGTTGGAGGTTCTGAAAAGGAAAGATGTGGGTATATATAATATCTATCCTGGAGTATCTGGTATCTCTTCAACTTCTCCATTCAGGCCCCTCCCTCCATCTCACTCATCAAGATCAGCTATTTCAAAGCACAGCAGCTTTGATTGATCCACCTTCTTTTTTCTTCTCACCCTCTGCTGACAATTTTTCAAGAGAATAGAATGTAAACCCGAAAAACCCACCATTACCAGCTGGGGACTTAAACCCAGTACTGAAAAGTTGACACTATCACCACTTTCCGGCCGACTGACGGGCTGCCTGACGACAGGACAACCCAGCTGTTATGACTGCAGATGCTATCCAGTTCGGACATCTACATTTATGGTAGGTACAAAACTGTACTTTTTCATCCAGGCCAAAAACTCGCACTACTCCTAGAAAACCAACGACCAAACCGCAGGCTCAGGCCCATATGCCTCAAAAACAAATGCTTATAATGGCTGAAGACCTTTATTACCTTAATTAGGGGAAGCCAGCCTTCCCCCTCTGAGACCTAGAACTGATTTTCTTTCTGATTCTTCCAATCAGGAGTCTGATATTTCTGCTCATTCTGATTACCAGGATTTGCCCTTATCTACTTATGAGGATTCTGATGCAGAGGATTCCATTCCCCTGCTTCCCCTCCAGAAGATTTTTCTTTCGGTGAAACCTTGCATACTCTTAGGGAGCATTTCCACTGGGAAAACCAGGATTAGTCTAAGTCCAAAAAGAGACTTGGGAAATTCTTACTTCTACCTCAACACAGGCCTTTAGCTATCCCTCCTGTTCTGGACATTGTAGATGATGCTTTCTTGGAATCTAGCCTTGCCCCAGACACTTTACCTCCAGCTCACAAAAAACCTGACTGGTACTACAGAGTACCTGACTCTCACAAGTTCCTCTTCAAGAATCCTTCTGCGGATCCACAGACCATTTCCCAAGGACCAAAAGGCATTAAGGCTACTGCTGCCAAAATTCCTACCCCTTCTGATAGAGATTCTAGAGCCTTGTACAGATGGGGTAAGAAGGTGTACACTTCTTTGGCCATTAGGGCTTTAAATTGCCAGTTTTATATGTTAAAGTATCAGCAGCATATTATGGGACTACTAAGACAGAAAATGATGTTGATTCCTGACCGTGCTGAACACACAGAATTGCAAGATTTAATGCATTCTGCAGAACAAGTTGGTAAACATACTTTGCAATGTGGTTTCAATGCTTTAGAAGCATCTTGCAGGGCTGCTGTCACTGGGTCTGTACTTAGAAGGTATGCTTGGCTTAAGGAACAAAACTTGCCAGATCATGTTAAAGCTAAATTACTGGATGTTCCCTTAAACCAAGACCGCCTTTTTGGCAACAAAGCATAAGTCCTCAAAAGGATGGAGGAAAAAAGCTAGATCTATGCAAACTGTTAAACTTCCTACAAGTACTGCCTCCCAGATTCAGTAGGCATTGGCCTTCAAAGAACTGGTGCTTTCCAGTCCCTTCCAGGCCTTCTCAGTTCAGACCCGGGAACAGCAGACCACCTAGGCTACAGTCTCAGACTACGCACAGATCTATGCAGTGGGGGGCTCCCACTTCCAAAGCAGGGAGTAGTAAGCCACCCCCCTACGGAAAAATGGAACAATGACTTAACCTTAAACCTTCCAAGCCCTGCTCATCTACCTGTTCCCTTAGGAGGAAAGCTTACCCTGCATGCAAAAAACTGGGAACTCACTACCCAGAACAAATGGGTTTTGATAGTTTCCCAAGGATACAGATTCCACTTCCACACATTACCAACCCCAAATGGTTGGCCAGACCTCCTCCCAAATCAATGGGCGGAGGCCCAACAGCAGGATGTTCTTCCTGTTTCACTGTTGCAGTCATCACTTTTGGGTTATCTGCTTGCAGTAGCCCTCAGTCGGCTTGATTAACAGTCTTGGGTCTTGCGTCGGTTGCTGTCCCTTCTTCCATGACGTTGGGGTATAAATCATGCAGCCGACACCATTACATCAGTCTTTCTTGCTGTGCGGTGCCAGAAGCAGTTCGCAAGTGCCAGTCGGCCGACTCCTGAAATTTTCGTTTTCGAGTTTCAGAACCGAAGTCTTCAACTAAAGCTAAGTACCCCGTTGGGGAAATTTTTTCTTGCTCCTTACCGATGTCAGTAAAAGTTAATAATTGCATTACTTATGGGGAAAGCAAATACCTCATAAAGATTTTCATTTGTATTGTATTCCTTGCCTAGACCCTGACCACGACGTACCATGCTGTCGGTTTTGTGATTTATTTAATCAACGCACTATCCTTCTTTGGTATATTTTCACCTCTAAATATTTCGGTTCTCTGTTTAATTATCCAGAAATTACATCGGTTAGCCATCCGACTTCGGGATTCCAAAAAGAAAAAAAAACAATGCAAGGATAAAGACGGAGACAGGCCGCCAAGGTGCAAAACTGCCGACGACACTTCTCTTAAGCCAGTCGCCAGTTTTCTGAGGCACTTTCGCAGCCCCTGATACCCGCTACTTCTGATTCGCAGGCCTCTACTGAGACCCATTCGGAGTCCAGTATGCTGCGAGATGCTGCAACTATGGAACCTGTGGATTTCTCTACCTTGGATGGATCTGGAGCTGCTGTGCAGGCACCGACTTCTGAGGGTGTAGTCAGGCCTACAGACTTGCATATTAAACCGATGCCTCCTTCTTCCTTTAGGCCTAAATCTTGAACCATGCCTAATAAACCGACGCCCAGGCCGCATGCTCAGGCCTCTATGCCTAAAAAAACAAATGAGAATGGCTGAAGATCTTATAACTTTAATCAGGGGAAGCCAGCATCCCCCTTCTAAGAGACCTAGGACTGAAGTTGTTTATGAATCTTCTGACCTGGATTCTGATTTTTCTGATGATCAGGATTTGCCCTTATCTACTTATGAGGATTCTGATGCATAGGACTCTATTCCCTCTGCTTCCCCTCCTGAGGATTTTTCTTTTGGTGAAACCTTGCATACTCTAAGGGAGCATTTCCACTGGGAAAGCCCAGATTTTTCTGATTCAAAAAAGAGGCTTAGGGATTTCTTACTCCTGCCTCAGCATAGGCCTTTAGCTATCACTCCTGTATTAGACATTGTTGATGATGCTTTTTCGGAATCTAGTTTGGCCCCTGATTGTTTGCCTCCTGAAAACCTGACAGATATTACAGTGCTCCTGATTCACACAATTTCCTTTTAAAAATCCTATTGCGGATCCGGAGACTATTTCACAGGGACCCAAGGGCATTAAGGCTACTATTGCTAAAAATCCTACCCCTTCTGATAGCGAATCCAGGGCGCTGGATAGATGGGGTAAGAGGGTTTACACTTCTGCAACCTTGGCCATTAGGGCTTTAAACTGCCAGTTTTATATGTTAAAGTATCAACAACATGTTATTGGATTGCTTAAACAGAAAATTATGTTGATTCCTGACAGTGCGGAAAATAACGAATTACAGGATTTAATGCACTCTGCTGAACAGGTTGGAAAACATACTTTGCAATGTGGATTTGATTCTTTAGAGGCCTCTTGAAGGGCTGCTGTTACTGGTTCTGTGCTCAGAAGGCATGCTTGTCTTAAGGAGCAATCTTTACCTTATCATGTTAAAGCTAAATTGCTGGATGCCCCCTTAAATCAGGATCGCTTGTTTGGCAACGCGGCTGAGGAAGTTCTTAAAAGATGGAAGATCAAGCTAAAGCTATCCAATCTGTTAAAGATTTCTTACAAGTTCAGCCTCCTAGATTTAGTAGGCACTGGCCCTCTAAGAATTGGTCCTTTCCAGCCTCTTCAAGGTCTTCTCAAGCCAAACCCAGACATAGCAGGAACCCCAGGTTTCAGTACCAGGGGACACACAAGACTAAGCAGTGGGGGGGTTTCTGCACCCAAATCAGGGAGTAGTAAGACTCCCCCCTATGGAAAACCATCTCAATGACTTGCTTCTAAAACTTTCAAGCACTTCCCAACTGAATGCCCCTTTAGGCGGAAAGATTGGTCTGCAGGCCAAAAACTGGGAACTCATTATCCAAGACAAATGGGTTTTTAAGTACAGTGTCCCAAGGATACAGATTTCACTTCCACACCTTACCAACACCAAATCGGTGGGCAGAGGCCCAAAATCAAGTATTCTCTCTTAAGCATGGGGGGGCTATTCATTTGGTACCAGAAGAGGAAAAGGGACAAGGGTTCTATTCAAGACTTTTCCTGGTACCCAGAAAAGGCAATACATGGCATCCTATCCTGGACCTTTCTTCTCAAAATACCTTTCTGGTTATTCCAAAATTCAAGATGCTGACTCTTCACCAACTGCTTCCTATGCTAGGCAATGATGCATGGTTGGCAACACTAGATTTAAAAGAAGCATACCTGCACATCTCTATCAGGGAGTCTTGCAGAAGATACCTACGCTTCAAAGCAGGCTACATCCACTTTCAGATGTTCTTCGTGTTTCACTGTTGCAGTCATTACATTTGGGTAATGTGTTGGCAGGTTGCCCTCAGTTGGCCTGAATAACAAAGTCGTGGGTCCTGCGTCAGTTGCTGTCTCCTCTTCCATGACTACAGGTTGTCAAGGGTTTAAAACATGCAGCCAACGCCATTTTAATCAGTCTTTCTTGCCGCACAATGCCCGAAGCAGAAGCAGTTCGCAAGTGCCGGTCGGCCGACTCCTGAAATTTTCGTTTTTGAGTTTCAGAACCAAAGTCTTTAAACTAAAGCTAAGTACCCCTTTGGGGAAACTTTTTCTTGCTCTTTACCGATGTCAGTAAAAGTTAATAATTGTATTACTTATGGGAAACAAATACCTCATAAGGATTTTCATTTGTACTGTATTCCTTGCCTAGGCCCTGACCACAACGTTCCTTGCTGTTGGTTTTGTGCTAAATTTAACCAGCGTACTATTAAGCTTCAGTATATTTTTGCTTCTAAATACTTTGGTTCAAGATTTGACTATCCTGAAATGTCGTCTGTTAGCAATCCGACTACCGGAATTCACAAAAAACGCAAAGAAAAAGACCGTCGAGGTCCAAAACTGATGAAGCTTTTCCTAAGCCAGTCGCCGGTTCGCCCATACTCAGGTGCTTTCGCAGCCCCTGATGCCCGCTACTTTTGAGTCGCAGGCCTCTACTGAGACCCATTCGGAGTCCGGTATGCCGTGAGATTCTTCAAGTATTGAACCAGCGGATGTCTTTCCCTTGGATGGGTCCGGAGCCGCTGAGCAGGCACCGGCTTCTGAGGGTGTTTTCAGGCCTAAAGATTTGTATATTAAACCGACGCCATAATCAAAAACAAGGCCAAAACCAACTACTATGTCTAAAAAAAAACAACGCATGAGCCACGTGCTCAGGCCCTTATGCCTAAAAAACAAAGGATCAAAATGGCTGAGTATTTAATTACCTTGATCAGGGGTTTCCAACCCCCTCCTGCTAAGAGGCCTAGGCAAGGCACTGATTATGAATATTCAGATCAGTTTCCATTTCTTCTGATTCCTCTTCTGATCAGGAATTTTCTATCCCCCCTTATGAGGACTCTGATGCAGAAGAATCCATCCCTTCTGCTTCTCCTCCTGAGGATTTTTCTTTTGGAGAGACTTTTGCATACCTTAAGGGAACATTTTCATTGGGAGAGTCAGGACTTTTCAGAATCCAAAAATAGGCTTAGGGTTTTTCTTCTTCCTCTACATAGGCCTTTGGCTATACCTCCTGTTTTAGACATTGTTGATGATGTTTTTTCGAATCCAGCATGGCTCCTGATTCCCTGCCTCTCCGGCTCCTTTTAAGCCAGACAGGTATTACAGAGTTCCTGACTCCCACAAGTTTCTTTTCAAAAATTCTACTGCTGATCCTGAAACTATTTTTCAGGGTCCCAAGGGTGTTGAGGCTTCTACTGCTAAAAATCCTACCCCTTCTGATAGAGACTCCAGGGCGCTGGATAGATGGGGTAAGAAGGTTTATACGTCTGCAACCCTGGCAATCAGGGCTTTAAATTGTCAATTTCATATGCTTAAATATCAACAGCATGTCATGGGCTTATGGAAACAGAAAATAATGTTGATTTCTGATTGTGTGGAAAATAGAGTTACAGGATTTTTTGCTTTCAGCTGAACAAGTTGGAAAGCATACTTTGCAATGTGGATGTTAATTGTGTTACACTGCTGTAGTCATTACACTTGGGTTATCCTGCTGTCAGGCGGTCCCAGTCGGCCAAAGTTCCAAAGTCTTGGTCCGGCGTCGGTTGCTGTCACTTCTTCCCTGACGTCAGTGCGCCAGGGGTATTTAAGATGCATCCGACGCCATTTTCTTCCTTGCCACACGGTGCCCGAAGCAGAAGCAGTTTGCAAGTGCCGGTCGGCCGACTCCTGAGATTTTCGAAGTCGAATTTCAGATCCGAAGTCTTCAATAAAGCTAAGTACCCCGTTGAAGAAACTTTTTTCTTGCCTCAGACTGATGTCAGAAAAAGTTAATAATTGTATTTCTTGTGGGAAGTAAATACCTCATAAGGACTTCCACTCTTACTGTATTCCATGCCTAGGCCCTGATCACGATGTCGCTAGTTGTCGGTTTTGTGCTAGATTTAACAAACGCACTATAAAAAGACGTTTTGATTTTGCTTTGCACTACTTTGACCGAAGGTTCAATTATACTATGCCGTCGGATCAACCGACTACCTCATTACCGAAAAAACGCAAAGACAAGGATAAAGACAGGCATCCGAGGTCCAAAACCGACGACGATCCCTCTTCTAGGCCAGTCGCCGGTTCTCAGTGAGGCACTTTTGCAGCCCCTGACACCAGCTACCTCAGAGCCACAGGCCACTTCCGACTCCCACGTGGAGACAACTAGGCCTCTGGAAACTCAAGGTATTGGGGCTATGGAAACTAATCCCTCAGATGGGTCCGGAGCTGCTGAGCAGGCATCGGCTTCTGAGTGTGTTTTCAGACCTTCACAACTTGCCATTAAAACAACAGCCAAGACAAAGGTACCATTAAAGACAAAGTAACAAGTGCAGCATTCTCCTGGACAGTCCTCCATGCCTAAGAAACAGATGCTTAAAATGGCCGAATACCTCATTACTCTAATCAGAGGTTCCCATCCCCCTCCTGAGAAAAGGCCTAGGCAGAATACAGACTATGATTCCTCTGATCAGGTTTCCATTTCCTCTGATTCCTCTTCAGACTAGGGATACTCTCTACTCCCCTATGAGGACTCTGATGCTGAAGAATCTATCCCTTCAGCCTCTCCTCCTGAGGGTTATTCTTTTGGGGAAACTTTACATACCATGAGGGAGCATTTCCATTGGGAAAGTCAGGATTACTCAGAATCCAAGAAAAGGCTCAGGGATTTCCTTTTATTGCCTCAACACAGGCCGCTGGCTATTCCGCCTGTGCTAGACATTGTGGATGATGTGTTCTCTGAATCCAGCTTATCTCCTGTCTCTTTGCCCCCTGCTCCAGCCAAGCCAGATAGGTATTAGTCCCTGACTCTCAAGTTTCTTTACAAAAACCCTTCTGCTGATCCAGAAACTATTTCCCAGGGTCCAAAAGGGGTTAAGGTTTCCATTGCAAAAAATCCAGTACCCTCTGACAGAGATTCCAGAGCTTTGGATAGATGGGGGGAAGAAAGTATACACTTCTGCAACTTTAGCAGTAAGAGCTTTACATTGCCAGTTTCACATGCTTAAGTACCAACAATATTTAATGGCTCAGTTAAAAAAGAAAATGCTTGCAAGCTCAGAAGCTCCTGATTTTAAAGAAATGCAGGATTTATTGCATGCAGTTGAACAGGTGGGAAACATACTCTGCAATGTGGTTTTGATTCTTTAGAGGCCTCTTGTAGAGCCGCAGTTACAGGTTCTGTGATTCGAAGACATGCTTGGTTAAAAGAACAGAGTTTACCTGAACATGTTAAGGCAAAATTATTGGATGCTCCTTTACAGCATGATACCTTGTTTGGTGTTAAGGCAGAACAAACACCAATCACAACCAATGTGTCACATAGTTCACAACACCAGTGTGCCACCCAGCAACAGCCCCTAAGGCAAGACAATGTACCTAACACTTTAGTCATAGGTGACTCTATAGTCCGGCACACTGATGTCCCTCTCACCAGGTTGAATAAGGAGAAAATTACAGTCCGCTGCCTGTCGGGTGCCAGGATCCGCCACATAACGCATGCACTCAAGTCACTACACAACAAGTACAAATATGGCTCTGTCATTGTCCATGTTGGAGTGAATGACTTGAGACATACCTCCCTGGACTACATGAAGAGACATGGAAGAGCTCTCAGATCATGTGGCCCAGGCAGGTATGACCCTAGCCCTGAGTAGCATCCTGCCTTCGCCCAGAATGATACCACAATATAAGGATAAAATTATTGACTTCAACAATTGGCTAAGCTTATGGTGTCATTCAAAGGGGATCCAGTATCTGTCTGCCTGGGATGACATGATTGACAGACCACGATGCTTTGCTAGAGATGGTCTGCACCTGTCGCCCCTGGGATTCAGGTTACTGGCTAAGGCTCTTGCCACCCCTATAGTGCCTTTTTTAGGCAAACTTCAAAGGACAAAACCACCACCGTAACAGGTACAAGCATGCAAAATCTGAAGGTAATGCTACTCAGTGCTAGAAGTCTAAACCTCAAAATGCACTCTCTCGAGGCACTCCTAAAATGGAGAACATCGATATCTGTGCAGTAACTGAGACCTGGTTCAAGGCTCCAGAGAGCACCCCTGCAATACCAGGCTACAACTCTTACCACACTTTTCGCCACCAAACCAGGACCGAAACACTAAAGGTGGAGGAGTGTCAATATTCACCAAGGATATTCACACCACCAGGCTAGTTGGCCAACACAATGTGTCTGAAATTCTCCAAGTGCAACTAACACTAGGTAAGACTGCAATCCAAATTGTAGCTTGCTACAGATCCCCACCATACCCCAAGATTCTCACTACACCTTTCTAAACATACTGGAAAATATTAAGATAGAACCAAACACCCTAATACTGGGTGATTTTAACTACCCTGCCATTAACTGGGAAAACTACTCATGTCCCAACACCTTTGCTAGCGGTTCTTGGAATTGATAAATTCCAACGCCCTGGATCAACTAATCCATAGTCCCACCAGGGGCTCCAATATCCTAGACCTGGTCATTACCAACATGGGAAATCAATGCTCCATACCTATGGTCACCCCTCGTTAGTCAGGTCTGACCATAAGCTAATCACCCTTAACATCCACATCCCACCCCCAGTAAAGAAACCACCATAAAAACTTCTCCAAAGCCAACTTCATGCTACTAAAGTCAGAAGTGACAAACTTCATGACACCCATGCAGATGGGAACTGAAAGTTCAACTGCTGAATCCTACACTAAGGCACTGTGAGCACATCCACTCATGCATGAATCGTGCCATCCCAAATAGAACCAAAATGCTCTCATCCAAAAAGGAAGCCAATCTGGTGGTCCCCTGCCATAAACAAACTTTACAACAAAGGAAGAAACTTTTGCAGAAAGAGGAAAATCCCAGGATGCAAAAAACTACCTTACTAGCCTCAGTAAGAAACTGAGATGCCTCATAAAATCCTCCAAAGCTAGTTACGAAAATAAAATTGCCAAAGATTCCAAAGACAACCACAAAGCATTCTATAACTATGTCAAGAATCTAAATGGCAATGCTCAGATCTGCTCTGAGCTAAAACAGAATGGCATTAAATATACTGATCCGAAGGATATTGCCAATATCCTGGCAGATCGATTCAGTGCCAACTTCACCCCCTCTCACCCCTAAGTGGGCCATCTCAGTACCCCAAGATTGCCAAATTCCAGTAATAACGGCCACACAGGTACAAAACGACTCTCTAAAGCCAAGAATACAGCATCCATGGGACCAGATGACATCCCGGGCTGTGTACTACATGAACTACAATATGAACTGGCACCTCACCTAAGTGTCATGTTTAATCATAGCCTCACCTCAGGTTTCATGCCCACTGAGTGGCGCAGAGCTACAGTTATCCCAATCCACAAGGGGATCCACCTTGGATCCCGGAAACTATCGTCCCATCAGTCTGACAAGCCTTATCTGCAAGGCCATGGGCGTATTATCATGGAACTTATAAACAAAGACATTGGCAACCTTCAAACACTGGACCCCACCCAGTTTGGGTTTGTGAAGGGCGATCTTGTCTCCTGAACCTGATTGACTTCTTTGAATCAGTCTCCAGAGCCATGGACAAGGGTAAGGTGGTCCACACAGCCTATCTAGACCTGGCCAAGGCCTTTGACACCATCCCCACTCTGGAATCATAGATAAACTTACTAAGTTGGGCATTAATCCCTATGTCACCCAATGGGTTGCTAAATGGCTTACTGATAGAACCCACACTGTAAAAGTAGCCGACTCCAAATCCAGCTCCAGACAAGTGACAAGTGGAGTACCTCAGGGTTCAGTCCTGGGGCCGCTCTTGTTTGGCATCTACTTCTCTGAAGTACAGGTCAACACTAAGGGACTCTGGCTAACAAAGTTTGCAGATGACTGCAAACTGGGAGCCATTATTGAATCCCAAATGATGTGGATACTCTACAAAAGGGCCTTACAGAAACAGATGCTTGGTGCCAGAGCCATGGGCTCAAGCTCAATGCCAAGAAATATATTGTTATCCCCTTTGGGAAAAAAAACATGTATCCATGAATTACCATATAGGTGGCAGTACACTAAACACAGAAAGTGTGATAAGAGACTTAGGGACACAGGTGGACAGTGGTCTCACCTTCGATAACCACATCGCCACAACAGTCAGGAAATCCTTCTATGTGGCACACCTCATCACGAAGGGCTTTTCATCCAGAAAAAGGAGGTCATTGTCCCACTGTACTCATCCCTCATTAGACCCATTATAGAATACAACGCCCCATTTGGTATGTACCTCTCAAGACATCTGCAACAACTGGAAAGGCCTCAGAAATACCTCACTAAAAGAATCACAGGCCTAAAGCAGATGCCCTCGCTGACCGCCTTAAAAACTCCAGCTATACTCTGTCGCATATCGTCTACTCAGAGGCGATCTCTGCTTAACATACAAGGCCATGTCAAACTCAGAGCTGTTGGACATGCTGCACTTAAAGAAATCCCAATCCCTCAGAGCTACACACTCCAGGGATCTAAACCTTGTCATCACAATAAACAAAACATGCTGGAGGGATAGGTTCCTGACCCAGAGACTCCCCAGACTCTGGAATAGATTGCCCATACATGTCAAGCAGAGTGCCTCTTTGGACCTCTTCAAGAGGAACCTTGACGATTGGATGGGAGAAAGGAAATTCACCCCAGGGATCACGTCAGTCGCCCTGCTAGACAGGGGTCCAGGAAAGTAAATAATGTGGGAAGAAATAGCCAGGGAATTGTTATGGCTAGGCTTGTATAGGCCCTAGGGCTGATAGCCTAGTACCAACCTATGAACCTAAGAGGTGTTAAAGAAAATGGAGGATAAAGCTAAATCTATGCAAACAGTCAAGGATTTCTTGCAGGTACAGCCACCTCGGTTTAGCAGAAATTGGCCAACAAAGAATTGGTCCTTTCCGGTGTCAGACAGGCCACAGAGAGGCAGATACAGACACCCAAGAGGCAGATCTCAACCCCAAGGCTCAGACAGACAACGACAGTGGGGCACCTCAACCCCAAAAGGAGGTGAGGGCAAGTCTCAACCTTACAGGAAACAGTCACAATGACTTTCCCCTTAAATGCGTAAGCGTCCCTTTTGGAAGCCCCATTAGGGGAAAACTAGCACTTTTTTCTCAAAACTGGCAAACAATCACCCAAGACAAATGGGTTCTGAATATTGTGTCTCAAGGTTACAGGTTCCACTTTCATACTTTACCAAGGCTAAAAAGAATGCCAGACCTGCCACGAAATCAATGGGCAGAGGCACCAAAACAAATTTCAGCCCTCATGGACATGAGAGCTATTCAAAAAGTACCACAACAGGAACAAGGACAAGGATTTTACTCAAGACTCTTCCTGGTCCCCAGAAAGGACAAGGCCTGGAGGCCCATACTAGACCTTTCAATTCTGAATACTTACCTGGATATTCCGAAATTCAAAATGTTGACATTACAGCAACTTCTGTCCATGCTGGGCAAGAAGGCTTGGCTTGTTACTCTGGACCTCAAAGAGGCATACCTGCATGTCCCTATCAGACAAAATTGCAGAAGATACCTCAGATTCAAAGCTGGTACAATGCACTACCAATTCTCTGCACTGCCCTTTGGCTCATCTACTGTGCCCAGGGTCTTCACAAAGTGCCTGGCACCAGTAATTGCATTTTGCAGACAAAAATTGAATTCAAATATATCCATGCCTGGACGACTGCCTCATTCAAGCAAAAACAAAGGACATTTTTCTACAGCACCTGGCTTTTGTAAAAAGGTTGCTAATTTCTCTAGGGTACACAGTAAACGAAAAGAAGTCAAAACTAGTGCCCTCGCAAGAGATTATATTCCTGGCTGCCATCTTAAATACAACGGCCCAGATGGCTTACCTCACGCCAGACAAACAAGTTCAACTAACTCAGTATTTTCAATTACTGGCAAAAAAGTCCCATCTCCCTGCAAGAAAAATTCTGCAGGCCCTGGGATTCATGGCATCCTGCATACTACTAATACCATATGCCAGACTGCATATGAGGAAATTACAGTGGTACCTAAAAAGTGTTTGGACTCAACATTCTCACAGTTTAGAAGCAGTAATACCAATGATTCCCTGCCTACAACAGGAGTTTTGATGGTGGGCACAGGCATGTCACCTAAACAAGGGTCAGCCTTTTACCCAACCCACAGCCAGGCAAACTCTAACAAAAGATGCTTCGGATTACGCCTGGGGAGCACACATGGCAGGAAAATGCATTCAGGGCAAGTGGACCACAGACCAGATGCATCTTCACATCAATCAAAAAGAGATGGCTGTTCAAAATACCCTAACAGCTTTCAAGGACCTTCTGCATCCAGGACAATTATTACTAAAGACAGACAACACCACAGTAATGTGGTACATAAACAAGCAAGGGGGCACTCATTCTTATCCCCTATGCAGGCAAGCCATGACCTTGTGGAACACAGCTCTAACGTATCAAGTTCACCTGCAAGCACAATTCCTGCCAGGAAAGAAAAATACTCTGGCAGACTATCTAAGCAGAACTATCATGGACCCTCACGAATGGAAATTGAATCCACAAATCTTCAGCATAACACAAAAATGGGGATGCCCAGACATAGATCTTTTTGCCTCTCCACTTAATTGCCAACTACAAATATTCTGCACAAGGACTTATCACAAACAAGCATGGAAAGTGGATGCTCTTTTGTTCAGCTGGAAAAACCTAAAAGTTTATGCCTTCCCGCCACTGCCTCTCCTTCCAAAGGTACTCCTAAAAGCCAGACAAGAAAAACCACACATGATCCTGATTGCTCCAGACTGGCCACGCCAGCACTGGTACCCTATCTTAAGGAACTTGGCTCAAGGCCCACCATGGATTTTGCCTCAAATTCCACACCTTCTGACTCAACAAAGCAATCAGATCCTGCACGGTCAGCTCAAAACCCTAAACCTGGCTGCATGGCAGATACATTAGTCAAACAGGTAACACCTCTGTCTAAAGCTGTTATGGATGTCATTTTGGATGCCAGGAGGCCTAGCACCAGGAAAGCTTACTCAGAAAAATGGAAGAGATTCTGCACCTGGAACCAGGCTCAAAGCCTTGACCCTCTTGTTCCAAACATTCCTCAGATTTTACAACACTTAACTGAGATGCTGGACAGAGGCCTATCCTTCTCATCAATTAAAATCCACTCCTCTGCCATTTCAGCACATTACAACACGGATCCTCCTTTATTCTCTCATCCCTTGCTAAAGCAGTACCTCAGAGGGGCTAAAAACATAAGACCTCCCCGGAGAGCACCAACACCAACTTGAGACCTCAATTTCGTTTTGGAAAAACTGACCCTACCACCTTTTGAGCCAGCCAGTACAGTTGATCTAAAATATTTATCATGGAAAACAGCTCTGCTCCTGGCAGTAACTTCAGCACGAAGAGTCTCAGAGCTACAGGCATTAATGGCAGTGGAACCTTTTTATACTTTTTCCTCAGGACAAGGTTTCTTTAAAGACAAAACCCTGCCTTTATGCCAAAGGTGATATCTAGTGTGACTCTTAACCAAACCATCCATTTGCCAACTTTTTATCCAAACCCCCAGAATAAAGGGGAGAAACTTCTGCATTCTTTGGACATACACAAGTAGCTACGCTTCTACTTGGACAAAACAAAAGCTTTCAGGAAAACTGAGCAACTGTTTGCAGCATATGTTGCAGGATCACAGGGCAAGGCTATCTCAAAGCAGACTATATCCAAATGGATAGGGCACTGTATTAGTTACTGCTACACACAGCATGGAAAATCGGTCCCAAATACCATTAGGCCACATTCCACCAGGGCAACAGCCACTTCAACAGCCTTTCTCAGAGGAGTACCTACCAAGGAAATTTTGGAGGCTGCAACTTAGCGTTCAGTGCACGCCTTTACCAAGCATTACCACCTGCCTCTTTACTCTAAATCCAGAGCAGGATTTGCCACTGCAGTTCTGCAGGGCCTCATAGCCAATCCTAACTCTTTATAGACCAGCCACCCAACCTTAGCTTTGGGAATCTACCCAAGTGTAATGACTGCAGCAGTGTAACACGATGAACATAGTACATTTTTGTACCTACCATAAATGTAGATGTTAGAGTGTTCACACTGCTGCAGTCCAGGTTACCCTCCCTCCATCCCTTCTGAACTAGCTGGACTTATCTATACCTTTCTATCCTATACAACCTTTGTGGTGTATTTGCTTGTAACTGAAGGTATTGTTTTTATTTTATTTGTATATTTTTTTTATTAGCAATATGTATTGCCTACCTGTTGGGGGGCACCTGACATCTGGGGCAAGAAAGAAAATGGTGTCGGATGCATCTTATATACCCCTGGCGCACTGACGTCAGGGAAGAAGCGACAGCAACCGATGCCGGACCAAGACTTTGGAACTCTGGCCGACTGCGGGACCGCCTGACGGCAGGATAACCCAAGTGTAATGACTGCAGCAGTGTGAACACTCGAACATCTACATTTATGGTAGGTACAAAACTGTACTTTTTGATTCCTTGGAGGCCTCTTGCAGGGCCACCTTAACTGGTTCTGTAATAAGAAGGCATGCTTGGCTCAAGGAGCAAAATCTGCCTGATCATGTTGAAGCTAAATTATTAGATGCTTCTTTACAGCAGGACAATCTGGTAATAAGGCAAAAGAAGTTTTAACAAAGATGGAAGCAAAGCTAAATCTATGCAAACTGTAAAAGATTTCTTGCAAGTGCAGCCACCCAGGTTCAGTAGGCACTGGCCTACTAAGAATTGGTCCTTTCCAGTACCCAACAGAGCTGCTCAGGTCAAACCCAGACACTCCAAAGGCTCCAGGTTTTAGTCACAAGGATCTTACAGGACAAAACAATGGGGAGGCCTCCACCTCCAAATCAGGAAGTAGCAAAGCACAACCCTACGGTAAACAGTCTCAATGACTTTCCTCTGCCATTTCCAAGCACTTATCTTTTGGCAGCCCCTTTGGGGGGAAAACTAGCACTTCATGCTCAGAACTGGCATCTAATTACCCAGGACAAGTGAGTCTTAAATAGTATCCCAGGGGTGCAGATTTCATTTCCACACATTGCCAACTCCAAACAGATGGCCAGATCTGCCCCCATATCAGGGGGCAGAGGCCCAGAAACAAGTCATGTCCCTCATGGATATGGGGGCTATTCAACCAGTACCAGAAAAGGAAAAAAAAAACAAGGTTTCTATTCAAGACTTTTCCTGGTACCCAAAAAAGACAAATCATGGCGTCCAATTCTGGACTTATCCATTCTAAATACTTTCCTGGACATTCCAAAATTCAAGATGCTGACTCAACAGCTACTGCCTATGCTAGGCAGAAATGCTTGGTTGGTAACTCTAGACTTAAGAGGCTTACCTGCATATCCCAATCAGGGAATCTTGGAGAAGATACCTCCACTTCAAAGCAGGCTATTTGCATTACCGGTTCTCTGCACTGCCCTTTTGCTTATCTACTGCTCCCAGGGTCTTCACAAAGTGCCTGGCACCAGTAATTGCATGTTGCAGACAAAGAAACATTCAAATTTATCCTTATCTGGATGATTGTCTAATTCAGGCAGAGGACAAGGACACTCTTGTACAACATCTGGCGTTTGTAAAAAGGTTTCTGACATGCCATTGGGTACACCATAAACGAAAAGAAATCACAACTGGAACCCTCTCTAATTACATTCCTGGGTGCAAGCTTGAATACAACTGCCCAGATGGCTTACCTCATGCCAAACAAATTCAGTTAATAACATACTTCAAAACAAGTGGCCACAAAAACCCAGCTATCTGCAAGACAAATTCTGCAGGCTTTGGGATTCATGGCATCCTGCATTCTACTAATTCCATGTGCAAGACTGCATATGAGGAAACTTCAATGGTACCTAAAAAGCTTATGTAGTCAGCATTGTCACAGCCTGGAAACATTGCTTCCTCTCATTCCTTGCCTGCAACAGGAGTTCCTTTGGTAGGTAGAGGCCTGTCACCAAAACAAGGCACTGTCATTCATTCTACCCCCTGCCATCCAAACCCTGACTACAGACACATCAGACTATGCCTGGGGGGGGGGCATCTGGCAGGGAGATGCATTCAGGGCGAATGGAGCCCAAATCAAATGCACCTACATATCAACCAGAAAGAAATGCAAGCTGTACAGAATGCTCTGACAGCCTTCAAGGACTTCATTCATCCAGGGCAACTACTGATAAAGACGGACAACACCACAGTTATGTGGTACATAAACAAGCAGGGGGGTACCCGCTCCTACCCCCTTTGCAGGCTAGCCATGGCCTTGTGGAACACAGCCTTGACTTACCAAATACATCTACAAGCTAATTCCTGCCAGGAAAGCGAAATACTCTGGCAGACGACGTAAGCAGAAATCTTATGGACCCACACGAATGGAAACTGGATCCACAAATCTTCAGCATCTTGACACGAAAATGGGGGAGCCCATAGATCTTTTTGCCTCTCCCCAAAACTACCAGTTAGACAAATTCTGCACAAGAACTCATCACAAAAAAGCTTGGAAAGTGTATGCTCCATCCTTCAGCTGGAAAAACCTATCAGTCTATGCCTTTCCCCCTCTGCCTCTGCCCTCCAAGGTTTTAATAAAAGTCAGACAGGAAAAACCAAGTATGATTCTGATTGCTCCGGACTGGCCTCATCAACACTGGTACCCGCTTCTAAGGAATATGTCTCACCTTCCTCCATGGTACTTGCCTCAGACACCTCATCTATTGTCACAGCAGAACTAGCAAATTCTGCACACTCTGCTCCAAACTCTGAATCTTGCAGCATGGCTAATCAACTAATTTCACCAGTCACATCTCTCAGTAAACCTGTGATGGATGTCATTTTGGAGGCTAGAAGGCCTAGTACTAGAAAATCTTATGCTGATAAATGGAAGAGATTCTGTGCCTGGAGCCAAGCACAAGGAATGAACGCAACTTTGCCCAGTATTCCTCAGATTTTGCAATATTTAACTGAGATGCTTCACAAGGGCCTATCCTTTTCTTCTATAAAAATCCATGCCTCTGCCATCTCGGCTCATTACAACGCAGAGCCTCCTCTCTTTTCTCATCCCCTGCTAAAGCAGTACCTCAGAGGGGCCAAAAATTTGGGACCTCCCAGGAGAGCACCGACCCCTGCATGGGATCTCAATTTTATGCTGGAAAAACACACCCTACCTCCCTTTGAAACAGCTGCTACTGAAGACATAAAATGTCTTTCTTGGAAGACCGCCTTTCTTTTAGCAGTCACTTCAGCTAGAAGGATTTCAGAACTACAGGCTCTTATGGTAGTGGAGTCTTTCATTATCTTTTATCCGGACAGGGTGGCCCTCAGGACTAATCCTTCTTTTATACCTAAGGTGGTATCCAGTGTGGCGCTTAACCAGACCAGTCATCTTCCAACTTTTTTCCCAAATCCGCAGAACAAGGGGAGCGGATTCTGCATTCATTGGATGCACAGACAACTAAGATTCTACTTAAACAGGACAAAATCTCTAAGAAAGTCTAAGCAACTTCTGGTGGCATTTGCTGCAGTGGCAGAGGGGAAGGCTATATCAAAGCAGACTATTTCAAAATGGATAAGCCATTGTATTGGTTTCTGCTACATGCACCGTGGTAAAACCGTTCCCAAGGGGATCAGATCCCATTCCACCAGGGCTGCATCTACTTCTGCAGCTTTTCTCAGTTCCTACCAGAGACATTATAGAGGCTGCTGCGTTGCAGGCTTTGCCACTGCTGTCCTGCAGGGCCTTATAGCTGATCCTAATGCTGTATAATTACATCCTCCCATCCATAGCTTTGGGATTCTACCCAAATGTAATTTCTGCAACAGTTTAACACGAAGAACATAGAACAGTTTTGTACACTTACCATAAATGTAGATGTTAGAGTGTATTTACTGTTGCAGTCCGGGTTTTTTTTTTTGCTCCCCATTTGGGGGGCATCTGACGTCTGAGGCAAGAAAAACTGATTAAAATGGCGTCGGCTGCATGTTTTATACACCTGACGACCTGACGTCATGGAAGAGGAAACAGCAACCGATGCAGGACCCAAGACTTTAATATTCAGGCCGACTGAGGGCAACCTGCCAGCAGATTACCCAAATGTAATGACTGCAACAGTGAATACACTTGAATATCTACATTTATGGTAAGTGTACACAGCTGTACTTTCTCTGCACTTACCTTTGGCTTATCTACTGCACCCAGGGTATTCACAAAGTGCCTAGCTCCAGTCATTGCATTCTGCAGGCAAAGAAATATTCAAATATACCCATATCTGGACGATTGTCTAATTCAGCAGAAAGCCAGGACATACTTTAGAATCATCTGGCCTTTGTTCAAAGGATACTGACTTGTCTGGGGTACACCTTAAATGAAAATAAATCACACCCGGTACCCTGCCAACAAATTATATTCCTGGGAGCAAGCTTGAATACAGCTTCCCAGATGGCTTTCCTCACGCCAGAGAAATGGATTCATTTGACAACCTACTTCAAATAAGTGGCCACAAAAACCCAGTTATCTGCAAGGCAAATACTGCAAGCCTTGGGGTTCATGGCCTCCTGCATTCTTCTAATTCCATATGCAAGGCTGCATATGAGGAAACTGCAATGTTGTCTCAAAAGCCTATGGTGTTAACATTCACAGGCTCTAGAAGCAATGATTCCTATCATACCTTGCCCTACGCCTAGAGTTCCTTTGGTGGGCAGAGGCCTGCCACCAAAAGAGGGGTCACCATTCACACAACCCCCTGCCGCCCAAACCTTAACAACAGACTCATCAGACTATGCATGGGGGGGCCCACCTGGCAGGGAAGTGCATTCGGGGGAAATGGAACCCAAGTCAAATGCACCTACATATCAGTCAAAAAGAAATGTTAGCTTTACAGAATGCCCTGACAGCCTTCAAGGACCACATTCTTCCAGGACAATTAATGGTAGAGACTGACAACACCACTGTTATGTGGTACATAAGCAGGGGGACATATTATTTCCCCCTCTGCAGACTAACCATGGCATTGTGGAACACAGCCCTGAGCTATCAAGTAAGTTTACAAACTCAATTCCTGCCAGGAAAATTAAATACACTGGCAGACGAACTAAGCAGAAATCTCATGGACCCACACGAATGGAAACTAGAACTAAGGATTTTCAACATGTTGACAAGCAAATGGGGGGGCCCAGATATAGACCTGTTTGCCCCCCCCCCCAAAAAAAAACTATCAGTTGGACAAATTCTGCACAAGGACTCCCCACAAACAAGCTTGGAAAGTGGATGCTCTGTCCTTCAGCTGGCAAAACCCATCAATTTATGCCTTTCCTCCTCTGCCTCTGCTCTCCAAAGTACTACTAAAGATCAAACACGACAAACCAAAGGTGATTTTGATTGCACCAGACTGGCCACGCCAACACTGGTACCCCCTCTTGTGCAGTGTGTCACTGTGGGCCCCATGGCACCTGCCTCAGACCCCTCCTCTGTTGTCTCAGCAGGAGAACCAAATTCTGCACCCTCAACTTCAAACACTGAATCTAGCAGCGTGGCTAATTACATAATTTCTTCTCTACCATCCCTCAGTAAACCAGTGATGGATATCATTTTAGAGGCAAGGAGGCTTAGTACCAGAAAGTCTTGCGCAGAAAAATGGAAACTATTCTGTGCCTGGAACCAAGCTCAAGAGATGAGCACAACAGTGCCCAATTTACCTCAGATTTTACAATACTTAACTGAGATGCTTCATAAGGGCCTGTCTTTCTCCTCCATCAAAACTCAGACCTCAGCCATCTCAGCTCATTATAACACAGAACACCACCCCTCTTCTCTCATTCAATACTTAAGCAGTTCCTCAGAGCGGCCAAAAATCTACGACCTCCCAGGAGATCTCCAACTCCAGCCTGGGACCTCAACTTTGTATTGGAAAACTCACCCTTCCTCCTTTCAAGCCAGCTGCCACTGCGGACTTAAAATTCCTTTCTTGTTAATCAGCTTTCCTTTTAGCAATCACTTCAACAAGAAGGGTATCTGAATTACAGGCCCTCGTGGCAGTGGAGCCTTTCATCATCTTTCATGCGGACAGGGTGTCCCTCAGGACCAATCCCTCCATGTCCAAGGTGGTATCCAGTGTGGCCCTTAATGAGTCCATACATTTGCCAACCTTCTTTCCTAATCCACAGAACAAAGGGGAACGGATTCTGCACTTCATAGACGTGCACAGACAACTTAGATTCTACTTGGACAGAACTAAACCTAAAAGGAAATCCGATCAACTGCTGGTGGCATTTCCTGCAGGGGCAGAGGGGAAGGCTATTTCAAAGCAAACTATTTCCAAATGGATAGGCCATTGCATTCATTTCTGCTACAAACACCATGGAAAACCTATCCCACAGGGGATCAGACCCACTCTACCAGGGCTTCATCTACCTCTACAGGCTTTCTCAGAGGCGTCCCTACCAGGGACAACATAGAAGCTGCTACCTGGAGTTCTGTATATACTTTCACTAAGCATTACCATCTGCCAATTTTCTCTAAATCCAGAGCTGGCTTTGCCCCACTGCATTCTTGCAGGGCATTTTAGCTGGTCCTAATTCTATTTAAATTTCCCCTCCCATCCTTAGCTTTGGGAATCTACCCAAATGTGATGACTGCAACAGTAAAACACGAAGAACATAGTACAGTTGTGTACACTTACCATAAATGTAGATGTTCGAGTGTATTCACTGTTGCAGTCCTGCTTACCCTCCTTCCAGTCCCCTTATTTCTCTTGGCTCTACCTTTTCTTCTTGCTGGTATATTTATTTTTTCTTGTGTATTTGCTTTTTGATGGGGGTTTACCATACCATTTAATTGCTTCCTATTGTGAGGGAACCTGACATCTGGAGCAAGAAAAACTGATGTAATGGCGTCAGCTGCATGTTTTATACCCCTGACATCAAAGAAGAAGTGACAGCATCCGACGCAGAAATCCGAATACTCTGGTATTCAGGCCGGCTGAGGGCTACCTGCAGGCAGATAACCCAATTGTGATGACTGCAACAGTGAATACACTCGAGCATCTACATTTATGGTAAGTGTACACAACTGTACTTTTCCCTGCTCTACCACTACTCCCAAAGGTATTGCTAAGGATCCAGAAAGACAGCCTTATAGGTCTTATGTTTGACACCCTTTTGGGTAAGGCAGCATTAATTCCCCCTCATCATCCACCTAGAAAGGGGTTATCTCACATAGAGGACTTGCTTACATAACAGAAGGACTCACTTTTTCATCCCAGTTTATCTCTCAACCTTATGGTATTCTGATCCCTTTCAGACTCCCAATTTTTGAGGACATGCAGCAGGTTCTTCAGGAGGCAAAGAACCTACTACTAGGAGACCTTGTATTTGTAAGTGGGAAAGAGTTTCTGATGTTCTTTGTGTTTCACTGTTGCTGTCCTCACATATGGATTGTCCGTATCCCATTAGCCCTCAGTCGGCCCTAATACCTGAGTCCTTGGTATATGACGGCTGCTGCCTGTTGTAAAACTGATGTCAGAACGTCAGGTATAAAGGGAGACAGCCGACGCCATTTCCTCAGTCTTTCTTGCCGCAGAGCCCGAAGCAGATGCAATTCGCACTAGTGCTGGTCGGCCGTTTACCTTTGATGTTCATCGTGCATACAGCTGCAGTAATCACAGATGGGTTTTCAGCCGTCAGGCGGTCCCTCGGTCGGCCGAATTCCAAAGTCTTGGTCCGGCGTCGGTTGTCGTCGCTTACTCTTCTGACGTCAGTAAGGCCAGAGTATATAAGACACAGCCGACGCCATGTTCTTCAGTCTTTTGCCGCGGTGCCGAAGCAGAAGCAGTTCGCAAGTGCCGGTCGGCCAGCTCCTGAATTACGAAAAAATTGGAACAGAAGTCTTCTTTAAAGCCAAGTACCCCGTTGGGGAAACTTTTCTTGCCTCAGACCGATGTCAGAAAAAGTTAATAATTGTATTTCTTGTGGGAAGCAAATACCGCATAAGGATTTCCATTCCCGTTGCATACCTTGTTTGGGCCCAGACCACGACATCTCGGGCTGTCGCTTTTGCGCTACCTTCAATAAACGCACTTTCAAGCGTCGGGCGGAGTTCGCCCAACACTACTTTGGTAAAGCTTTTGATTATAAGATGTCGTTGGACACTCCTGACTACCGTTTTGTCCAAAAAACGCAAGGAAAAGGACCGACACGCGGTCTCCGCCGACACCACGCCAAAACAGGCTACACGTGGTCCGGTTCTCAGCGAGACGCCTTTGCAGTCCCTGACTACCGACGACACTCCTTTGGCGGTGTTCTTTGTACCCGAGACCGCTGGGTCCTCGGTCCTTTCCCAGACTCAGAACAGCTACAAAACTCTTCACAGTCAGCTGAAAACACTCAACCTCGCTGCATGGAAAATTCCTTGACACCACAACAGTCCCTACTCTCCAAGGAGGTGCAGGATGTCATTTTGGAGGCCAGAAGACCATCTACTAGAAAAGCTTACTCTGCAAAATGGAAGCGGTTTTGCTGTTGGAATGAGAAAAGAGGCCAGGACCCTAGAAAATTGAACTTGCCTCAGGTTTTACAGTACCTAGCTGAACTGCTGAACAGTGGACTTTCATTTTCTTCCATAAAAATACATGCCTCAGCCATTTCTGCAGAATTCAACACGGATCCTCCTTTATTCTCTCACCCACTCTTACGACAGTTCCTCAGAGGGCTAAGAATATAAGACCTCCAAGGAAGTAACCAATACCAGCCTGGGACCTTAATTACATACTAGAAAAATTAACATTGCCTCCCTTTGAACCTGCTGCCTCAACAGATCTGCAACATTTGTCCTGGAAAACAGCTTTCCTTCTGGCCATCACTTCAGCTCGTAGGGTTTCTGAACTACAGGCCCTCATGGCGGTGCAGCACTTCCTCATCTTCCATCAGGACAGGGTTTCCCTTCGTACCAACCCATCTTTTATGCCAAAAGTGGTATCCAGGGTAGCCTTAAATCAAGCCATACACCTACCTACCTTTTATCCTAACCCTCAAAACAAAGGGGAGAGGCTGCTTCACACTTTAGACATCCATAGGCAGCTACGTTATTATTTGGACAGAACAGTCCTTCAGGAAATCAGAACAACTTTTTGTGTCCTATGCCGTAGGGGCTCAAGGGAAACCAGTTACCAAACAGACCATTTCCAAGTGGATTGGCCACTGCATACGGTTTTGTTAGTCCTATCATGGGAAATCTGTCCATACTGGTATCAGATCTCACTCCACTAGGGCCACAGCCACCTCTACAGCCTTCCTCAGAGGCGTTCCTACTAAGGATATTTGGAGGCAGCCACTTGGAGTTCTGTACATACCTTCACAAAACACTACCACCTACCCTTATATTCCAGAACAAGAGCAGGCTTTGCCACTGCTGTTTTGCAGGGCATTCTGGCTCAACCCAGTTCCTCATAGTACCTACCACCCTATGCATAGCTTTGGGACTCTACCCATCTGTGATTACTGCAGCTGTATGCACGATGAACATAGTACAGTTTTGTACCTACCATAAATGTAGATGTTAGAGTGCTAATACAGCTGCAGTACAGGTTTCCCTCCCTCCTTTCCCACTTGGTAAAGGCATGGGGCCTAACAACCTCTTCATACCACCTGACTGGGTTATCCTACTATGTTTTATTTGCTTGCTTACACTGATTTTGCATTACATTGCATTGCCTGCATATGTAGATAAGCCTTATTTATGTATTGCCTTCCTTTTGGGGGCACCTGACATCTGGGGCAAGAAAGACTGAAGAACATGGCGTCGGCTGTGTCTTGTATACTCTGGCCTTACTGACGTCAGAAGAGTAAGCGACGACAACCGACGCCGGACCAAGACTTTGGAATTCGGCTGACCGAGGGACCGCCTGATGGCTGAAAACCCATCTGTGATTACTGCAGCTGTATTAGCACTCGAACATCTACATTTATGGTAGGTACAAAACTGTACTTTTCGCTTTCTGACTACCAAGTTGAAGACGCCTTCAGATAAGCACCCCGTTGGGGATCCTCTTTTCTTGCTTTAACGAATGTCAGATAAAGTTAATAACTGTCATGCCTGTGGAAAACAGATTCCGCACCGTGATTTCTATTCCTATTATATAACTTGTTTGGGCCTTGAGCACTACGTCCCTAACTGCAATCTCTGTCCTTCCTTTAACCCGCGCTGTAGAGCTAAGAGTTTGTATAAGCATTTCAGAGTCTGGCCTAAGTTTGTCGGTATGGCGTCTTCTGGTCTTCTGACTTCGGATATACTCAGGAAATGCAAAGACAACGACCGTGACAGGCCTAGGGTTTAATCTGCTGACGATGCACCGGTGAAATTGGTAGTCAGCACAGTGGTGGTAGTCAGTGAGGTGCTTTCGCAGCCCCTGCAGTCTGTAGATTTTCAGCCGCAAGCCTCTGCCGAGACCTTTACGGAGTCCTCCATGCCACAGGCTGCTATTTCGTCTTCAGACCCTCTGCCTGTCGCCCCTTCTGATGGGTCTGGAGCCGCTTTGCAGGCACCAGCTTCTGACGCCTCTTCTTTTTGACATGAGACCAGAACCAGACCGATTACCTTAGTTCAGACTTCTGCAGTTGCTAGGCCTCCCGAGTCCCTCCGGATTGCTAGTAAACCTTCCAGCTGCAAACCTACTCACAAGCAGGTGTCTGCTTCTCTCCTCCTGTGCCTCAGTCCCATTTGGTAAAGATGGCTGGTGATCTTCTTTCCCTGATTAGGGGCTCTCACCCCCCCCCCCCCCCCCCCGTTTTCAAAGAGGACTAGGGAATTGTCTACTGATGTTTTGTCTGTCTCAGATTCTGAGATTTCCAGTATGTCTGCTGGTGAAGAAGGAAATTCTCAATTTTTTTCTGCCTTTGAGGATTCTGATGCTGAGGACTCTATCCCTTCTGCCTTCCCTCCAGAATATTTTTCCTTTGGGGATACTTTGAATACTCTTAGGAAGCAATTTAAATGGGAATGTCAGGATTTTCCTCAGTCTAAGAAAAGAATCGGGGAATTTTTGGATTTGCCACAGCATAAGCCCTCTGGCTATACCTCCAGTTTTGGAAGTTGTGGATGATGTTTTCATGGAAAATTCTTTAACTCCTAATTCTGTTCCTCCTGCCCCCAGAAAACCAGATAGGTATTATAGTATTCCTGAATCTCATCAATTCCTTTTTAAAAACCCTACTGCTGATCCAGAAATTATTTCTCAAGGCCCCAAGGGTGTTAAGGCTACTATTGCTAAAAACCGAGTGCCTTCTGATAAATGAGTCTAGGGCCTTGGCCAGGTAGGGCAAAAAAGTCTATACCTCTGCAACTCTTGCCATTAGATCCGTGAATTGTCCTTTTCACATGCTTAAGTATCAGCAGCATACTTTGGAGGCTATTAAGGCTAAACTTAGAGATTTTCCTTCCATGACGGAGAACAAAGAATGTTCATCGTGTTACACTGCTGCAGTCATTACAATTGGGTTATCCTGCCTTTCGGCAGTCGGCCAGAGTTCCAAAGTCTTGGTCCGGCGTCTGTTGCTGTCGCCTCCTCCCTGACGTCAGTGCGACAGGAGTATATAAGACGCAGCCGACGCCATTTTCTTCAGTCTTTCTTGCCGTGTGGTGCCTGAAGCAAAAGCAGTTTGCAAGTGCCGGTCGACCGTCTCCTGAGATTTTCATTCCGAATCCAGAACCGAAGTCTTCTACAAAGCGAAGTACCCCGTTGGGGAAACTTTTTCTTGCTTCAGACCGATGTCTTTAAAAGTTAATAACTGTATTTCTTGTGGGAAGCAAATACCTCATAAGGATTGCCATTCTTATTGTATCCCATGCCTAGGCCCTGACTACGACGTTGCTGGTTGTCGGTTTTGTGCTAGGTTTAACAAGTGCACTATTAAACGTCGGTTTGATTTTGCCCGAAATTATTTTGGTAGAAAATTCAATTATACCATGCTGTCGGAACTTCCGATGACCGGAATACACAAAAAGCGCAAAGACCAGGATAGGCCTCCGAGGCCCAACACTGACGACGAAGCCTCTTCTAGGCCAGTCACCGGTTCTCCGGTTTTCAGCGAGGCACTTTCGCAGCCCCTGACAACCGCTTCTGTAGAACCACAAGCCGCCTCTGACTCCCATGTGGAGATGGCTGGGCCTTCGGACGCGCAAGCTCTTCAGCCTACCGAGACTAACCTTTCAGTGGGATCCGGAGTAGCTGAGCAACCCACAGCTATAGAGGGTGTCTTCAGACCTACTCAGTTAAGCATTAAACCCTCAACTAAGTCTAAGCCTCATTTACAGTCAAAGAAACAAATACAGCATTCTCCAGGACAGGCCTCCATACCTAAAAAACAAATGCTCAAAATGGCTGAAGACCTAATTACTCTGATCAGGGGGTCCCATCCCCCTCCTGATAAAAGGCCTAGACAGGATGCAGACTATGACTCATCCGACCAGGTGTCCATCTCTTCTGATTCATCCTCAGACCTAGGATACTCTTTACCCCCTTATGAGGATTCTGATGCTGAGGAATCTTTTCCATCAGCCTCACCGCCTGAGGACTACTCCTTTGGGGAAACCCTACATACCATGAGGGAGCCTTTCCACTGGGAAGGCCAGGATTACTCAGAATCCAAGAAAAGGCTCAGGGACTTCCTTTTATTACCTCAACACAGACCCCTTGCGATTCCGCCAGTGTTAGATATTGTGGATGATGTGTATACTGAATCCAGCTTAAATCCTGATTCCTTACCTCCAGCCCCTGTTAAACCTAACAGATACTAGAGTCCCTGACTCACATAAATTTCTGTATAAAAGCCCTGCCGCTGACCCTGAAACTGTTTCTCAGGGACCCAAAGGAGTTAAGGCCTCATCAGCCAAGAGTCCAGTTCCCTCTGACAGGGATTCCAGAGCATTAGACAGATGGGGAAAGAAAGTATATATGTCTGCAACTTTAGCAATGAGAGCCTTAAATTGCCAGTTTCACATGCTAAAATATCAGCAATTTTTACTGTCTCAGTTAAAACAAAAAATGCTTCCAGAATCAGATCCTCCTAATTCTAAAGAAATGCAGGATTTATTGCATGCAGCTGAACAAGTGGGAAAGCATACTTTGCAATGTGGTTTTGATTCTCTAGAGGCCTCCTGTAGAGCAGAAGTTACAGGCTCTGTCATTAGAAGACACGCTTGGTTAAAAGAACATACGTTACCAGAGCATGTTAAAGCAAAATTATTGGATGCACCTTTGCAGCAGGATGTGTTATTTGGAGTTAAGGCAAAAGGGGTATTAAAGAAAATGGAGGATAAGGCAAAATCTATGCAAACGGTGAATGATTTCTTACTGGTTCAGCCTCCTAGATTTAGCAGAAACTGGCCAACTAAGAATTGGTCCTTTCCAATTACAGACAGACCTCAAAGGGAAAGAAACAGACATCCGAGAGGTAGAGGTCAAACACAAGGTCCTTACAGGCCTCGACAATGGGTTGCATCAGGCCAGAAAGAAGGGAAAGACAGGCCACAACCATATAAAAAGCAGCTCCAATGACTTCCCACTACAGCTGCCAAACAAATTCTTCTTGGCAGCCCCCTTGGGAGGAAAACTGGCACTGTTCTACCACAATTGGCAAATGATCACCAAAGACAAATCCGTTCTCAGCATTGTATTTCAAGGTTACAGGTTCCACTTTCACACTCTGCCAAGGTTAAAAGGAATGGCAAATCTGCCACCAAATCAATGGGCAGAGGCTCAAAAACAAATTACAGCACTCATGGATATGAGAGCTATTCAAAAGGTACCATCACAGGAGCAAGGACAAGGATTTTACTCAAGACTCTTTCTGGTACCCTGAAAGGACAAAGCCTGGAGGCCCATTCTGGATCTTTCATCTCTAAACACTTACCTGGATGTTCCGAAATTCAAAATGTTGACATTACAGCAGCTTCTTCCCGTCCCGCGGTGGTGGTGCCGCGGTAGCGTTGTCGCCTCAGTTAGACGTTGCCCGTTCGATTATCAGTTAGAGCGTCTTCTGTGCGTCAACATGCGTGAATGGGCGTTCCTTCGTTGAAGGTTGTGCATTAGGCCCAGCAAGCCAGCACGTGAAAGTCTACTGCCAATCATTAGCGGACAGGAGTTCCGCTGTGGTGACCCCTAACCGGGAAAGCCGAAAGACACAAAAAAACAGCAGCAGCTTCCCATGCTGGACAAGAAAGCTTGGCTCGTGACTTTGAACCTCAGAGAGGCATACCTGCATGTCCCTGTCAGACAAAACTGCAGAAGATACCTCAGATTCATAGCTGGTTCAATGCACTACCAATTCTCTGCACTGCCCTTTGGCTTATCTACTGCGCCCAGGGTCTTCGCAAACTGCCTGGCACCAGTAATTGCATTTTGCAGACAGAAAGGAATTCAAATTTATCCGTACCTGGACGACTGCCTGATCCAAGTAGAGAGCAAGGACATTCTTCTAAAGCATCTGACGTTTGTAAAAAAGTTATTAAGTTGCCCGGGGTACACAGTAAACGAAAAGAAATCAAAACTAGTGCCCTCACAAGAGATTATATTCCTGGGTGCCAGCTTGAACACAACGGCCCAGATGGCTTATCTCACGCCAGACAAACAAGGACAACTGACTCAATACTTTCAATTGATGGCAACAAAGACCCAGCTCCCTGCAAGAAAAATTCTGCAGGCCTTGGGTTACATGGCATCCTGCATACTACTAATTCCATATGCCAGACTGCATATGAGGAAACTACAATGGTACCTAAAGAATGTATGGTCTCAACACTGTCAAAGTTTGGAAACGGTTATACCACTAATTCCTTGCCTTCAACAGGAGTTTCAATGGTGGGCTCAAGCTTGTCACCTCAACAAGAGACAGCCTTTTACACAACCCACAGCCAGGCAAACACTGACAACAGATGCATCGGATTATGCATGGAGAGCACACATGGCAGGCAAATGTATTCAGGGCACGTGGACCGCAGAACAAAGGCATCTTCACATCAATCAAAAAGAGATGTTAGCTGTACAAAATGTGCTTACAGCTTTCAAGGACCTGCTGCATCCAGGGCAACTACTACTAAAGACAGACAACACCACAGTTATGTGGTACATAAACAAGCAAGGGGGCACTCACTCCTGCCCCCTATGCAGACAAGCTATGACCTTATGGAACACCGCTATAAACCTTCAAGTTCATCTGCAAGCGCAATTCCTGCCAGGAGAGAAAAACACACTGGCAGACGACTTAAGTAGAAACATCATGGATCCCCACGAATGGGAGTTAAATCCACAAATATTCAGAATGATAACACAGAAATGGTGGAGCCCGGACATAGATCTGTTTGCATCCCCAATAAACTGCCAGCTAAAAAAAATCTGCACAAGGAGTTACCATCCACAAGCATGGAAAGTGGATGCCCTCTCATTCAGCTGGGAGAACCTACAAGTATACGCTTTCCCACCACTACCTCTCCTGCCAAAGGTACTCATAAAAGCCGGGTAGGAAGAGCCAATGATGATCCTGATTGCACCAGACTGGCCACGCCAGCACTGGTACCCAATCTTAAGGAGCTTAGCACAAGAACCACCGTGGATTTTACCTGAAATCCCACATCTGCTGACTCAGCACAACAAACAAATACTACACAGCCAGCTAAAGACCTTAAACCTAGCTGCATGGAAGATTCCTTAGTCAAGCAAGCAATGCCCGTCTCCAAAGCTGTTATGGATGTCATTCTGGAGGCCAGAAGGCCTAGTACCAGGAAAGCCCATTCAGATAAATGGAAGAGATTCTGTGCCTGGAACCAAGCTCACAGCCTTGACCCTCTTGTCCCAAACATTCCTCAGATACTACAACACTTAACTGAGATGCTGGACAAAGGACTCTCCTCATCCATCAAGGTCCATGCCTCTGCCATCTCTGCTCATTACAACATGGATCCACCAATTTTCTCTAATCCTTTGTTAAAACAGTACCTCAGAGGGGCTAAAAACATAAGACCGCCCCATAGAGCTACTCCAACTTGGGACCTCAACTTTGTTTTGGAGAAGCTAACTTTACCTCCTTTTGAGCCAGCCAACACAGCAGAATTAAAATATATCTCTTGGAAAACTGCTCTGCTCCTGGCAATAACATCAGCACAAAGAGTTTCAGAATTACAGCTACTAATGGCAGTGGAACCTTTCCTCATTTTCCACCAGGACAGGGTATCTTTACGAACTAACCCTACTTTTATGCCAAAGGTGGTATCCAGTGTGGCTCTAAACCAAACTATTCACCTGCCAACTTTTTATCCTAAACCACAGAATAAAGGGGAGAGACTACTGCACTCTTTGGACATTCACAGGCAGTTACGCTTCTACTTGGACAAAACCAAAGCTTTCAGAAAATCTGAGCAATTATTGGTAGCATATGCTGCAGGAGCACAGGGAAAAGCCATTTCAAAACAGACTATTTCAAAATGGATAGGACATTGTATACGTTTCTGCTACACGTACCATGGAAAACCTGTACCTAGCAGCATTAGATCTCACTCCACCAGGGCAACAGCCACTTCTACTGCCTACCTCAGGGGAGTACCTACTAAGGATATTTTGGAAGCAGCAACTTGGAGTTCTGTACACATCTTCACCAAGCATTACCATCTGCCTCTATACTCTAAATCCATAGCTGGCTTCGCCACTGCAGTGCTGCAGGGCCTTATAGTCACCCCTAATGCCTTATAGGACCAGCCACACTTCCTCAGCTTTGGGATTCTACCCAAGTGTAATGACTGCAGCAGTGTAACACGATGAACATAGTACAGTTTTGTACCTACCATAAATGTAGATGTTCGAGTGTAGACACTGCTGCAGTCCAGGTTACCCTCCCTCCTTCCCCTTTTACTGGCTGGCACGTACCTATGTCTTCTACCCTTACTACCTATGGGGAGTATTTGCTGGTAGCTGTAATTATGTATGTTTTATTAGCAATTAGAATTGCTTACCTATTTAGAGGCACCTGACATCTGGGGCAAGAAAAACTGAAGAAAATGGCATCTGCTGCATCTTATATACCCCTGTCGCGCTGACGTCAGGGAGGAGGCGACAGCACCCGACGCTGGACCAAGACTTTGGAACTCTGGCTGACTGCGGGGACCGCCTGACGGCAGGATAACCCAAGTGTAATGACTGCAGCAGTGTCTACACTCGAACATCTACATTTATGGTAGGTACAAAACTGTACTTTTACTAGACTTACTGAATTCTGCCACTTTAGTTTATAAGCATTCACTTCATTGTGGTTTTGACGCTTTGGAGGCTTCCTGCAGAGCAGCAGCCACTGGTTCTGTGATTAGGAGGCATGCTTGGCTGAGGGAGCAGCCTCTTTCTGAACCTGTTAAATCTAAATTGCTGTATGTTCCTTTGCACAAGGACAATCTTTTTGGTAATAAGGCTGAGGAGGTGTTGAAGTTGGAAGATAAGGCAAAAATCTATGCAAGCTGAAAAAGCTTTCCTTCAGGTTCATCCTTCTCGGTTTAGTAGGCATTATCCTTCTAAAATTTGGTCTTTCCCTGATCCTGGCAAGCAGGGTCGCTCTAGGCTTGGGGTTTTCAGATCTTCCAGAGGGCAGGCTTATGCCCCTCAAAGGGCTAAACGGTGGCATTCTTCTTCTGCCAAATCAGGGAGTTCTAAGCCAGCTTCCCAAAGCAAACATTCTCAATGACTCCAGCCTTCTTGTGCCTACCTCTGCGGGCCCTGGGTTTCCTTTGGGGGGAGGGTTAGCCAGGGTGGCAGAGGTATGGTCTACCATCACAGACGACAAATGGGGTGCTCAATATAGTAAACCAAGGTTAAAAGTTTTACTTTCACACCTTCCCTGATGTTCTTCGTGTTTCACTGTTGCAGTCATTACATTTGGGGTAATCTGCTGGCAGGTTGCCCTCAGTCGGCCTGAATAGCAAAGTCTTGGGTCCTGTGTCAGTTGCTGTCTCCTCTTCCATGACGCCAGGTCATCAAGGGTATAAAACATGCAGCCGACCCCATTTTAATCCATCTTTCTTGCTGCGCGGTGCCCGAAGCAGAAGCAGTTCGCAAGTGCCGGTCGGCCGACTTCTGAAATTTTCGTTTTCGAGTTTCAGAACCGAAGTCTTCAAACTAAAGCTAAGTACCCCATTGGGGAAACTTTCTTGCTCCTTGCCGATGTCAGTAAAAGTTAATGATTGCATTACTTGTGGGAAGCAAATACCTCATAAGGATTTTCATTTGTACTGTATTCCTTGCCTAGGCCCTGACCACAACGTGCCTTATTGTCGGTTTTGTGCTAAATTTAACCAACGTACTATTAAGCGTCAGTATATTTTTGCTTCTAAATATTTTGGTTCAAGATTTAACTACCCTGAAATGTCGTCTGTTAGCAATCCGACTACCGGAGTTCACAAAAAAACGCAAAGAAAAAGACAGAGACAGACCTTCGAGGTCCAAAACCGACGATGAAGCTTCTTCTATGCCAGTCGCCAGTTTGCTGGTACTTAGTGAGGCGCTTTCGCAGCCCCTGATGCCCGCTACTTTTGAGTCGCAGGCCTCTACTGAGACCCATTCGGAGTCCGGTATGCTGCGAGATTCGCAAAGTATTGAACCCGCAGCTGTCTCTCACTTGGATGGGTCTGGAGCCGCTGAGCAGGCACCTGCTTCCAAGGGGTGTTTTCAGGCCTCAGCATTTTTATATTAAACTGACGCCATCATCAAAAACAAGGTCAAAAACAACTTCTATGTCTAAAAAAACCGAAGCATGAGCCATGTGCTCAGGCCCCTATGTCTAAAAAACAAATGATCAAAATGGCTGAGGACTTAATTACCTTGATCAGGGGTTCCGAACCCCCCCCCAGCTAAGAGGCCTAGGCAAGGCACTTCTTATGAATGTTCAGATCAGGTTTCCTCTTCTGATCAGGAATTTTCTATTCCACCTTATGAGGATTCTGATGAAGAAGAATCCATCCCATCTGCATCTCCTCCTGAGGATTACTCTTTTGGTGAGACTTTACATACTTTAAGGGAACATTTTCACTGGGAGAGTCAGGATTTTTCTGAATCAAAAAAGAGGCTTTGGGATTTCCTCCTTCCTCAGCATAGGCCTTTGGCAATACCTCCTGTATTAGAAATTGTGGATGATGTGTTCTCGGATTCAAGCTTGGCTCCTGATTTCTTGCCTCCAGCTGCTAGTAAGCCAGACAGATATTACAGGGTTCTTGACTCCCACAAATTTCTTTTCAAAAATCCTGCTGCTGATCCTGAGACTATTTCTCAGGGTCCCAAGGATGTTAAGGCCTCTAGAGCCAAAAATCCTACCTCTTCTGATAGATTCCAGGGCGCTGGATAGATGGGGTAAGAAGGTTTATACGTCTACAACCTTGGCAATCAGGGCTTTAAACTGCCAGTTTCATATGCTTAAATATCAACAGCATGTTATGGGTTTACTGAAACAGAAAGTGATGTTGATATCTGATTGTGTAAAATAGAGTTACAGGATTTGTTGCATGCAGCTGAACAAAGCATACTTTGCAATGTGGTTTTGATTCCTTGGAGCCCTCTTGCAGGGCCATCGTTACTGGAGCTTTGATAAGAAGGCATGCCTGGCTCAAGGAGCAAAATCTGCCTGATCATGTTGAAGCTAAACTGTTGGATGCTCCTTTACAGCATGATACTCTGTTTGGTAATAAGGCAGAAGAGGTTTTAAAGAAAATGGAAGACAAAGCTAAATCTATGCAAACTGTAAAAGATTTCTTGCAAGTACAGCCACCCAGGTTCAGTAGGCACTGGCCTACTAAAGATGGTCCTTTCTTATGTCGAACAGAGCTTCTCAGGGCAAACCCAGGCGCTCAAAAGGCTCCAGATATCAATCACAGGGATCTAGCAGGTCAAAGCAATGGGGTGCCTCCACCTACAAATCTGGAGGTAACAAAGCACAACCCTACAGTAAGCAGTCTCATTGACTTTCCTCTACCATCTCCAAGCACTTCTCTTTTGGCAGCTAGCACTTCATGCTCAAAATTGGCAGTTAATTACCCAAGACAAGTTGGAATTAAACATAGTATCCCAGGGGTACAGATTTCATTTCCATACTTTACCAATTCCAAACGGATGGCCAGATCTGCCACAAAACCAGTGGGCAGAGACCCAGAAACAAGTCATGTCCCTCATGGATATGGGGGCTGTTCAACTGGTACCGGAAAAGGAAAAAGGACAAGGATTTTATTCAAGACTTTTCCTGGTACCCAGAAAAGACCATTCTTGGCGTCCAGTACTGGACTTGTCGATTCTGAGCAGTCTTGCAGGGCCTTATAGCTGCTCCTAATGCTGTTTAGTTCCATCCTCCCATCCATAACTTTGGAATTCTACCCAAATGTAATGACTGCAACAGTGAAACATGAAGAACATAGTACAGTTGTGTACACTTACCATAAATGTAGATGTTTGAGTGTATTCACTGTTGCAGTCCTGGTTACCCACCCGCCATCCCCCATTTCATACCTTTTCTTTCCTTCACTGTTCTCAAAAGCCTTTGTGGTGTATTTGCTTTTTAGATGAAGGTGCATTTTATGTTTCTAAGGTGCATATACATATATATTTACTGTTTTGTTTATATATTTTTGCTCCCAATTTGGGGGCACCTGACATCTGGGACAAGAAAAAACGATTAAAATGGCGTCGGCTGCATGTTGTATACCCCAGATGACCGGACGTCGTGGAAGAGGAGACAGCAACCGACGCAGGACCCAAGACTTTGTTATTCAGGCCGACTGAGGGCAACCTGCCAGCAGATTACCCCAAATGTAATGTTGCAACAGTGAATACACTCGAACATCTACATTTATGGTAAGTGTACACAACTGTACTTTTTGCAACGGTACCCAGACCTCTCAGGGCAGAGGTAGAAACTCAAATTTCTTCTCTCCTGACTATGGAAGCTATAGAGCCAGTTCCTGCAAATCAGGCAAGTCTAGGTTTTTTTCAAGACTTTTTCTGGTACCCAAGAAAAGGGGGCACCTGACGCCCTGTTCTGGATCTGTCTATTCTAAACACTTTTCTGGTGATTCCCAAATTCAAGATGCTGACCCTTCAACAGTTACTACCAGTGCTGGGCAAGGATTCATGGCTGGTCCCTTTGGATCTCAAGGAGGCTTATCTGCACATCCCAATAAGGAAAAGTTGCCGGCAGTTCCTTCGTTTCAGGGCTGGGATGCAACACTTACAATTCTCAGCATTGCCCTTTGGCTTATCTACTGCTCTCAGAGTTTTTACGAAGTGCCTGGCTCCAGCCATTGCTTTTTGCAGGCAGAGAAACATTCAAATGTATCCTTACCTGGACGACTGTCTCATTCAAGCAAACTCCCCAGAACAACTAGAAAAGGATTTGGATTTCATGAAGAACATTCTCACCTGTTTGGGTTACACTCTCAACGAAAAGAAGTCAAAGTTGGTTCCTACAAGGGAGATTGTTTTCCTTGGGGCGAGTCTGAATACAGCCACCCAGGTGGTATTCCTCCCTCAACAGAAGCAAGAAGATCTTTTGGCTTACCTCATGAACCTGGCAAGCATGACCCAGCTCTCTGCAAGGCAATTCCTGCAAGCACTGGGGTTCATGGCATCATGTATTTTGATGATCCCATATGCAACGCTGCATATGAGAAAACTTCAATGGTACCTCAAGAATCTTTGGTGTCAACACACACAGGACTTAGACCCAATTCTTCCCCTGATTCCCTATCTACAAATGGAGTTCCTCTGGTGGGCGACAGCCTGATGTCTTGGCCGCTGTTCTCAAGCTGAAGCTGTTCACCCCCCGGGTCAGTCAACCGAGAAGCCACCGCCTTAATACGCTTCAAGGTTCTTACCCTCTACTCGCTAAATGTGTTTTCGCTTTTGTTCGAAGGTCATCCACTCTTACTGTCAACCTGTGCTCAGCCCAAAAGGCGTATCACCTTTACTGTTCCGCCTCGCAGCGCCTCATAGAATATCGACAAAGCCACGCCTTGTTTAGGGCGCAGCCCTTTCAAAATCACCCTTTTTTCGTGAAGATTTTCAACCGGTTGCCACCTTAGTTTTTCAAAACCATTTCGGCGACATTACGCCGCCGGATCCTCGCATCACCCAATCCTGGCCGGATTTGGCCCACTACCCGGCGTACCAAAAAACGCTCAAAACCACATCAGCAAGCTAAAATCCAATGAGTGTTCTGCTCGTATTTAACAACCGTGAATTGACTCTGCGCATAAAGTGAAACCTATTCGTGGTGGTTGTTACAACTCCAGACACCACTCTGGCAATTTACCCTACGCGGTGGTTGCCTTTATCAGGACACCAGCCCCTTTGATTGTTCTTTTCTCCAGGGCGGTGCCGCGAAACCCCGCAAGCGGTTAACCTGCTTGCGCTGGCTAAGCAGCCAAGACCAGCTTAACAGTGCCTGCTGTTAAAAGCCCTCGATCCTTTGCATTCTCAGAACGTTGGCTTCTTGCCAGCAGAAGATTTAATTTTCATGAGAGCCTAGAGATTCACCGCAGACTGGGCAGCAGTCATGAGAGACAAAGCCTTCTGCCCCGGAAGAGCAAACTCGAATCCCCTCCTGATGAATCCCATAACCTGATGATTTGGAGCCTCCTTTCCATGCCCTTTTGAGATTCTGATGCTGAACGATTAAATATTGCTTTTCCCACCAAAAGATTCTCCTTTGCAGGCATCCAGCAACAAATAGATTCTCCCCATAAACAAGATTTGTTCCATGACTCCAGCAGACTTAGGCTCTGGCCTGATGTTCTACTTAGGATGATTGCGCCCTTCCCTACAGCATTTCCTGTTCTTCTCTCTGTGGATGATGCTTTGGGGCTGAGATGTTTGTCAATACCAGCAGATTTTTACTCTCAGCCAGATATTCCCCAGACCCTTAAGCCAGCTGCCAGATACAGCCCACCATACCTTTTTATACAGTCTCCACTTGTACAGATGGGGTCACAGCAGAAACTATATCCCTGGGGTTCAATTAGCAAGCGAAACCAAACTCATTCTTCTAGGTAAACTACAACTTATTAGACATGGTCAGTACAGTTCTATACTCAGCTACTCTTTCCCTCGCCATCAGTTTGAAATATTAAGGATTCATTAACTACATACAATACTTGATGTTTTTGCTGATATCAGTTTCTAAAAAACTAACTCTTGATGAGAATTTTGATGGACTGGAGGTATTAGAGATGGTAATAATGAATACATGGGTGGAAAAAAACGGCCTTTATGTTAAAGCTGATGTACTTGGGAGGTTTCATGGGTTAGCCATGGTTGACAGCATACAAGTGATAGCAAGGCATGCATGGTTATTTACCTATGCACAAGACAAAGGCTGTTAATACTAAACGCTGTAGCAGGTTATTAAGAAGGCACCCGCCCGGTCAAGAAGAATTTTGCCCTCGTGCAGGGTTGCAAAGAAATGGACCTCTTTCTTTTAGAGGTCTAAACCCCAAAAGGATTTCGGTGAGTTCATGACTGCTGAAAGTGGCGGAACTGGCAGAATAAACACTCCAGAGTCCTGACAAGCAACCCAAAGGGCAGGGCAAGAACCAATCCAGAGGCAGAAACCAAACCAGGAGGTGTACCCTACAGAGGATCAAAATAGAACAACGTTTCAGGCACAGCACGCCCAGCAACAAATATGGCATTTGCACTACAACTACCAATCCACAAATAGCTACCAGGAACAACATAACAGTTAAACAAGCGGAAAGTTAACTACCTTTCTGTAAAGAACCTAAGAACGCAGATAAATCGCGATTTCAACAAACCATAGATCATCTAGATCGCCAACAGTCAAACAGAGAAAGCACTTCAAAAGAGTGAATATAAAATGTCCAAAGAATGAAACAGGCTCGCCAGCACCCAGGAAGGTCCCACCAAAAAGAGAGAAAAAGTTGGGAATAGCGCAAACAACAAGGAAAGGGCAAACATTCCAGACTATTAACTAGTTGTGCTGAAAACAAAAAAGTAAAAGAATTGCAATACATACCTGTCCAATCTTTAAATACATACATCAGGAGCCCAAATCTCAAAATGTCCAGCCGACCCCGGCGCAAATTTCGCCCCAAGGACTTCATTGGTAAGTTCCAGACTTATCAATTCACTATCAATTTTCTTTGCAGGCATTCGACTAATTCCAGCAGAAGATGATCCTCATTGGATGCCTGTGGCTGCTTATCAATTTCAAAATGTTTGGCATCCTTTACTTATCTACTGACTACATATTGCACAAAATGTCGCAAGCACTGGCAACAGACTATTCTATAAGGGTCAGAATCATCTATGCCTGGAATGAATCGTCGCTGTAAAATAATCAAGTAAAGGCTAAAGGCATACCCGTTTTAACACAACAAATTTATGAAAGTCACGTTACACCATCCCATTATCTGGAATGATTAAACACAAAGAGCTGTTCCTAGACTTTCTTACAACAAATCACAACAAAAGAAACGTAAATTTTTGCACTCATTTCATATGGTGGGACTAACAGCAATGCT